>NC_132791.1:44105833-44706666 GCF_048418805.1 Vulpes vulpes
AAAAAAAAAAAAAAAAACAACAATATTTTTTGAAGTTAATGGGCAGATACTAATTGAACAATGGTTGAGGTTTAAACTATTTTTAAAATTTTATATATGGATATTTTTCAATCTGTTATACTAAGTATATTAATGAGAATATATATATACATTTTTTTTACAATAGGTTCCTGTCCTGAGACCACAGCAGGATGTGCCTTGGACAAAGGTATGCATGTTTAAAATAGATTTCCAATATTCTCCATAAGTAAAGCATATAAATATACATGTTATAATAGTAAAATAATGTTATAATAATTATATCACTGTAATGTGCTTATATATATGGAATTATACTACATGTTCATGTATAAGATAAACATTTTTTTATCTGATAAAATATACTAGTGAGAAAACATTAGAATTGAAAATCTAATCATTAAATATATATCATTTCCTGATCACAGAAACCCTTAATTCATACAACATATATTCAAAGAACTGCATCACTAATGCCCTTGAGAGTAAAATAATGGAACTATTCCACTTGATGGAAGTTTTTAAAAACATAGTCTTTAATAACTCTGATGATTAAATTACTGTAGGATATCTGCAAGTTAATTATCAGTCAAGAACTACCTAGGAATGTCTAGGTTTTGCGGGACCAGGTAGTGAAATTAGTTTAAAATTTTAAGTCAATTTGAGAAGATGCAAACAGAAAAATAAATAGAGCTTGGTATATAGAAGTATATAAATGCACTACAGGATAGATAAGGAGGAGAGCACAAGGCCAGGACAGGATCCCTTTGATTTCAAAATGGAATGTTATTTTAAAAACCATGTGGACAAAGAACATTATAAATATCGTGAATTGTAATAACCTTGAATGCTAAGAAGGAGCTGAAAAAAAATATATATGAGGAATCAAAAAGTATATAGTGCTAATTCCAGGAGTGAAGACAAAGGAACTAAGATTCTTAGGTACTGTGTTGGAGAAAGATGAAGAAAATGGAAACAAATCTCGCATACAGGAGCTGTGAAAACCAGGCCTTGTCTATGGAGGAAGTAGGAAGAGAAAATTGCTTAAAGTAGCACATGAGCTTTGTGAGTTCTAGTATAAGGTATTGAAAGGTTTGTCATTTTTTGGAGGTATTTAAATAATGAATGTGTTCACAAATGTCTGCTTATAGTTTCTTTAAAGCTTCCCTAGATCATTTACCCTATTTGGGGCCCTTCCACCCCACAATGAAATGGTTGAGACAGTTCTTTTCTTTTTCTGTGTGATAAAGTAATTTTGAATTTAAAGGAGAGTTGAAAATTGGTTTGTGGTAAAATGTATATGTATATATATTTATATATATATATATGATATCCTTAATAATGATTGATATCCTATTTTATGCAAACATAATACTTGGGGAAATACACTTATAGGCTCATCTTTATATTTTAAATTTGGCTCTAAATATACTGTATGCACCCTGCCATGTTACTTCTGGTTGAAAAAATAAACTGCTATCAGCATATAAATACACATATATTAATAATTGTCTGAGATTTAAAAATTGAAACCTAATTCCAGGTTTCTTGGGGGTTTTTTGGAATATGGCTCTTGACTCTATTTTTCATATATTTTTTCTCGTAGTCACTTTCAATCTCTATTGGGGGCTGATGTGACTTGAGAATATCCATGTAAAATATGCCAGCATGTGCTCTGCCAGACAGAGAACGAATGGCTCCAGGCACAGACCTCTGTTGTGTCAAGGTTTTGGCATGACATTTGGCAGGGAACTAAATCACACACAGCACAATGCAAATAATCATGGTTTCCTGTTGATATGCAGCCTCAACCCCAAGCCTGCTGTTAGCCATTACCACTCTTTCCCTTGATATTTTTGGGAACATTTCTGGTAATAAATGGAAAACTATGGTATTTCCTGGTGCTCTCATAATGCAGAGAAATGGGAAGATTATGGCTTTGAAATTGGACCTTCCTCTCTTTGAAGTGTGTCTCTGTCACTTTCTAGTCATGAAATCCCGGGCAGGCTATTTCAGATATAAAATGAATTTACTAATACTTAGCATGGAGATTGCATGGGTATTAAAATTACAATTGTCCTAAAGTACCTCTTCTACCTGTTACATAACTAAATGCTATTTTACTCTTTCCTATTTTTATAATGGGTGGGTTTTGTATTAGACTTCTTAATAATCATCTTAATCATATTATGAATGCAAGAGGAATGATGCTAATATACATTTTTAAGTTTCGGGGATGGTAAATATGTGCAATAATATTTGTCTTCAGTTTTGAGTAGACACTCTGGTGAAGGAAGAGTTGTTGCAAATTTCTTGATTTTTTTTATATTTGTTTCCTTTTTTTAGAGTTGCATGTGTTACAAAGGGTCTTTATGTTGCATAAGAGTGTTTTAAATCTCCTTCATTTAATTTTAGGTTCTGTTAGTGTACTCAAGGATAGAAAAATACACTATAAAATATAGATGGCTTAGTAAAACTATACCTCCATAGTATACCCACACTATCTTAGTTTAGTAGCTCAATTCAACTTCCTTACTGAGAAATTATTATGTGTTATATGCACTGTGCTAGGTGCTAAAGGTGCAAAGAAGAAAGAGATATGTTCTCTGCCTGACAAGGATATTACAATCCTAGAAGAGAAAAGACCTGTAAATAAATCATTTAATTAATTAATTGTTTTTAAAAAAATAATTGTTTTTTAAAAGATTTTTATTTATTTATTTGAGAGAGAGCGAGAGCATGAGCCAAAGGGAGGAGTAGACAGATGGAGATGGAGAAGCTGACTCCCTGCTGAGCAGGAAGCCCAACCACACAGGGCTCCGAAGACTGTGCCCCCCACTCCATCATTTTAAAACAATATGGTAACAGTACAAAGGAGAGGTACCAATGCGGGGCCATTTAGAAAAGTCATTTCAATCCATCTAACTTCCTGGAGGAGTGGACACTTCAAATATCTTGAAAGGTGATGGCAAACTGGTCAGATATCAGTTAAATACAGAGGCAGGAGGGTGGAAAGAGTTCAAAAATAGGATTAAAACAGTGATGGTAGTAAAAAAGGTATAGACTTGAAATTAGGAAGTGAAATCCTCCCACTTAGTTCTTGAAGGTATATATTTAAGATATATTTAGGAGGCTGTTTTTATAGGACTAAGATTTATGTATAATGATGTTTATCATAGTGATATTTATAACATGCTTATAGGAAACAAACTATTAAATAATAGGGAAACTGTGACATAAATTATAATATTTAGGAGAAGATACTTTGAAGCTTCTAAGATTTATAGTTTTGGAGATTATTTAAGGAAGATATGTTCTTAAAAAGACAAATTGTAAAGTAGTGTTATAATACCATACCTCTTTTGTACATATGCTTTTATACATATATTTTTATAAAAGATAAATATTCAAATAATTATATATATATAATGCCCACTTTTGGGATATAGTCTTCAAGAAGAACACATAGAGGACTGCGAAGAAACCCAGTAAGCATCATTAACAATGATTATCTCCATGTAGTATACCTAGCTATATGTGTGATATTTGCTTTTATTGAAACTTTGAAATGTGTCTTACATTTTATATGGCAAACGTGGTGAGCACACACTGTTGTGGCTCCCGTGAGTCCTGCCTCTTGATGTTCAGATCTTGAGTGTGGACAGAACCTCTGACTTGCTTCTTATCAACAGCATGCGTTACACAGAGATGTGTACAATTCTGATAGGTGTGTAATGATATCTCATTGTAGTTTAATTTTCATTTTTTTCTAACAGTAATGATTTTTAATATATTTTCATGTTGCTTATGTGGCATCTGTATATCTTCATTGATGAAATGTCTTTCCACATATTCTACTTTTTAACTGGATTGTTTCTAAACCGTTGAGTTTTGAGAGCTCTTATGAATAATGTATTGAAGGTATATACATACTGGCTGATGGAGAAGGTGAGGAGCTGAAGCCTGAGAGGGGGTGGAGGGAAAGACCAAGGAATATAAATAAAGATTATAAGGATGTGATAGAATGGTGTTGGAATACATCTTGGAGGACAATAACTTCAAACCCTTGTATTTCCCAAAAGCACAGAACGATTCCTTAGCCTCAAACATTTTACTGTCTTTTAATAAATGAAAGTTCTTTCATTCCTTGGACTTGAAATTTTATACAAAATACTAAGATTTTCTCATTTATTATAGGTCTTTAGTACTACCAGTATTTGAATAGTTTCAAGAAGATATGAAATTTTCCAGTGGAAAAACTAAATTTAACTTTTGCTGTATGGCATAGACACGTGAAGAAAAGAAAGGCTTACTTTGTTCAAGCTAAGATCTGGAACTCAGATTATCTACAGAAATAGGGTAGATATTTTGTAGAGTTCTTTCTCTAGATACTGTAAGAAAGTTCAGTTCAAAAGTCAAATCTGAGATGTGTGGCGATACATCCATGGCAGTCCAGTAAAGCAGGGTAGTTTGGTAGTTTATCTTAAGCCAACATGCAACACTAGTGAGAGAAGAAGAAAAGGAAGTAATATCTGATGTCTAGAAAGACCAGAGCATGTTGGTCAATTGAGGGTATTCACTGGCAAAGTAACCACTCATCATTCAAGAAACACATTAACTATTTGAAGATATTTGCCTTATTTGCTGATATTTGTAGTAGACTGGGTTTATACTCAAAATCTAAAATTAATTTGGTGCTGGTATAAATCAAACATAAGTCCACTCAAATGAGCAGGGACCAAGAGGCTCTCCCACTGTACTAGTGTGATCTCTTTAGTTGCTAGGTTGAGGGGCTTCTAGAGGAGAGGCCAAGACAGCAAGGGCAATAGGAAAGAGGGAGTTTGAGTCAGTGCCTGTTTACCAGTTTGTGCCTAAGTTCTTTATTTAAAAAAAAAAAACAAAACAGTTCAGCCAGTACCAGACTAGACTGGCCAAATACAGCCTGGACTGTATGCCTATGAGCAGAGGGTGTCAGTGGAGTGGGCTAGGAATAAAATGACTAAAGAAAAAGAGTAAGGAAACTGCTTGAGATAGAAACTGGTAGAAGGATTACTTTTGAAAATTATTTTACTATGGAGATTATGAAAATTGACTTGATAGAAGAGTCTGAAATACTGAAGTTATAAAGTATGATTTCTTTTTTCACTAAACACTTTCTGCCATGCTCTAGCAAACCTACTTCCTCTTGGTTCATATGATTGCTACCTTCATCACATTTGGGGATCCCATAGCTTTTCAGCCACTTTTTGCTGTGAAATGTCTTATATATCTGATTATTCTAACGTTTCAGCCTCATATTTAATTCAGAGATTCTTGCTTCCCTTGGATGCAGCCTAGACTTGATGTTCAAGTTGTTCTGAATATGTTTGGGGTAGTAGGTTATGGGGATGAGTGGCAGTGAAGGAATAGGAGGAGGATGCCAAATGCTCCAATTCCTCACATCTCTTCCTCCTTTCCTGTTATTTGTTTGGGTTGGAATACGGGAAGTAGAAGGAACACAAAATTCTCACATGTAACTGTTCTCGGACAAGTGGCTATCCACTCTCCATTGGTTGTTACTGCTGCGGTATCTTTGGCCTTGAGTGCTTTCTATGAACCTGGAGTCCACTTCTTCCACAAAATTGCTTTTGATGTACTTCAGAACACCTCATAAGGGCCACTCCTATACAGTTACCTCATGTACCAGACCTGGCTGAGATTCAGCCTCTTTCTACCCCTCCTCACCTCCCATCAGGCTCCATATGTGGCCACATCACAGACTTAACCTATGAAAAGGTGTGTGGTTCCCTGTTGCTTTTGATGACATAAGAATTGCCTTAAGCTAAAAGTAAACATTAATTAAAAAACACAGAAGTCAATTGAACAGAAGAGAGCCTACACTGGATGATGTCTTTTTTTTTTTTTTTTTTTTTTTAATAGGGAAAGGAATGGTGGTATTTTCTTTAAGTAGGAAAATTAAATCTGGTGCAGGAGACTGAAATAGACATAAATGTGTGTGTGTGTGTGTAGTGTGTGTATAATAAATGATTTTTAAATTTTTCCAGTTTTCTCTTGAGATGAGAGCTGAGTACTTCAAATATAGTCTAAAAGCATTAGGCTGTGTTTGCAATGCACCTAACCAGGATTATTTGGGGAGTTTTCCCCAGCAGTGCTAGAGGTTCACCCACAGAAATGACAATGGGGATTATCCAATGTAAACATTACCAAGTTGATAATAATTATAATTCAAAGAGATTAGTAATTGTAGGGTGCCATTAAGAACATTCAGGAAATGGTTTCACATGTGCTCCAGACTGTGTAAGGAGAGAAGTGAAGCCAAAATAATGATGACAGGCTTGCAGAAAATAGGAGAGTTTCTTGGCTGTGATGAACAGGATAGTCAGGAACATATATGTATTTTGAAGGGTAGGTTAACATCTATATCTTATGTACTCCTTATGAAAATTCTGCAAAGTAGAAATATCCATATCCATATTTATGTGGGGAAGCTGAGTCATAAAGCACATAAGTAAATATGTGACAGGCAAAATTCATTTGGACTGATACCAAATTCCACAATCTTTATATGAAATTATAATAGCTAATATAGAAAATTAGAATAGAAGGATTGAGTTCTAAGCTGAGTTTGATCAGAGGAAATAATTATCCTATAACAAATCCTTATTCTCAATTTCTTTTTTTAACATTTTATTTATTTATTCATGAGAGACACAAAAAGAGAGAGGCAGAGACATAGGCAGGGGGAGAAGCAGGGAGCCTGATGCAGGCTTGATCCCAGGACCCCAGGATCAGCCCTGGGCCAAAAGCAGATGCTCAACTGTTGAGCCACCCAGGCATCCCCTTACTCTCAATTTCTTTTTTTTTTTTTTTAAGATTTTGTTAATTTATTCATGACAGAGAGAGAGAGAGAGAGGCAGAGACACAGGCAGAGGGAGAAGCAGGCTCCTTGCAGGGAGCCTGATTTGGGACCCAATCCCAGGATCACACCGCAGACTGAAGTCGGCGCGAAACCTCTGGGCCACCGAGGCTGCCCCTTTTCTCAATTTCTAAACACTTTAGAAATGGTTTTGTTTTCTCTACTGAGAAAGACAACTAAACAAAGAAAACCTCACAAGATTTATATAAAACATCTTTTTTTTTTTCAAATTCAGAAAGTTAGTGTTCTGTTGTTTTTGAAAGACTTGTTTAAGCCCAGAAGCTGCCATGCTAAAAATTGCAGAATGTCAAATCTATACTCCTCTATATATTTTGTGTTTTATCATAAAATTTAAATAGTTATATGTGCACTTGGAGCTATCATTTGCATGAAATTTAACCAAAAAGTAAATACTAAATGTTTCAAATAGAATGTAAAAAGTACAATTGCTTAGTTTCCTTTGCACTCTTACTCTATTATGAACAAGTGCTAAGGAAATGATCACAAAGGGAATTCCAGGAACTGTTCTGTTTTTATTATATTGCCTGAATTCCTGTGAAGTTTTGCTGATATACTAAGTAATCATCCAAGTGAAAAATAATTCTGTAATAAACATTATTTTCAGAGCTTTGAAGAAAACAGTTATTCCATAAAGGTGTTTTATGAAACACATCCTTGTAGAAACATTCCAGGTGATGGGTTCCATGAAAAAAGTAATTTGAGAAACACTACTCACCACACCTTTGTGTACCAAATGATTCAATGGGAGATTTAGCATGTTTATCAGCGGGAAACGTTGAATATTTCTGCAGCAAAAGCTATTCATTTTGTTTGATCTAGAAAAAACCTGAAGTTAGGGCGCCTAGGTGGCTCAGCTAGTTTAGTGTCTGCCTTCGGCCCAGGTCATGATCCCTGGGTCCTGGGATCCTGTGCTGCATCACGCTCCCTGCTCAGTGTGAAGCCTGCTACTCTCTCTCTCTCCTGCTTGTGCTCTCTCTTGCTATCTCTCTCTGTCAAATCAGTCAATCAATCAGTCAATCAATCAATCTGTAAAGGAAAAAGAGAAACTTGAAGCCAATATAGCCATGTGGGAAGTGGTATTTTGCAGTGTTCAAGAGTGTGGTCTCTGGAGTCAAACTGGGTTTGGTTCAATGCTCTATTCTTTTTTATTTGGGGTAAAATTTACATAATATAAACTTACCACGTAAAGGGAATCATTCAGTGGTATTTAGTATATTAGCAATAATTCATAACCTCTATCTAGTTCTAAAACATTTATATAACTCCAGAAAGAACCCTGTACTCCTGAAGTAGTTGCTCCCTGTTCCTCTATCTCCTGCTCCACTTTGACATTGTGTTAATGTCTACTTGCCCTCTTTGAGACTCAGTTTTTCTCAGTATTCCTATAAAGACAGGAATGGCTTTTACCTTATATGGTAGGTGTAAGGATTCACTGAAATAAAACAATCCATATGGTGCACTTATGATACTTCAAGTATTAAATACATGTTTGATTACATGTTAAACTTATTTAGTCCTCTTTAGCATCCATGGAACAATTGTTTGAGAAAGTACTTTATAACAAATGCTGATAGAAGTCTATAGAACAGGGAAAGACCTCTAAGAAGCATTAGACCAAGGATCCTTTAGGTGCTAATGAATTTCACATGGCACTCTAGTGCTCCAGAAAGCTGAGAATTAGCATCCAGGTTTGTCTTTGTGTCTCCATATGTTTATGGCAAAAGTGGTGTAGAGGTAGAAGATAGAGAGAGAGGTGTTAAGAGAGGGATGGAAGTCCCTAGGAATTATGAGATGAATGGAGGAGATGAAACAGCTGACACCAGCAATAATCTAAGTCTAATTATTTTCCAGTTGATTCCATAGGCATTCATGATTATGAGATTTTTTTAAAGTGCCAAAGAAACATGTAAAAATATAAAACTATGTATAAGCATATATTTATATTTATGTAAATATATGCAAATTTAATTATAGGTATAATTTTATATAAATGGAATCATATTCTACAGTGAGTGTAGAGCTCTAGAAGAATTTTCACTGAAATGAGAGCAGTAATTGCCATGCTGTATCAGAAATTCAGGTCTTTTTCATTTGCCTCTGTAATTTGAAATTTTCTATACGACTATATGCTATCTTACTAACAGAAACAAAGCAATAATGCTATCTCCATTTAATAATGGAGACACATTACAACCAAAGCTTGTTTGATGTTTTTACCTGACTTGTCTTGATAATTACTGGAAGACAAACCCTTAAATGTCAAAATGATTCTGAGCCTGAAACAGGTTTGCTTAGTTCCAGGTAGAGACAGAAGAAAGAATAAAGGAATTTGTGGAACCCTCCTTTCTCCCATAAATACAAATTACTCTTGAACCCTGATAGTATACCCCAAACTGGAGCTCTCAATTTCTCCTTTGTCTCTTTCTAGTTCAATCTATACAAATTAAAAAAAAATTCCTTTCCCCCCAAAAATGATTATACCACTGATTTATAATTCCTTTACAAATTCTACAAAAGAAGATACACTCAGTGATTTTATTTTATTTTTTTAAAGATTTTATTTATTTATTCATGACAGAGAGAGAGAGAGAGAGAGGCAGAGACACAGGCAGAGGGAGAAGCAGGCTTCATGCAGGGAGCCTGACTTGGGACTGAATCCTGGGTCTCCAGGATCACACCCTGGGCTGAAGTCGGCGCTAAACCACTGGGCCACCTGGGCTGCCCACACTCAGTGATTTTAAAGGAAAAGAAGAGTTTATCACTCTTCACTACACAAACAAGTTTTATTTTCTGTTCCTGATCTTCCTCAGTCTGTACTTTCTTCATTTGCCTCCTGAACCAAAGGATATAAGCTCCTGCAGTGGTTCTCAAACTTGAATGTCTGTATAGGAATCATCTGGAGACTTTGTTAAACACACAGATTCTTGGGTCTCACCCGAGAGTTTCTTATTCTTGAGAATGAGGTCTGGGAATCTACAAGTTGCAATAGTCAAGATGATACTGAGGCATGCGATTATTGGATTACAGTACTTTGAGAAACTCTGGAAGCTTTATGGAGCTTCCTCAATGGTTAACCTATTTGCAAGCCTATGATTTTTTAAAAAAAATCTTTTCTTCCAGTAATTTTTCTTCTAAAAGCATCTGTAATTCTTTTCAGCTCCTCTCCTTGAAAATGTGCCTGTCAGGTAGAACATGGCAGCTTATCTATCATAATAATCATATGGACCGTCCCCAAATGCCACATGCAGAAATGATCGAACAATCTACTTTTCATTTCATTTCATTATAGAATAAATATAATCCAATTACTTAGGACAAGTGAAAGAGTCAAATCTTCAAATATGTTTTGTTATTAGATTGATGTTATTTCATTAAAATAATCATGTTTATAATAAATTATTTAGTATGCAGTATGCAGTAGCAATATAGTATTTAATTTATATAATATCTATAGTTTAGGGATCCCTGGGTGGCGCAGCGGTTTGGCGCCTGCCTTTGGCCCAGGGCGCGATCCTGGAGACCCGGGATCGAATCCCACGTCGGGCTCCCGGTGCATGGAGCCTGCTTCTCCCTCCGCCTGTGTCTCTGCCTCTCTCTCTCTCTCTCTGTGACTATCATAAATAAATTTAAAAAAAAAATCTATAGTTTAGGATTTTTCTTTAAACAATCTCAAATGTCCTAACACCTTTTACCCTAAACATCTCTTAGAAGCAGATAAGAACTGCTATTATTTATCACCAATTGCAGAGAGATTGAATCACTGAGCTATTAAGTAACTTGAAGAGGGTCACAGAGTCAGTAACTAAGTCAGAACAAATACTTAATCTTCTAACTCTTTGATCAGTAATTTTCTCAACAAATCCTGTTGCATATATCTCTTCCTGTAAGAGTTTACAAGTCATTCAATTTCCTGAGAGATTCTTCATTATGGACAGATGAGAATTTGTACCTTCCAGAAAGTCAAAACCTAGAAGCAGGAAAGTCCTTACTTTTCAAAAATAACTTTTTTCTTAAGTCCCTTAAGTGTCCTTGCCACTATTCCTGTTTCACAGAATACTTCATTTATTCATTCACTTATTCACTCAGTCAAGGGGCTGATATTTACTGAACATATGTAATATGTCTAGCACTGTGCTAATAAATAGGACATTATCCTTGTACTGAGTTTCTGCAGTCAGATAAAGAAACAGACACACATACAAGTGGTATGATCCAACAGTTGCTCTCTTGGAGCTAGGTATTATGTGCAAAATGGCTTAGGGGATAAATCTCTGAGTATATTTTCTTAGAAATTAGGATATTTGAGCTAGGGTTTGAAAGAAGGGCAAGAATCTACATGGATTCAATGTAAGGATAGGGGCATGGTCAGAGGAAACAGAGGAAAACTTTAAACATGATGTAGTCATATCCCATCTAAAATATAAGTGCAGATTTCTGTATTCAAAATTCAGAGACCCAATAAAATACATTTGTAATTTTTGGAGGGCATTTGCACCAAATTGGAATCCTCGTTTTCGGGATCTGGCATCTTCAAGGAGAACAATGTGGCTCAGAAAGGCCAGAGAAATGGCATTTAACACCATGAGCTTTCCCCATTAAAACCATTATCTCTCTGGCAGCCATATTGATTTAGAAAACAAGATTTGTCTTTGTTATAAAATGTCTACAAACAAACACAAAAGAGAGCTAGTGTTTTTAAGTGGTAAAACTAAACAAAGTGTGCACTCGCTTCCTAGGCTGGCCTTGTATGCTTCAGCCTGAAGGGTATTTTTGCAACCAAGTAAGAAGCCCTCAAAATATAATGGAAACACTGACAGACACTTAACTATACCAGCTCTGGTGGGTACAGCCATAATTCACTTCATAATACAAATTGATATGTTGTCCAGAGGGGTCCCTGCATTGGTGTTATTGAGTGTCTTTTGAAAAGTTCTGGTTCTGGGCTATGAAGCCATAAAATGAAACCGAATGATTCTCTCTGAAATAGTTTCGAATGGGGCCCCTCAATTACAGTAGTGCTATCCTCAGGGCAGGCAACATGGAAATGTCCTACAAAGACTGGAAATAGAGAATAATAAACCAAAGTGAAAACAAACAATGAAACAAAGTTTGTTGTATTAAGTCTAATATTTCTTCCCACAAAGTCTACTTAAAAGCTGAGCACACCAGAGGTGAAGAAGGGCAGCTTACTTTAAGTGGGGTTAGTTGTTAAACAGGTTAGGAGTATACTCCGTATTTGTGAAATCATGTGGTGGGCCAGAGTTCAGCCATCCCAGTGATCTTGATGGCTAAAGTGTCCTATGTATTTTCTAATATAATGCAAATGACTTCAATCTGAGGTAACTACATTTCCAAATACCATTTAGGGCTTTAATGACTTGTCCTAGAAAGGTCCTGCGAGGCCATGTTTAATGGATCTTCTAAACAACGTAAAAAGAGTTCTTTAAATGTGTTATACAGCTTATTACAATTTTTATAACTGTCCACTGTCTCTATTACTGCTCCCTTCCCCAAATGCAATTTTTGAGGCTTTTTATTGAAAATGTTATAATGTCACTTTCTTCCCTCTCTCAATTTGAATCCTCCCAACCTTGGTCTTAAGATTCCTTGTGCAGACTTGGGGTTCTGACAATTAGAAAAGCTCCACAGAATTCAAAAAATAACACAGATCCTTAAAGTCACACTCAATTTTCATCAGGAAATTAGGAGACAAGATTCTAGCGTCAGCTTTTCCAATGTGAACTCTACAACCTTGAGTTCATTGTTACCTTGATGGGCCTCAATTTGCTCATCTCTTAAATGAAGGTCACAGATTACCTTTTTGCATCCTATAATGTTGTTCCATAGCACCATTTAAACCTGCTAATGAATTACTTAAATATTGAAGTCTACATTAAGCCTTATGGAAAAGCATAACTGGCAAGATTTTCCTCTCAATTACTTGTGCTAATAGGGGCCAAAATGGCATGGATACTTTAAATTCACAGATAATCCCCAAACTTCAATTTAGCTAAGTGTTCCAGCCTCCTCTCCTGCCAAACCATTTACAGGGGATTCAAACAATTAGCACACACTGGCATGAGATTTATCTCCTTTATAATTCCGGCCTTCCCTGTTGCCTTACCACCAGGAAATTTTGATATCTAAATTTCCAAAAATAGAAATGAGGAGTAAATCAAGTATAGCTGTTGTATGACTACCTAATAGTTATGGTTCAAAGTATCCCAACACTGTTACTATTAATGACAATTTATATAAGCCTTATCCTATGTCAGGCATATTACAAATAATTTTATTTAAACCCCATGATCACCTTGTTAGGTAGTCTGTTAGTTTCCTAGGGCTGCCATTATCAACTGCCGCAAGCTGGGTGTCTTTAACAACAAGGAATTTATGGTTTCACAGTTCTGGAGGCTAGAAGTCTGAAATTAAGGTGTCAGCAGGACTGGTCTCGTCTGAGGGCTGTGATGGGGAAACAATTTCTAGCCTCTTTCCTAGCTTCTGATGCATTTTGGGGGCAATTTTTGGGCACTCTGACTTGTAGATGTGTCCATCTGGTCTCTGCTTTCATCTTCATATGCAGATCTCTCTGTCTGTCTTTCACATGGTGTTATTTTCATAAGGACACCGTTCATATTGGATTAGGAGCCCATCCTACTCAAATGTGACTTTTAAAAAACTGGATTACCTCTGTAAAAGACACTGTTTCCAAATAAGGTTACATTTGGATGTACTGGGAGTTAGAACTTCAAATATGTCCTTTATAGTGTAACAAGACTCAATCCATAACAGGTAAGTATTATTCTTACTTTGTAGATAAGGTCAATAAGGTTACAGAGTTGGATTAATTTTCCCAAGGCCACAAAACCAGTTAATGGTGGAGCTGGGATTCACATCTACATGTGTTGATTTCATTTATTGTTTAGCAAATTATCTTGGTACTCAAAAATAAAAGTTCTGTCTCCCAGGATTTAGTCTCCCAGGACTAAGAATATTGAACATAATCTTTTGGATAATTTCGGTTTTGCAGAGGATTCAATAACACTGACCAACATCCAAGATTCATTGATGAAACCAAGGCTCACTCTGCACTTGGTCAGAACTGATTCTTAAGAAAGGTCTCCAAACCTGGCATGACAAAAATAAAGAAAAAAAGAAAAAAAGCCTGGACCTCAAGTCATCTTCAGGTGGATCCATATATAATAAACCTGAGAAATCTAAGGATGGATTTTGTTGCAGAAAAGATTTTCTAATGAAGTATAATTGATATTCAACATTTGTTTCAAGTGTACAACATAATTGACATTTGTACACATTACAAAGTGATCGCCATAAGTCTAGTTATCATCTCCCTCCGTACAAAGTTATAATTTTTTTTGTGATGAGAACCTTTAAGATTTACTTTCTTAGCAACTTTCAAATTTGCAATATAATGTTATTGACTATGGTTACCATATTATAGTCATGACCTATGTTTTTGTAACTCAAATTTCTACCTCTTATTCAAACAAAACACTTAGTTGTTAAATGATCTAACCCATTTTACCCACTTCCTTGCACCCTCCCCCTTGGTGACTACCAATGTGTTCTCTGTATCTATGTGAATTTTGTTTTGTTTGTTGATTTGCTTTGTTTTTTAGATTCCACATATAAGTAAAATTATACAGCATTTATCTTTCCTGTCTGACTTACTTCACTTAGCATAATACCTTAAAGGTCCATCCATGGTGTTGCAAATCGAAAGACTTCATTTTTTTTTACTGAATCATAATTCCATTATATATATTTATATATATACCATTATATATATTTATATATATACCATTATATATATTTATATATATAATGTATAAATATATATAATATATATATACATTATATATATATTATAGACACATGTATATGTAATCACATCATCTTTATCCATTCATGCATCAATGGGCACTTAGGTTGTTTCCATATCTCGGTATTGTAAATAATGCTGAAATGAACATAGGGATGCATATATCTTTTTGATTTAGTGCTTTGTTTTCTTTGGATAAATACCCAGAAGTGGAATTGCTAGAACATGGGGTAGTTTGATTTTTAATTTTTTGAGGAATCTCCACACTGTTTTCCCTAGTGGCTGCACTAATTTATTTTCTCAATAATAGTGCACAAGGGTTTCCTATACTCCATATCCTCACCAGTGCTTGTTACTTCTTGTCCTTTTGATAATAGCCATTCTGACAAGTATGATGTGGTATCTCATTATTTTGATTTGCAATTCCTGATGATTACTGATGTTGAGCATCTTTTTGTGTGTCTTTTGGCCATTTGTATGTCTTCTTTGGAAAAGTATCTATTTAATAAATCCTGTCCCCACTTTTTAATTGGATTGTTTTTGTTGTAATTGAACTGTAGGAATTCTTTATATATTTTGGATATTAATCCCTTATTGGATATACTATTTGCAAATATTTTCTCCCCTTCAGTAAGTGGCCTGTTTATTTTGCTGGTAGTTTCTTTTGCTTTGCAGAAGCTTTTTTCTTTGATGCAGTTTCATTCATTTTTTGCTTTTGTTGCCATTGCTTTTGGAGTCTGATGTGAAAAGATATTGGCAAGAGTAATGCCAAAGATCTTACTGTCTGTTTTCTTCTAGTTTTATGGTTTCTGATCAAGCATTTAAAAAGTTTAATCCATTTTTAAGGATTTATTTATTTGAGAGAGTGAGAATGCAAGTGGGGGCAGAGGCAGAGGGAGAGAAGCCGACTCCCTGATGAATGCCGATCCATCTCAGGTCCCAGGGCAGGCCACAGGACTCCATCTCATTACTCTGACACCATGATTCTGACATCACGACCTGAGCCTAAATCAAGAGTTGGACACGTAACTGACTGAGCCATGGAGACGCCCCGAATCCTTAATGCATCTTGAGTCCGTTTTTGTAGATGTTATCAGATAATGGTCCAGTTTCAATCTTATGCATGTGGCTGTCCGGTTTACCCAACATCATTTATTGCAGAGACTTTTCCCCTATTGTATAATCTTGCTTCCTCTGTCATAATTTAACTGATCATATGTGCTTGTATTTATTTCTGGACTTTCTATTCTGTTCTATGGATCTATGTATCTGTTTTTACGCGAGGATCATACTATTTTTATTATTAGGGATGCCTGGGTGGCTCAGCAGTTGAGCATCTGCCTTTGACTCAGGGCGTGATCCCAAAGTCCCTGCATGGAGCCTGCTTCTCTGTCTCCCTATGTCTCTGCCTCTCTCTGTGTGTGTCTCTCATGAATAAATAAATGAATAATCTTTTAAAAATAATATTTTTATTATTATTATTTCGCATTGAATCTATAGATTGCTTTGGGAGATATGGACATTAAAAAAAAGTCTTCCAATCTATGAGCATGAAATATCTTTCCATTTATTCACATTGCCTTCAATATCTCTCATCCATGTCTTATGGTTCTTATAAGAAGAATAATGTCTTATAGTTACAAGTTTTTACCTCCCTCATTAAATTTATTCCTAAGTATTTTATTCCTTTTGAACAATTATAAAAGGGATTGTTTTCTAATTTCTCTTTTTGGAAAACTTGTCATAAAAATGCAACAGATTCTTGTATATTGATTTTGTACCCTGCAAATTTACTGAATTTACTAACAGTTTTTTGGTGGAGTCTTAGGGTTTTCCATACATAGAATTATGTCATCTGAGGATACTGATAGTTTTACATCTACCTTTCCAGTTTAGATGTCTTTAACTTCTTTTTCTTGCCTAATTGCTCTGGCTGGGACTTCAATACTATATTGAATAAAAGTGGTAAGAGTGGGAAAAAAGTGTTCAGTATTTACTTAATGCGGAATCAGTAAACAGCACCTAGCAGCATTATTTTGTTTCAGCATACACGTGTGTGTGTGTGTGTGTGTGTGTGTTTCATTTAAGAGCCACTCTCTTATGTCAGGAAAGGGACAATTAACATTCTGCAGTTATATAAGAAGTTGCATTGGTAGATCAAAGTTAACTGTCATTACATTTCTGATATTTCCCCCTATTTTGCTTTATTGCTCTTAAGGGATTAGTGCTTATGAAACTGAATGGCTGCCCATTAAACTTGGTGCTTGTGAAACTTGGCTCTGCCCTGAGTGCCTTTATTTACTATTCTGCATGTAAGTGGATGAGATAGAACCTTGGGAATTTGGAGGGAGCAGAAGAGCTCCAGGAACGAGGGGAGGGAATACATGAATGGAGTGATTAGGGTGAGTAGGAAAGTTTCTATTAGGTCCTTGAGTCTCTGGAGTCCTCAGGTTCCTCCAACAAATAATATTATTTTTCTAATAATTGACCAAAACAACCCCTCACCTTAAGATATATTGACAGTGGTTGAACAACATGATATATTTTGCTCTATGAGGAATTACTTATTTTTTATAGTTGAAAAATTGGGGGAAGTTAAACGGACATTAGTTATTCATAATTTATATGAATTATGTCAGCCTTTGCTTTAAAGAACACTCACTGAGATTAGTTACAGTGAAATAAGTTGAAGTCTTGATGCGTGAGTGGGGAAAAGGAAGAGATAAATAGTTTGGAAATGTGTTTATGCAACGAAGAGAGTTTATGGTGGAGACATTTTGGTTTGTGTATGGCTATCTTTTTGCATCATTGTTATAAACTAGATTTATAATCTATTTTTGGTTTGCTTTATAACTGAAGAAAAAAGCAAAAATATTTTTTGGTATGAAAGCTATTAATATTTTATTTATGAAGATTTCTATAATAGATACAGGGAATACATAATTGTTAGAATAAATTTAAATGTCTAAATAATTATTATCTTTAATTGCACTAAGAATATGCATTGGGAAGATGAATGAAGGAGTTGACATAATGGCAAATTTTTTGCAATTTGTTTTAGTAATGGTTGGTAAACCAGGGGTAATGCTAAGTGAAACAGATTTACATTAATCATACAAAGGGTGATTTTTCACAGTTGATATCCATTAAAATACTAATTTCCAAAATCCCATAGCTGCTTCTTATGAAGTGCTGTGCATGTTGTTTCATACACAGTAGTCAACATATCAGTACACTTTATTATTTTGCATAGGTAATAAAAATGGTTGCTGGTTATCTGAAGTGACTTTAGCTGAATCTGACTAACAGAATCCTACTCTACCTATTTCCCCTCTTCTCCTCCTCCTCTTAATGGATGAGAAATTGAAGGAGGAAGAATTACTAAACTAAGAGCAGTTCTAATAACTATGCTCTTAACTTTTGTCTTACGAGTTTTCCAAACGAGCTGTCAGCCTCTTAATATAAATCCCTTCCTGAGGCCTTTCTTCCTCAGAAAAAAATTAAAACACACAAATGATTTATTATTAAAAAAATCACACCTCCTCACTGACCTGAGGTGCAAACACACTGTTGATTCTACATAGAATATTGTCTTGTTATGGAGTCTTGAAAGGAATTAAGACTGTTAAACAATGATTGATCTAATAGTAATAAATATTTGTAATGTCATCCAGTGGTTTATTATATTCACTGCTGTTAGGGTTTAGAGGATCAATAAATAATACCCTGTTATTCCCCTCCTGAGCTTAAAATCAATTCAGAATTAAGGCCCAGGAGACATACAAAAGGAGGTCAAGTAACCAATTTTCTTATAAACATGATTAGAAAATGTGGTTTTAAATGTGTAGGTGAATTGCCTCACTATTCCAGTTAAGCAGACTTTCCAGTTTAGTCATTCGTGTATCTGAACAACCAAATTCCTCCTCCTCAGGGCCAAGTTGGCCCTTTTAAATTTGTTGCATGGCATCTGAGAAATTGACTGAGATATGAAGACCAAGAAGTATTGAAAGAGGCAAGAGACCAGAGGGTACTGAGCTAGGGGTACTCCATGCCTTCTGCCAAACTTTGGGAACAGTGGAGCTAGGAGAAAGCCTGGTGGGTTGCTCTAATGGAGACAAGAGGCAAAGGGAAGAGGAAAGAGTCTACTCAACATCCTGTATTGAGTAGGCTTTCTCATGCTACTCATTTCTTTCATCACAAATTATTATTTTCCATGTTGTCAATTACACATTAAAATATCATATGGGGTCACCTGGGTGGCTCAGTCAGTGATTGAGTGTCTGCCTTTGGCTCAGGTCGTGATCCCAGGGTCCTGGGATCGAGTCCCACATCAGACTCCCTGCAGAGAACCTGCTTTTCCCTCTGTCTATGTCTTTGCCTCTCTCGGCATGTCTAATATGAATAAATAAATAAAATATTTTAAACATTATGTGAAAAATGAATATCAGTATACAGATAATAATAGAATGTCTCTGATATAAGAAGCATCAAATATGGAAACTATAATGTTTCCATTATTGAATTCTTAGATATTGATTAAAATTCCCATAATTAAATAACTTTTCTCTGTAAAAATCCAAAATTGCTTAGTTAAGTCCAGAGAATGAATTCCTAGATATTGATTAAAATTCCCATAATTAAATCACTTTGCTCTGTAAAAATCCAAAATTGCTTAGGTCCAGAGAATTAAGTCCAAAATCAAAGATTTGTTCAGCCAGCCAGTGGTAACTTTTCTGGTATCCTAGTTGTGAGTGACTTCAGTGGCTGTCATTCAGTAAAATTATCTGTAGTTCCTTCATAATTTCAGAAGCACTCTTCATTCTTCCTGTAGTTTTTATTAAGTATATATCCCTTAAAATTAATGATTAGTTTGGATAGTTTTTGAACATTAAGGAAATTGAATCATGTTCGACATAATCTTTTGTCTTCCTTTTTTTTTTTTTTTGCTAGTCTTGGTTCTGTATCTCTTTTAATGTGCGTAGCTGTAGTTCATTGACAGCATATGCCACAATTTATTTATCACTTCCTTGGATCATTGCTCCTTTTTATTGTTCTTGTTCTTAATGAAACTGCTGATGTGAATATTCATGCAAGTATTCAAGGATTCTTTCAGTTTGGTATCTTATTTTTTAAAAAGTACAGTGAATTAATAGAATACACAATATTGTTAGAGCATATGCTTTATATGTATCAAATTTAGAAAACACAGCAACCCATATCCTGCAGCAGTGAACTGGAGTTTGGCTGGAAACTCAAGGAGGAGGGGAGATATTCTAGGAACATCATGATAGGATCAGCCTTCCATGATGCCAGTCTGTCCATGCCAGTTATCTATGTTCCAAGACCTGTGAACTCATAAACCAAATAATGAAACTATACTGACCACATTTTGGAGGAACTCTATCTGTGCATACAATCTTTTCTCAGGATTTGAAATTTTCTAGTCATTTTGCTAATTTAGAAACTTGTAAAGATGGCAGACTCAGTTACTACTTAGTAGTACTTCTTATAAACTGAGGTGACTTCTTTCCCAGATGGCATATTCAAAACCTTTTAATTTCCATTTTGCATTTAGTCCTGGATCTCTGGAGTTCCACTGCTGTAATGAATGTGGATTCTGTCTTGTTGCATGGCTCATACACTCTCTTGTGTGTGCACGCATATCATGTGAGCACGCATGTTAAGTTCTGTGCTGTGCCAAATGCTACCACAAACTCTAGATGTGGAAATGCCTAATCCTATGAAACATGCCTTCTAGAAAGGGTTCATCCTTTAATTTTACATGTGTTTCATCTGGAAAATCAACTTGATCTGAAGCTGTTGATAGTCCTGAAGCATGTGCCCCCAGTGGTGTGGTCAAGCCCACTACCTCTATGATAAGCTACTTCCTAGAATGCCCCCTTGATCTTTTCCAGACTTTGAAAAATGTCTACCCCTTTACAGATGTTAGAAACTTCTCTATTTTTGTAATACCTTTTTCTGTAGCAATGGAGATGTTGCTAGTGTTCTATTTCTTGCTGCTGTTCTCTTACACATTTTTGGGAGGGAGACTCAGCTGAGTTTTTAACTGTTCAATCTGTTAAAACTTTTTAACACATATAGGACTAGTACTGTTTGCAGGTTCAGAATGTTCTGGTTTCTTCTTCTGCCACTTTGTTTTGTTGTCCAGGAATTTGCCTTGACAGTATACTTCTCTAGATTTTTTTTTGTCTTACGAGAGTTAAAAATTAAATGAGTACTGTATCTGTCAAAAGGAAGTGCTTTTCAAATTTATCTTGTCTAGCTTTACCTCTTGAAGGTGAATCCAAAATGTACAATCCTACAGAGCATGTAACTGGGGCCTGTATTAAACATATTATTGCTTGCTAGGCTTTCTTGATTACTATGTTTCATCTTTTCTGTGCCTTCTCTTATTCTACTTCTCGTCTAACTTCTCAAACAGAATCCCTAATGGCTAAGGAGCACATATCTCAATCTATTACAAATTATGTCAACCTAGTGAATACTAATTTATGAAACTAACTTTATGAAGTTTTAAGAATCCAATGCCAATCTCCCTGGTGTTTTTCCTCTCAATCATGTTCCAGATTTTCACATGTGAAATGGTCTAATAAAACAAGGCTTCAAGAAGTAGTTTTCCAATAGTGCTAGTTATTGAGTCTACCTTTGGATCTCCTCCCACCCTTCAAGGAGATGCATATGCATTTTCTCCAAAGAAGATAGTTTAGTCTCTTTATGCAATCTTGCCTTTCTTCTTCTGCTAGATTTATTTGGGTATAAGTAATTTTCTTTGTGACTTATCTCCATATTTATCATATAGTAAAATATTTCATTTGTTACCTCTCATTAGGTTACATGAGTAAAAGTATCATATAATGGTTAAGAGCACAGAATGTGGAAGTATATTGCTGGGGTGCAACCTTGGCTCTGTTATTTACTGGCTGTGTGACCAGGAGAAGAGTGTTTAACAATTCTGTACCTAAGTATCCTTTTTATAAAATGGAGTTGATGATAATCACATGTACCCGCTAAGGCTGTTATAAATATCCAATGAATTGGTGTGTATAATAGAGCAGACTTGGCCCATAGTGAAGCTTCTGTAAGTGACAAGTAATGAACAAATATGTACCCCACTCTGATGAAAGTTCCATTTGTGGATGCAAATTTTATCAAATCTAGTTCCTTAAGCCACTTTTCAAACAACAACAACAACAAAAACTAATGATCACCATTTATTTGAAGCCTGAGGATCAGAATTACTTGTCTTTCCTTTAAGCTTATTATTACCCCAAACAACTTATTTCCCAGACTTAGGCGTGGGGAAAGCAAGTACTCTAAGACAAAAAAAAATGTTTTTCCCCCCTCAAGATTGATCTGAAATCTTTTTACATTATTTTTTTAATCTATCATGAATAAGGAAAATACATACAAAATAGAACTGGTTCTGTTTACCATGCTATCCCCTTGTTAAAAACAGGAACTAGAAAAATTATCTCCTCAGGAATCACTCAAGAAAACAGTAGGTTAATGTTGCAAACGTACAGTGTTCTTTGAAGCAATTTCCATGCTTCATCACCTGCTATCTGAGACACCATGAACACCAACTAACTGAAAATTGTTTGTGTCTCATTTAGGCATTTATAAATCAGTTTGTATAACACTGTCTTCCAGACTAGCTGTGAACACCAAAAGCTTCAGTGATTTTTCTCCATGTACCTAGTTTCTCCAAACACCTGCCTTTGCACTTTATTCTGTTGAAAGATAAAAGATTTCATTTTCAAGAAAGTAATTCATGAAATGGCAAAAGGGAGTATTCATCCTCCCAAATGTATTCTTGAAAATATAAAACAAATGAACATACCGTTTCCCCCCATGTTATTTTTCATACAGTATGATTTCAAGCAAGTGATAATGAGACTCAATCACAGTGAAAATCCACTCTAGATAATTAAATGTGAGATTTGAACTGGCCTTAGGGTGCAATGTTAGACATGGAGGAACATGACCAGCCAACTAGTAGAAAGATGATAAGCTAGCAGAAGGTGGAATCACCTAGTAAAATTTGGCAAACAGTTACATGTTTGAGGGATTTACTAGGGCATCTTTACCAAATGGAACTAAATGCAGGGTAGGGGTGGGCAGTCAGGATAAATCACAAGTAGTTGATAACAAGGAAACAAACTGTGAAGATAGGGATATGGTTACTTTAGCTAAAGGTGTCAGAATCAAATTTAGGTCCTAGAAAATGGTATTTCAGGCTTAGTGCTTTGGCAGAGCTTAAAAAATAAAAAAAAATTAGAGTTGTTCTTGTTTTGTTTTGTTTTGTTTTGTTTTGTTTGGATTTTTTTTGCAAGATTATTGAATTTAAGGACTTAACCTTCCTAAGTGCAGTGAGAAGGATCTTGTGAAACATTTCTAACTGGTTCCATCCACATTTCTAGATTAGAAAAAAAAAAGTGATATGGTTTTCATAGTTTTTAACTCTGGGAGACATGTTTGGAGAGTTTACCTTTCCTCCATAGTGCTGTGGATAAAGCTGGAATTTTGTGAAACAGAGTGCCTGAAGTGTAAAGGTGGTGAGTTCATGAGTAGACACCACAAGTACTAGGAGTACTAAAAACTAAGCATGCCAAAGTAATTGATTCAAGAAATCTTATTTAGTACTTTTGAAGTGCTAAATTCTAGACTCTAGAATTATAGGTATGCAGTATAAATATGACAGACAAAATGAATGTAGTTGACTTTCTAGTGGTAGACAGAAACTGACTCCTACAAAAAGAACATAGTATCCTTGGGAAACGTACCTACAGAAAACCCTTTTACCATTTCCCCCCAGTTACTTAGTCTTTAGGATTGTCCAAAATTGAGGATAGGGGTGAATTAGGATGCTGCTATCATTGATCCCACTAGCAAAAGGAGTTGGCATGCAGGAGCCATGTGAGCCCAGAAAAAGGTATTAATGTTGACAACTTGGAAAATTGTATCTATAGTACTAATATCTCAGAGCATGTTCATATCATTAGTTCATGTAATTAGTTCATGGCTCTATGAAAAAACCCTCATTACAGCATTTGTCATGCCTGGTAATTATTTATTTACTTCAGTTTTCACTGTTAACATGAACCTTTTAAAAGCAAAGTTGAGTCTTAGTCATATTTGTTTCTGATTCATAATTTCTTGCTGAATGGATATGTAGATCCTTGTAACATGAGATAAGACAGGAAAAAACTAGAAGGAATATTGAAATATGTTGAAGTCAATTATTCCTGCATCAAACTACATTTACTATTACAGGCAATCACATTCACTTCAACATTAGCAGCTTTGAGTCACGGGGTTGTAAATGTAAGACATGTGAAAAAGTCTTTCCATGGTTTAAATAAATGTGATGAACTTTGGTTTAAAACATCATAAGGCAGGGCAGCCCGGGTGGCTCAAGGGTTTGGCGCCACTTTCAGCCCAGGGCCTGATCCTGGAGACCCCTGATCAAGTCCCACGTCGGGCTCCCTGCATGGAGCCCTCTTCTCCCTATGCCTGTGTCTTTGCCTCTCTCTCTGTGTGTCTCTCATGAATAAATAAATAAAATCTAAAAAGAAAAAAACCACATCGTAATGCAAATTAAATCTATTACACACCACCTAATAGTTCTGTTTGTTAATGTGCATATTGGATACTAAGAGGTGGATGCAGGAATAGAATTTTTTCCACAAAATATCTGTGAAAGCAGCATTTGTTTCAAAGAAATATTTAGAAAGTGTCAATTAATATCATAAGTTGAAATCATTGCTAAGATTTTGTGTACTCAAATAGCTACCATATATTTCATAAATTAGAGATATTTATACTAAATATTGGAGAAAATATGTCAACTCATCAGCAATTCTTCAAATTCAGTCATTCAGTTTAAATAATAAAATTGATCATATATATGTGTGTATGCATATAAATATGTATATATTTTTTTCAACATCTACATCAAAAATCTATAAAATATATTTATTCAATACAGCTATTCTGCTTTGTATTTCTAAGAACAAATATGGTTTCCTTAAAACAAAACAAACAAAATGTAAAAAAATTCTTCCAATCAGGAGACATGAAGATAATTGTGTGAACCACCTTTATAATTCATGATAAATTATTACACATTTGAGGAGTGCAGTAATTTGGAGGGTTGAATTAAATAACTAAACCCAACTGAGTTAAAATTCAAATTGAGAATGGTAGAAGTTAGTATTTCTGTTAGTATTTGTAGAAGTTAGTATTAAGCTTTAAAAAATCTATTAAGTCAAAGAAACGTACATAAGAGGTTAAATGACATGACCTTATTGACCTTCTGTCCACTCAGATAAATTACACGGAACACATAGACATTAGAAAACTGGGAGATGTTGATTGTTACTGTGACTATTAATGTGAGGAGAGTAGTTGCATTATATAGACTTCTCTAATCAATTAGCCTGTGTTTTATCTTCTCAGAAAAAAAAAAAATCAAGGCCTAATTGAACCCTAAAAGAAAACTCATCATACCTCCTCTTAATTTTTGTGAGAACAATTTACCAAGTCAGAGGAATCCCAAAATATGCATTTATTCTATATGAATGAAGTTGTGGGTGATAATCAGTAAGACCTGAGGTGCGGAAGAGCATTTGATCTCTTCTTTCAGTTAAAAGTCATGACTTTTGAAAGGGAAGAGGACATGGACTGTGAACAGCCGACTACTCAGACGGTGTCAAGGAAGAGATTATTGTTTATGGTATCAAAGAAATAGGCTCTTTCATAATGCATCTCAGATCAAGATTTATCTAAACTTAGGAGCCCTCACTCAGCCACAAGTGCTGTTCTAGGTATTTTTATAGGAGTAGCCTATTTAATTTTTTTAACAATCCTATAAAAAATGCATCTAAAGATCTCCTGTTTATTGATAAGGTAACTGAAGTTTAGACAAATTATCTAAATTAATAAAACTCAAGAGCATTGAGGTCAGAAAACAAACTCTGATCTATTAACATGGCTGCTTTCCTCTGAGGGATCTGAAGTATGCAGTTGGCAGGTGACTTTCCACTTACATAAAGTGGTTTTATTCATTCATGCATTCACTTTTTTATTCATATTTATTTATTCATTTAACAAACACCCTCTGAGGTTTTCTGAGCATGAGACTATGCAGAAGATAGAGAGAGATACATCAGTAGGAAGTGTCCTGAAGAGCTTAAATGAGAGGAAAAGATAAATTATTTAAATAAAAGGACAAAAATGGACATCATTTGGAATAATTGGGTGACATTGACAGAGGTATGATTATATATATAATTATCAGGAAGAAACTAAAGGAAGAGTAACAATAGAATTGATTTTGTGTCCCTGTATACCAGTATAATGAGTATGTGTAACATAAAAAAGAAACTTGAAATTTTGGCAAATATAGTTGAATATAATCCCACAGGCACCAGTGACTATTATTCGAAGTACATACTTTGATCAAAAGAAGCTAGTAGAAGAGAAAAGAGTTTACATTCTTAAGGGACATATCCAAATGGAAACCTAAGAGTCTAAAACATTATTTATTTATTTCAGAGAAACAGAAAGAGAGAGAGAGAGAGAGAGAGAGAGAGAGAGAGCGAGCATGAGTGGGGAGGGGGCAAAGGGAGAGGGAGAAGCAGACCCCCTAGTGAGCAGGAAGCCCAACGCTGACCTCAATCCCAGGATTCTGACCTGACTTGAGCTGAAGGCAAATGCTTAACAGACTGAGCTACCCAGGTGCCCCTTAATAGTCTAAAGTAAAAGCGTCATGGTACATACATATGTGAGAAGAAAAGGAGGAACAGGGACAATTTCCTTGTATGTCTGCCATATATTTTTTAAGGCTAACTAAGATTATGAGTGAGATTCTTTGATTTAAAATGTTTAAGAAAACTTGTACATAAATCAAAGCTGCATTTCTCTAACTCCATCTTCACATACAAACCTTGTTTCTGCCCTTTTCTTTCCTTTTTTATCAAAATTCAAAAAAGAAAATTATATATTCAATTAACTATATATCTTTAAGTTACCATTCATCACCTAAAGTTTTAAGCTTCTAATCTCAACATTTTGCTTAAATTATTCTTACTAAAGCAAATATGAAGGCCAAATTCCTGTTTCATCATCTTGGACCACTCTGAAGAACATTTTGTATTCCTGACCCTTTGTTCTTGGCTCCTTGCTCCTATATCTCTTAAGTTTCTCAGCCAATTTTTCTTGTTGCATTTTTGCTACCTCTTCCAGAAATGTTGATGTTCTCCCAAGTATCCATTATTGGTCATAATTCTGTGTCTTCCTTTTTTCCCCATACTTCATCTATCACTAAAAAACTGATACATTCCAAATCTGAATCTCCAGTTTACAATTTTATTTTTCTTTTTTTTGAAGATTTTATTTATGTGTTCATGAGAGACACAGAGTGAGAGAGAGAGATAGAGAGGCAGAGACGTAGGCAGAGGGAGAAGCAGGCTCCATGCAGGGAGCTGGGGACTCCAGAATCATGCCCTGAGCCAAAGGCAGATGCTTAACTGCTGAGCCACCCAGGAGTCCCTATAACTTTCTTTCTTTTTTAAAGATTGTATTTATTTATTCATGAGAGACACAGAGAAAAAGAGAGAGAGAGAGACAGAGACAGAGAGACAGAGAAACAGGCAGAGGGAGAAGAAGGCTCCATGCGGGGAGCCTGACGCGGGACTCGATCCTGGGCCCCAGGATCACGCCCTGGGCTGAAGGCGGCATAAATTGCTGAGCCACCCGGGCTGTCCCCTATAACTTTATTTTGAACTTCCAATTTATACCTAGTCGATTACTAAGATTACCACCTAGAGAAACTACAGGATTCCAAAACTCATACATTAAAGTTTTACTTTCCATATATCTTTACTACGTCTTCAGATTGCTTCATTTTAGTTAAGGGCACTATCGCCCTACTACAAAATCTTTTCTGTCGTATCTTCAAAGTTTTAGTTAACTACCAAAGTCTTGCTGTTATCAAGCCTGTTGGTTTTGGTCTTAAATTGTGTCTTCAAATATCTCTTTCCATCACATCCCTCAGAGCTCTGCTACTTAGAATTTACTGCTGTCCATGTTGTTATATACACTATGTTTCTGATTTGGAATATGTATTCACCCAAGTTAAAACTTTCTTTGACTCTCCCGGGAAGACCTGGCAACTTTCATTACTGAGTTGACCCTATGTTTTAACTTTAATATCCATTTCCATTTATTTTGAGAGACTTCAATGTAAATGCTGTTAAATTTTTACTAATTTCCAAAAAAAAAAAATCAATTTAGAAACAACAGTAGTACTAGAGATAAAATGGAATCACTTAATAAGTTTCTATTGGACAGAAGGTTATACAATTTCTAAATTTGCATGCATTTCTTAAGGTAGCCTAACAAAGACAAATAGGAAAGAAAAAAAGTCAAACTCCAAATTATAGTGGGAGATTATAGTATGCTTCTTCCAGTATGATTAACACCTTTAATTTAATTTATCTCTATAGAACCATGCACACAATTGTAGCATATATGTGGCTTTTAGATGCACATAGAACATTTGTAAAAGTTCACCAGATGCTGAATTAAAAACCAAGCCTCAATACTATACAGGATTTATATCATATAGCTTAAGTGCTTTGTGCACAAATTAATTTGAACCAGAAATTCTCCAAATAATTAGGAAAATAAAAATATATTTTATAAATATATATAAATATATAAAAATATATTTTTGAAATACCTCTTGAGTATAAAAAAATCAACTTGAAGACATTTACAAAAAAATAAAAGTTAAAATGCTATGTAACAAAACCAAAGCCAATGTTAGACGTGAAAGTGTATTTTAAATACACATATAAGGAAAGAATAAGGCAGAAAATCAGTCATAAGCATCATCTCCAGAAGTTGGGAGAAAATAATACATTTAACCCAAATATCATGAAGAGGAGAAATAATGAAAATCAGGAGGTAATATAATGAAAAATATTACTATGTACATTGTACCAAACATACAATGGAGAGGATCAACAAACCAAAATTGGTTCTTTGAATAAACTGATAAAAGTTGGTGATATTAACATGATTGACCAAGTTAAAAAAAGTGTGAGGGGTATAGTTGGATAAAAAGTCAAATCTCTATAAATCCTCAAGACATTAAAAAGACATTGATTGAGAAGCTGTTCAAAACTGTTTTTTTTTAATTGAAAATTTTAAAGCAGTACATTTTTAGTAAAGTAGAATTTAAAACTGACAAGAGAAAGAACATGGCAATCTAAATAATCCTACTCTTATTAATGTAATGAATAATCAAAAGTCTGTATACCTAAAACTCTTTGTAGACAGATATAGAAGGAATCTTTCTCAATATGATAAAGTATATCTACAAATACTGGGCTTAAGGGTAAAAAAGTTTCTCCTTAAAGTCAAAAGACAGATGCCCAGTATCACCACTTTTTTTTTATTTTTATTTTTTTTAGTATTTAATTTATTTGTGAGAGGCACAGAAAGAGAGAGAGAGAGAGAAAGGTATAGGCAGAGGGAGAAGCAGGATCCCCGCGAGGAGTCTGATGCGGGACTTGATCCCTCACCAGGGATTATGCCCTCACCGGGGATCACACCCTGAGCCAAAGGCAGATACTCAACCACTGAGTCATTCAGGCGTCTCCCAGTATCACCACTTCTATTCACTATTGTCTTGGTAGTCCTAGTAAGTACAAAAATAAAAATATATACAGACATGCATGTACACATGTGCATACATGTAAACATGCATGCATACATATAAACACATTTATACATGTAATCATGCATGCATACATATAAACACATTTTTTAAGAGTTCAAGGATTTAAATGGAACATACAAAACTCATATTATTTGTATATGATGTAAGAGTGGAGCGAGGAAGTTGAAAATAATATACAGCTAAATTGTCAATTGCAATGTATGATTCTGCCAAGGTTACTCAACATAAAGCCAATTAACAATCAATTGCATTTCTATATACAAATGATAAATAGCAAATAAAAGTACTACATCTAATAAAATTAAAATATCAAATAGATAAAACCAGTAAAGTGAAATTGTAATAAATTCTAATTTTGACATACTTAAAATATTAAAACTTTTTTAAAAAGATTTTTAAATGTATTTATTCATAAAAGACACAAAGGGAGAGGCAGAGACACAGGCAGAGGGAGAAGAAGCAGGCTCCTCGCAGGGAGCCTGATGTGGGACTGGATCCCAGGACTCCAGGTCACGCCCTGGGCCAAAGGCAGACACTCAACTGCTGAGCCACCCAACATCCCAGTGTTTTACTCTTTAATTAAATATTTTCAATTACTTTCATGTTAAGAAATATTAACCACTATAAATTAGTAAAGGTAAAAAAATAAATAAAGATGCTTGGTTTGTGAGATTGCAAACTCGTGGAGTCACTCCTGGAAACATTATGGAGGTTCCTTTAAAAGTTAAAAATAGAACTACCGTATGATCCAGCAATTGCACTGCTAGGTATTTACCCAGAGAATCCAAAAACACTAAATTAAAGGGACACATGCACCCTGATGTTTATAGCAGCATTTTCTACAATAGCCAAACTATGGAAACTGCCCGAGTGTCTATTGATTAATGTATGGGTGAAGAAGATGCACACGTCGATTGATGTATGGATAAAGCCATAAAAGGAATGAAATCTTGGGATCCCTGGGTGGCGCAGCGGTTTGGCGCCTACCTTTGGCCCAGGGAGCGATCCTGGAGACCTGGGATCGAATCCCACGTCGGGCTCCCGGTGCATGGAGCCTGCTTCTCCCTCTGCCTATGTCTCTGCCCGCCCCCCCCCTCTGTGTTACTATCATAAATAATAAATAAAATAAAAAAATAAAAAAACAATAATGTGGGTGGAGCTATAGAGTATTATGCTAAGCAAATTAATCAGTCAGAGAAAGACAAATACTATATGATTTCACTCATATGTGGAATTTAAAGAAACAAAACAAGCAACGAGGAGAGGGGAGAGAGGCAAATCAAGAAACAGACTCTTAATATAGAGAAGAAACTGATGGTTACCGGAGGGGAAGTGGAGTGGGATAACAGAAAACTGGAGATGGGGATTAAGGAGTGCACATGTTTGTGATGAGCACCAAGTGATGGATGGAAGTGTTGAATCACCATATTGTACACCTGAAACTAATATTACACTGTATGTTAACTAACTGTAATTTAAATAAAAACTTAAAAAAATCAATCTATTGAAAGGTATAAAACTTCTCCATAGAAAGGCTACATTATTGAGATAAATTAATTTTTTTAATTTATTGAAATAAATTAAAACAACAGAATGAAAAGGGCAATCCTTGGAATGGAAGAAAATGTTCTCAAATCATATAGCTGATAAAGAATTAATGTCCAGAATGTAAAAAGAACAGTGAGAGTGCAACAGAAAATAGACAAACAGCCCAATTAAAAAGTGGACAAAAGATTTGAATAGTTATTTCTCCAAAGTTCTACAAATAGCCAGTAGCCACATTAAAAAAAAAAAGTATTCAACATCATTAGTCATTAGGGAAATGCAAATCAGAACCACAGTAAGATAGCATCACCCTCACTGTCTATAAAGGCCATAATTTGTTTTTTAATGGGAGATAATAAGTGTTGAAAAGTATGTGGAGAAATTGTAACCTTTATGCTTTGCTGGTGGGAATGTAAAATGATGTACTTACTGTGGAAAATAATTTGGCAGCTTCTCAAACAGTTAATCATAGAATTATCATATGGCCCAGAAATTCCACCCCTAAATATATACCCAAGAGAACTGAAAACATATTTTTACAAAATAACTTGTACATAAATGTTTATAATAACATTATTCATAGTAGCCAGTAAGTGAAAACAGCCAAACTATCTCTCTGTTAATGAATCAATAATAAAATACCATAGCCATTCAATGGAATATTATTAAGCAATAAAAAGGTAGGGAATGTTGCTATGTGCTATAATATAGTTGGATTTTGAAAACATTATGCTAAGTGAAATAAACTAGACAAAAATGTTCATATGATATATGATTCCATTTGTGTTAAATATCCAAAATCATCAGATCTATAGAGATAGATTAGAGACTGCCTGGGGAAGCGGGTAGGGGAGAACTAGATTGGTTGTTGAAAGGGTTTCCTTTTAAGGTATTGGAAATGTTATGGAATTAGTGGTGATGCTTGCATAGTACTGTGAATATCCCACAAACCACTAAATTCTGCAATTTAAAATTGTGAATCTTATGTGAATTATCTTTTCAAAAGGTTAACAAACTCATAAGGAATGGTAGAGAGACCTGCTCTACCAGATACCACAATATGTTATAAGGTTACATTGTGTGAGATAGTATGATATAGACAAATAGTTTAGTGCAATGCATTGACATCTAGAACAAAGTCAAGCATCTGTGGGCACTTAACTCATGACAAAACTAGCATTGGAGAGCAGTAAGAAAAGTTATTTTCAATAAATTTTATTGAATCAATTTGGTTTTTCTAAAAGATTTTATTTATTTATTCATGACAGACACACACAGAGAGAGGCAGAGACATAGGTGGAGGGAGAAGCAGGCCCCATGCAGGAAGGTCGATGTGGATCTCGATCCTGGGACTTCAGGATCATGCCCTGAACCGAAGGTAGACGCTTAACCATTGAGCCACCCAGGCATCCTAGTTGAATCAATTTGTAAAATAACGAAGCTATTGAACAAACATTTATTTCAGATAGGTTTTTTGATTATACACAAGATGCAAAAGAATAGTAACATAAGAAAACTTTCAGGAGAAAATAGAGAAGATTATATATGATCATTTTGTGTAATTAGCAGGACACAAAAATAAAAATAGTGAGATTGTTAAATTTGACTGCAGTAAAATTAAGAATTAATGTTCAACAAAAGTCACAATAAGTGAATAGAAGGGTAAGCCATGAGTGGGAAATGTATTTTCACCACATATAACCAGGAAAGGGCTCATAACTAGAAGACGTAAAACACTTCTACAAATCAATATGGAGAAGACCCAAAGAAAATGGATAGAAAATTGAAAATATCTTCTCTATATATGAACCAACACATATATACATGACTAATGCATAGAAATGCATTAAAACTCATTAGTAATCAAGAAATGTAAACTTATTTTCTACTACACAGTAAACTAATGACTAAAATCAAACAGAATACATATTTTTGGATGAATTCGTGAAACAATAGCAACTCATCTCATAATTATTTGGCAAGATCTTCTAAAGTAGAACATATGCACATTTTCTGACATAGTAATTTACTCCTAGGAAATATCCAACATAAGTACATGAACATGTTGGGATGCCTGAGTGGTTCAGTGGTTGAGCATCTGCCTTCAGCTCAGAGCATGATCCTGGGTCTGGGGATTTAGTCTTACATCAGGCTTCTGATGGGGAGCCTGCTTCTCCCTCTGCCTGTGTCTCTGCCTCTCTCTCTGTGTCTCTCATGAATAAATGAATACAATCTTTAGAAAAAGAAGTACATGTACGTATTTTTAAAAGATGCTCATAGAATTGCTCATAATAACAAAAAAGTAGAAACTTTGTATCTTCCAAAAAAGAATCGAATACATAGATTACATAATATTTGTCCAATGGAACATTACAGATTAATGCAAATAAATTATAGTCGCAAGCTACAAGACAGGTAAATTTCACAAATGTGGTGCTAAAAAAAAGAAACTAGACATAGAAGAAAATATAGTGTTTGATTCCAATTGTATAAAGTTTAAAACTAAGGAAAATTAAACTATAGGATGACCAAAACCTCTGGATACATAGGTAGATACATATCATAAATAGTTTATTGAGATTACAATACACAATGCACTCAGTAACATTACAGGATCTGTTCAAAGGGTTGCCCCTCTCTGGAAATGCAGAATCCATATATCCCGCTATTTATGATCAGTATGTGATATCCATGCTGCACTTCCACAAATCCCCACATATACATCTGTGTTGCCTCAGGTGGTTTGTATTCTCATTTGAACCTGTGCTTCAGCATAACCTACAAGAAATAATCAAGTGGGTTCAAACTGTGTGTGTGCATGTATACTGTGCACACTATGCTCATATATTTGTGTAGACTGTGTGTATATGCACACAAAACTCTAGATATAGTGTCAATTCTTTTTCACATTTATTGTATTTTCTACTCCCTTTCAAAGAAAGATATGTGTTTCAACACTTGTACAATATGTTATTTCCAACTTGATTCCTAAGGCAAAAATAAAAGGCAATCTTCAAATGTTTAAAAAAAACCCTTTATTTTATAATAATAGTGGTTAGAAGTTCAATATTTCTGCTCAAACACAGAGAAAGGCAGTCATATTTACAAAAGGCCTCACAATGTTTGCCATTGCCTTTCTACAAGACAACATTTATAAAACCTTTGCATCCCGTGGCAGGTGCTAGGTCTTCTCTTGGGGATTTCTGCTGTTCAGACATTGTCTTTCATTTAAACTTCAAAAACCTTTAAAAAATAGAAGCTGCATTTCAATATAATTTGGAAATTAAAACTCTTTTATTTTTTATCATTATAATATCTTCCATGGATTTACTTTTCTAAAATGAATCAAAGCCCAAACTAATTGCTATCTGATAGCTAGCAAAGGCAGAAAAATTGGAAAAGCTTTTAAAAATGAAGCTTTGGTTTTGCCTCACCCACAGGAAAATTAAATGCAAGTAATAAATAGAGAATTCAAGTACATTTAATAATGATATTCCCTCTTCCATTGAGAACTTAAAGAATAAAACTGAATAACTATTATGGTCACCTGAATAATTGGAAATAGAGTTTTAGAATCAAGACTACATTCCTTTTCTTTGTTTTAATGGCATAATAGGAAATCAAATAAACACATTAATTTAAATGAAAAACATTTTTTCACCTATGCAAATGATTTCCTAAAATATTCTCATCAGTTTATAATATTTGTGATGATTTTATAGAATTATAAAATTTTATTGCATGTAATTTTTTTAAATAGAAAACTAAAGCATCCCCCTCCCACTTTCTTTTTTCTTATTTTTATTAGGCTTGGATTCCTGGATCATCTGGTGACTTCAAGTATCTGGTAAGACATTTTTTGTTATGTAGTATTATCAAATTTTTGTTTCCTTGCCACAAATCTTTGGAGGGTGTTTCTTTTTTTTTTTCTCCTCTCTCAAGCTTAATCCATTTTCCTAATTCCATCCTCATTTCCATCACCTGAGGTTGAATCTCAGAAGGCCAATAGGAGAAGATCAGTTACATCTTAGCACATGTAAAATGATCTGATAAGTCCAGATACTACTTTCAGATTCAATTTCATGGGTCAGGAAATTATTCCAAAAAGCAGGAGCATTTGTTCCTCAAGGATCAAAACTTACCATGGAAAGATTCTGCCCTAGAAAAGATGATTATTTTGGGTAAAATGTAGAAAGTATTAATTGGAAAAATTTTCCTTTAATATCAAATGTGACAGTTGCATTTTGCATAAAAACCATGGGGGCTAAGTATGATGACTGTATTTAAAATTTTTTTCATTGCTAAAATGTTGGTATTATAGCTTACATAATATAAAACTAGAAACACACTGAAGACACTGTTCCTTTTCCCATGGAAACTCTAAAATGTCTTATGGCATTTGCTTGATACATACATTATAGACATGAGAAAGATATATTGGTTAATTAAAAAGATGATGTTAAGGTAGAAGTTTTTCTATTAAATTATATGTTTACAAACAACAGCTTTTTATTCATTTTATTTTTTTTTCCTGCATATATTTTATTTTTATTTTTTTTTAATTAATTTTTATTGGTGTTCAATTTACCAACATACAGAAAAACACCCAGTGCTCATCCCGTCAAGTGTCCACCTCAGTGCCCGTCACCCATTCCCCTCCAACACCCGCCCTCCTCCCCCCTTCCACCACCCCTAGTTCGTTTCCCCGAGTTAGGAGTCTTTATGTTCTGTCTCCCTTCCTGATATTTCCCAACATTTCTTCTCCCTTCCTTTATATTCCCTTTCACTATTATTTATATTCCCCAAATGAATGAGAACATACACTGCTTGTCCTTCTCCGATTGACTTATTTCACTCAGCATAATACCCTCCAGTTCCATCCACGTTGAAGCAAATGGTGGGTATTTGTCGTTTCTAATCGCTGAGTAATATTCCATTGTATACATAAACCACATCTTCTTTATCCATTCATTTTAGAATCTACCCAGTCCTTTTATTTTCCTCCAAATATTATTGAAAGTTTGATAACATTCAAATTCGTATGGTGAGATCCTACTATGTTCTGAATCTCTGTAAGATTATAAAACATTTTATCTCATATTCTCTTATTTAATTTTCTAGGTGAGTATTTTTTTAAGGTTCCTTTATTTATTCATGAGAGACACAGAAAGAGGCAGAGACAGAGGCAGAGGGAGAAGCAGTCTCCCCGCAGGGAGCCAGATGTGGGGATCATGCCCTGAGCTGAAGGCAGAAGCTCAGCTCAACCACTGAACCACCCAAGCGTCCCTAATTTTCTAAAAAATATTCTATCTTGGATTTTTATTCTTGTTTATTAGCCTGGGAGCACCCCATTACATTTTTTAAAGTTTTTAGGGTTGCCTTTTCTGTATACCCAGCTGAGAGTAATAGGAAATTCCATCTTGGCAGAATGTGGATTACAGCCTTCTTACACACCATTATATACTAATAACTGGTTATTGCTTGGTTGGAATGGGAGGGTCGTGAGAGTTCAACATGCCTTTTTATTGTGCATTGGCTCTTGCTCCCAAATGCTTTTCCTGGTTTCTCAGTGAGTACCTTCTGGCCATCTTCTCATGACTTTTCTGTGCAGCTTCAAGCTATCCCAGTCTACACCTTCCGCCAGACAGTAGCAAAGTTGATAGTAAACTGTCATATTTAAAAACGACTATAGGGGATCCCTGGGAAACTTAAACTTCTATCCAGTCCTACTGCTGAAACCACTGGATATGCATTCCCAAAGAGGATAGCCTTCTCAATTCTTCCTCAGGACCAGCACCCCATTGTATTGTGCAGGCGCACATCCCTCCCATCAGGATCCGCTTTCGTGTTCCTTATATTTGAGTCCAGCCAGTTAGTAGATATGTTAATATTATAATAGTCTGCCAGCATTTTACCCAGCCTACAAAGACCAGTTTCTCTTTATTGTACATACGTTTCTAGACGTTAGTGGGATATTGCATTACCTGCAGATAGGATTATGTTGAAACTGCTCCCAACAAAGAAACTCAGGGTTCCATATTTAGCCATAAATAGGAGCAGCAGAAATTTGAAGTTTGTATTTTTCCTTAGCAATTTTTACAAGTCCTGATCACATGCTCAGCCACTAGTTATTCTTAGGATGAGAATGAGGGTTAGCCTCCCATCCCTCCAGTACTTGGTACAAATGGGAAACTTTGCTTAAGCATTTGTTGGGAAGGTGCAGAGACTTGCAGGGTCTCACAGACACCAAAATTTTGATGTCTCCATGTCCAGCATTAAAAATCCCAGAGTTTCTGGATTTTTTCCACCCATAAACCTTTTCTTATTTATATTAGTGTAATTGGAACTTCCTCCTGTAATTATCCTTTATCTTAATTCCACCTTCCTTCCTTATTTATACTGGCAGTGCAGTATTCCAATTCTGATCATCACAATGCATTATCTTCTGTTTGTTTATTATATTTATTTATTTATTTATTTATTTATTTATTTATTTATGAGAGAGAGAGAGAGAGGGAGAGAGAGAGAGAGAGAGAGAGAGAGAGAGGCAGAGACACAGGCAGAAGAAGAAGCAGGCTCCATGCAGGGAGCCTGACATGGAACTAGATCCTGGGTCTCCAGGATCACGCCCTGGGCTGAAGACGGCACTATGCCAAACCTCATGAGCCACCTGGACTGCCCTATCTTCTGGGTTTTCTTCTGTCTTGTAGTTCATCTCATTTATAATCCATGCCTCATAAGACAGACAGATGATTCATTCTAAAACAACACTCTCAGTTGTGTATATTCCACAATGTTTCCTATTAGCATTCCCCCCCTCCCTATCTGTTGTGTAAGATATAAGGGAGTCCCTCCACACATATTCAAAAGCAGTTTTCCTTTAGTGCAAACCAGGAAACTCAGAGCGGGTTGCATTGCTCAATTCTTTCCTCTCTCATCCCCCATTGTCACCGGCTCCTGTCAAGACAGTGATCCTCCCTATCTGCCCACACACCTGCTTTCTATTCATTCATTCATCCCTCAATGTGTATTTCAACTCCCTTTTTCTCCTGGGAGCCTTCATTTAAAAAAATATTGTAGTTTGATCTTCCCTTTCCAAACTCTGTTTTCACGATCACAGAGTTCAGCACTTACTGTCATAAGCTCTAAGTTATTTTTTAATGTATTTTTTGCTCAGCAGTTTTGCAAGCCTATAAATGAGGTAACAATGCCATTTTGTTTTGTTTACTATGGTTTACCTAACACATTTATCTGTGTTTCATAGTTTTCCAAGAAATATTTTCAATTGACTAATTTATTTAAGATCTCACCTACATTTATAAAGACCAAACCTAAAATTTAATTTCTATATTTGTTTGCTTCTATCCAATTATTATTTTAAAGGAAAGAACAATAAGAATATAGAGGAAGATTAATAGTATTACCTGAAACAAATTCGGCATTATAGGGTACACTCTCGAAAATTCTTTTTAGAACATGATTCAAAGAATATAAAATAAATGAGAAAGTCAAATCAGAATAGTACAGAAATATAAATGATAATATGTAAACTATTACAATGTAAATAAATTAAAATATACCCTATTCAGTTATGTTAACTCTCAAACTAAAAAAAAAATAATAGTTACCCTGGAACTAAATGCCAGCAATAAAAATTCAGTTCAATACAGAAGAGCTAACATTGCTATGTTGATGTTGAAAATATTTACAGAAAATCATATTGCAGCATTTTTTCACTTATATAAGATAATGTGTTTAATTCTTACAATTCACTGAATTTTGTATCTGTGTGTGCAATTGCAGCAATCTGTTCCAATTCATAAATTTTACTTTCTGCACCTGGAGTTTGGACCTTTTAAGAGGTCAGAATAACATATGCACAATTATGTACGGTTGAAGGGAATTCATATTTTTAAGCACTCACTGTATATCAGATACTAGGCTAGGTGCTTTTTTGACATAGTCTCATTGAAACCTTCCAATCATAATTTGAGTCATGTGTTTTAGCCACCATTTTAGAGCTAAGGATACTAAGGGTTAGAGAGGTTAATTATTTAATGTGTAATCACTTAGTAAATTAAAAATACTGAGATTTCAATTTATTCTAGGACTCCGGTGACTCCGCTGTTAGGCATTCCCAAAGAAAATGTATCCCAGTAAGGTTTTAATAAAACCTAATTATCCATGTATTGGAGCAATAACCCTGATCTTTAGAAAGTTGATACATAAGTGGTTAAAGAGAGATTTAATCATTGTACTTGTATAGTTATTTGAGAAGATAGAAAGCTTGCTTAGTTTAAATCCAAGCCTGGGAGGACACCTGGGTGGCTCAGTGGTTGAGCGTCTGACTTGGGCTCAGAGCGTGATCCCAGAGTTCTGGGATTGAGTCTCACCTTGGGCTCCCTGTGGAGAGCCTGCTTCTCCCTCTGCCTATGTCTCTGCCTTTCTCTCTGTCTCTCATGAATAAATAAATAAAATTTTAAAAATCAATCAATCAATCAATCCAAGGGGGAAAAATTTTCACAGATCGTGCCCAAATTGTGTGGGTATCTTTTATATGATATATATCTCTTATGTCATACATATTTTATGTCATTTATATCTAGCTGTATCTATCATATATATGATAGAAATATGTCATAAATATGTATATATATGATAGAAATATGCATACATAAACCATTATGTGTCATTAATTACAAAAGTAAAATCTATGGAAAGCCACAAAATCTTTCTGCATTTAGACAATGGTGATTAATGGATACTTTATTCTCTCATTCATGTTCTCAGGTTTTAATGCAAATTTTATGTAAATTTGGCCATCCTCATTTTTTTTTTAACTGTATTACAGACAACCTGCAAATTACACTCATGTGCTTAGCATTACTCATGGAATTTCTTTGAATTAGTATAAATTATTCAACTGGAGTACTGCATCTTCCAGGAATTGAATACTGTCTTCAATAGAGATGGTTTAAAAATATTTCTTGGACATATGCCAAAGTGTTTGATGCTGTAAAATACCCCACCCCTTGAAAATTAAATGTTTGGTGTTAAAATATTTTATGTTTTGTGAGTTTCTTAGGTTGCATGTGAAAATGGAAAGGAACCACACACATATGTCTACCTCATTGTTTTGAATTAGTATATCAAAATATTCCATAAATTTCAAAGCGATATGTAATTACTAAAATTGTTTAGTGTTAGCATGCTATTCTGATGTGAATTGGCATAATGTGAACATAAGTCATATGTTGAGAGACCAAAGGAAGGATTCATACTCATGCCAATTCATTTCTCCATGCATTGCCTTACAATTTATCGAGTAACTTATCAGGCAGTCTGATAGAGGTTGGGTGATATAAAAACAATATGACATGACACAGACTTCAGGGATCATCATTTTATGTGTTCTGTATAATTATTCTTTTACTTTTTTTTTCTTTTTGAAAACTGGTATTGTTTAAAATTCTGAGCTTTTGTTTTAGGCTTTGCATTGTTTCCCTTTACGTTACTGGGATAGCAGGTTATTGGGAACCATGTGGTTAGTATGAGAAATGTTGGTAGTGCATATCAGTATCTAGGTTTCCTTTCACTCTTGAGTATGAAGGAAATTATATTTCCACCTTCCAGTTTTGTGGGGCCATGGGGTTACTTCTAGCTAAGGAAAAGTGTAAGTGTGCTTTTGTAGGCTTTCTGCCTCTGCACAAGATGTATCACCTTGAAATAATGGAGCCATTAGAGTAGATCATCCTGAATGCTTGACTTACTGATGAAAGACAGCTGCTGTGCCAAGTCCTTCAGTTCCATAGCCAATCGAGAAGTCTAAGACGTATTTTTTTGTCTTAAACCACTAAGGTGTTTTTGGGTTTGGGTTTGTTGTTGTTACTGTTGTTTTCTTTGGTTTTGTTATAGCAACACTATGTCTATCCAATCTAATCAAATTGTTCTGGAAAAATGGGCATGGTAGTGTTTGGGTAATTCTAAAATCCAGAGTCTGTTTGTAAAGGTATATTTCAACAATTATTTTTTACTTTAAAATAGTTCTCTCTTTTCACTAAGTAATTTTTCCTTGGCAAAGCAGGTAACACAGGCCCCCAAATTGTAGTCTCGGGAAAATATGTACCAAAATACTTAATAAAATCAGCTATTATTTCCTTAACAAATATCTTTAGATGAACCAAACAACATGAAATAGGGAAAAATATAAGACATATATCTAATCTTGAAATAGTACACCTCAGTTGAAGTATGACCAACTTTCTTGTAATAATAATACCTTTAGCTCTTCAATCATACCTGGCATTAGTGACAATGTTTTCCTTTTTTCTTAAATTAAAAAGATTCTCTATATCTTAGATGATTTTATTGAGGTGTGGTGCTCAGAGTAATCTATGTTTAGCTCTTTCTTTTTTTGGAAGGTTCTAAAGCAACAGCCCCCCTTATGTCTTCTTTTTCTTCTTTTGACTTTTATAGTGGAAGTTTCCATATGCTTTCTCATTTTTACTTAAGAGATGTACTCATTTAAATGCCACCAACATGCCCTCCAGCATCATTTTTACAACAGCTAATTAATTAAACATAACTTATTTTTTTTTACACACAGGACTGGAGTGCAAAAATAATTGTATACAATTACCTAGAATTGAAAGAATTTAAATATACCACAATGGAAGGGGGCACAGCAAATTATGCCTCTTGAAGTATTTCATGCCAATCATTAATAGCCTTTAAAATAGTTGTGGGACATTTAAATTTACCTCTATAAATTTTATTCAACTTTTAAGAATCAGAGCTATTATTACATTTGAAATTCAGCCTGACTTTGGTGTTACATCCTTTCAACAATTTGTATTAACTGTGTCTACTTGTTCCTCTCACCTAATTTCACCTCAGAATAGAGTTCAGGAAATCTTTGTAGGGCAGAACAATTCATTTTGGGGATACTATTAGTTTTTAAACATTTTTCCTTAGCACTGAACAAATTTATTTCATATTAGTAGTTTGCTCCTCAGGGTGGCATAGGACTCACATACTTGCAAAAAACAACCTTTACTCAGTTGAATGCTTGTAGTGTCGATAATCAGACTATATGGTTAACTGTCCTTTTACTGGAAAGTTAGCTTATCTACTTTTCAAGCACTCTCATCTGACAAAGAATATTAATAAAGACTTTTATGAAAACAATTTAAATAAGGATTCCAATAGATTTACTGGCGTTATCTTCTCTGTCTTAGTACTAATACATGGAAAGAATATTTTGTGGTTAATTAAGCACAATGTTCCCTGCTTGATTTTTTTGCCTGTTGTTTAACTCAAGTAGTACTTCTCCAGGTGTTCACCAAAATAAAAATATTATCATAATAGGCTTAATATACATATGTTTATTATTCTCTGTGTTTGCATTGTTATTTCCTCTATTTTGAGTACTCAGAACACTGGACTTACTGTCCGATAAATATCATGTGATACCAGGGATGCTCTATGATTTGCAGCTGATGCCCTGTCAAGTTCTCATCTCTCTCCCTTGGTTTTTGAGAGAGATGCTAAAACAATCATTTTCAGTTTGCCCCAGACTGAAAACCACTTCTGCGATACAAACTGTTGTATTAGAAAAAGATACTTTGAAAAGTTTCCCATAGACATATTGAGGCACATGAAAAGGTCTTTGCATGTGTCACTATTATTTTCTAGTGTTGCTGAATTGGTTTTATTGTTAGTGGGAGATAGATGGTAAGAGATGTTTTTCACAATTTCAGAAATGGAGGAAGGACGGGGAAACATAAAAAGATAATAAAAATGAGATTAAGGAAAGGCAATATTGTACAATATGTTTAATTTCCCTGAAAAAAAATGTAAGCATGGAGTTTTGTTACTGACCCTGTATGCTTTTGTTTGTCATGTAGGTATTGATTCATTGTCAAGTAAATACCTTTTCCCTGTTCAATTGTTTCATTGACATAGAATGTATCTTTTTCTCTATATCTTGCTATTTCTAAATTAGTCCTCAAATATGTATACTTTACTTATTCATTTAAATAGTTTTTCTGCCATATAATGTAGTTCTGTGAATAACTCACTGAAAGCAGAATCTCCAAATGACCACTTATTTTCAGCCATGTATGATATCATACGTATGCATTTGTGTTTTTAACGTATATATAGTTTGCTTTTTCCACAACCACCAAAACTGCTTTGACCTTGTATTTGATCTTTTTAAAATATGCTTTTTATTAAGTAAAATTTTACAATAGTCATATAGATACTTACAATGATTTTTAAAAATCCCTAAAGAATATCACATTTTTTGCTGAAGATACTGAGCAATAATAGTAAGTGGCAAGGTGGGCAGGCTTTAGGAGAATGGGGCTAGGCTAATAGGAATAAATATGGAGGATTTTACATTGTCCTGCCAATGGCTACCTACTTGAGAGTGAGAATCTGACTTCAACCTCTATCTTTGCTTTTGAGATATCCATTATAACTTGGACATGTGTACTGGTTCCTACATATGGAATGCAGAGACTTGACACATATGTGTGACAATGGCAGTATTCTCATATGGATCTCTGAGAGTGAGGATGTTTTTGGTGTAAGATTAAATGAATATAACCAAGGAGATTTCTGAGAAAGATCATATGGAGGATTTATTCTGGAATTAAGTTTTCTTGGTATTATATGACACACCAATACTCTGTTAAACAGACATACAAGTTGTCCATAAGCCATAGTGTAGGATTTATTTTTCTGACCTAAAACTCTACCAAGTCAAATAAATCATGTTTCATAATTAGGTAGCTGTGTAGTTGCTATATTACTCAAAATACTGAATTGGTTGGATTCTATCTCTACTTTTGTAGGATTCCCTTTAGGTCACCTGCTTTTTTTTTTTTTTTTTTAAGATTTCATTTCTTTATTCATGAGGGAGAAAGAGAGACAGACAGACAGAGACAGTGACACAAGCAGAGGAACAAGCAGCCTCCATGCAGGGAGCATGATGTGAGAGTCGATCCCAGGTCTCCAGGATCAGGCCCTGGGCTGAAGGCGGCTCTAAACTGCTGAGCCACCCGTGCTGCCCTGAGGTCATCTGCTTTTTTAAAAGAAATCTCCTGCCAAGAAAGACTTAAAAGAGTACTTCCAATGATTACATGTATGATCAAGTTTTGTTTCCAAGTGTTATTTTGAGAGAATAGTTCTTATAAAAATGTCACTGTATCTTCGTGAAGTACTATAACTTGTCAAAAATATTTGTCTCAAAAACTCAAACATTTCTTCCCTCAAAAAAGAAAATTTGGACATTTTGTTCTATCAACATGTATCTAAATAATTACAAATATTTTCTATACTGAAAAGAAAATCAAGAAACCTGAGTCAAGAGACTATATTCAAATTTAAGGAAATAACTACTGATAAGCCTCCCTCACTAATATTCCTGCAAACCTTCCTTTAGGAATGAGGAAAACCATTTTTCAAATTGTATGTACAAAAGTCTTGATTGGTATTCACAGCTTGCATTTTTATAGAGAAGCTCAGATTTTAGTTGTTCTCCTGTGTCTTTGATTGTGACTGTTCAGTCTGCATTCCAGTGCATTAAAAAGGTTCAGTACTATAATTCTTGTGTTAATTTGATTAATGTACTCTTCCAATGAACACAGAAATGATCTGAGCAGAAAACAACTGAGGTTTTGGCAAGAAATTGTACCACCCATGCCTATTTCTTTAAAAATTCTACTGAAGAGGGGATCCCTGGGTGGCTCAGTGATTTAGTGCCTGCCTTTGGCCCAGGGCGTGATCCTGGAGTCCTGGGATCGAGTCCCACATTGGGCTCCCTGCATGGAGCCTGCTTCTCCCTCTCCCTGTGTCTCTGCCTTCTCTCTCTCTCTCTCTCTCTCTCTGTGTGTGTGCGTGCGTCTTTCATGAATGAATGAATGAATAAATAAATAAATAAATAAAATCTTTAAAAAATTCTACTGAAGAGAATTGAAGTTCTCATTGAAATGTGTGACATCATTGATATGTCAACTATAATTGAATTTTTAAAAAGCATGAAGTCATCATTCCAGAATCCTAAAGTCAGCCTTTATTTTTTTTTAATTTTTATTTATTTATGATAGTCACACACACAGAGAGAGAGAGAGAGGCAGAGACATAGGCAGAGGGAGAAGCAGGCTCCATGCACCGGGAGCCCGATGTGGGATTCGATCCCGGGTCTCCAGGATCGCACCCTGGGCCAAAGGCAGGCGCCGAACCGCTGCGCCACCCAGGGATCCCCTAAAGTCAGCCTTTAAAGACATTACTGAAGTTTTACATTTAACTTCCATAGTAATATCACTCCTTTTTAGCAGAATAGTCTTTTTCTATTGCCAAGCCTCAGATATTAAGGTAAAAAGTTCTCTTCTGATAGAAGACAGATCACATTTCTTGTGGTCAAACATGTATTCCTTGTAGAATAAAGACACAAGTTCAATTTTATTGTGGCATGGTTTTGTTCTAACTAATTCCTATTAAAAAGTAAAACTAACTTTTGCTCACTAAAAATAGTGTAGTCTTATCCTGTCTTTTCCAGTTGTCACATTTAGGAGCATTATTTTGGGGGCTACACTTATGCTTGTTATTATTTTACAATATTTATTTTTACCATGTAGCAGGACTTTAGCATATACTTTATAATTTTATTTTATTTTAAAAATATTATTGTTTATTTATTTGTGAGAGAACACAAGCGGGGTGAGAGGCAAAGGGAAAAGCAGAGTCTGTACTGAGCCAGAAGCCCAACTTGAGACTCCATCCCAGGACCCTGAGATCATGACCTGAGGCAAAGGCAGAGGCTTAACTAACTGAGCCACCCAGGCCCCTAAACTTTATAATTTTAAAATATACTAAGTAAACTTTAAATATCTTCTTTGGGAATTATTCTGATAACTTTTATTTCAAAGCAATGCACAGTTTTTCTATATATGTTCAGTACATTGCCCAAATTTCCAATGTGATCTTGATTTCAGATTTTTACCTTCATATCCTTAAATAAATAAGATTTTTTTAATTTTTATAAGATTTTATTTATTTATTCATGAGAGACACACACACACACACAGAGAGAGAGAGAGAGAGAGAGAGAGAGGCAGAGAGAAGCAGGCTCCATGCAGGGGGCCCGACGTGAGACTTGATCCCGGGTCTGCAGGATCACACCCCAGGCTGAAGGCAACACTAAACTGCTAAGCCACCTGGGCTACTCAATAAGTAAGAATTTAAAAGAACAAATGACTTATTATTGGTTTGAAAAAAATAAATACCCATGGAAACAATATTGTGCTTCAGGAACATCTTCATGCTCCTTGAGATTGGTTTGTAGGCTGGTTCTACTATCGACTTCTCGTGTGACTTAGGACAAACAATTTAAATCTCTAGGTCTTGGGCATCTGGGTGGATCAGCTGGGTTAAGTGTCTGCCTTCACCTCAGGTTATGATCTCATGGACCTGAGATGGAGCCTTACATCGGGCTTCCTGCTCAGCAGGGAGTCTGCTTCTACCTCTGCCCTTCCCCTCTGCTCATGCTCTCTCTCAAGCAAAATAAAATAAAATAAAATAAAATCTTAAAAAAAAAAAACTCCAGGTCTCATGTTTCTCATTTGTGAAATGAGTCTGTCTATAAATTATTTCCAACTCTGGTAATCTATTTTGGATGAAGTTTCACCTCTTCTCCATCTTTGTATTTAGGTAAAGAGTTATATCTTCTTAAATTTGCACCAAAGTTCATGTAGAACTGAACATGAAAATCCCAACAGCATGACGTCATCTTGTCTTGAATGTTGATCTTGTTTCATACGCAGGTTTGCAATGTTATTTTCTCTTAGAAAATAAAATATGTTGGTGTGCCTTCTTTAAAGAATGGCAGTGGATAACTTAATTATTTATCATGTATTTATACCTATTCCTTGACAGACTCAAATAGCATTTTTTCCCATAAAATGTGTACTATTTTCTTCTCTTTTTTCATAATAGCAAAAGGCAGAGTTTCTTGAACTGGCACCAACGCTTAAATCATAAGGGAATCTTATGAAAAAGGTATTTTCTAGAAGTTAAAGATGATTAGAATTTATATTCAAAATTTACTTAGAAAAAATTGGATTTTTTGGATTCAAGTCTTTCCATTACTATTTTAGTCTGAATCCTACTGTACATACTTATGTATTTCTTATGAGAGTATTACAGATGGAAGTATCATGCAGTTCATATGTTCCCATAGTCTTTTTATAAATAGAGTGCCTGATAATCCAAAAGGAAGAGTTTACCATGCCAAGATTAATTGCTTCCATCTACTGTACAGAAAACTGGCTCGTTACCGTTTCCTATTTTCCCTTAACTGCACAAGGTTTGCAGGTCTCCAGGTAAGGAATAAGTGCTGATTATATTCATGGTAAAACTTTCCCTTGGGATTACAAGGCACCTCAGTTCTAAATTACTCCTTCCATTTCTGTTGTTTTCAGAACTAAACTTATAAGATCTTGGTTGAAATGGCCACAAAAGTAATATAAACAAAATGAGTGTTTTATACATTTTTATTTTGAAAGATGAGCTCATTAAAACTTTTATTAGTACTCATTTGACTATTAAAGTACCTAATTTTACATAGAATTACAAATTTTGTGAAAATCACTGTTTAGAAAGAACATTCTTCAGCCTTTCAGTTCTTTGTTTCACATCTGTTTGGAGTAGGGTTTTATTTTTTTTATTTTTATTTTTTTATAATAAATTTATTTTTTATTGGTGTTCAATTTACCAACATACAGATTAACACCCAGTGCTCATCCCGTCAAGTGCCCCCCTCAGTGCCCGTCACCCATTCACCCCCAACCCCCCCTCCTCCCGTTCCACCACCCCTAGTTCGTTTCCCAGAGTTAGGAGTCTTTATGTTCTGTCTCCCTTTCTGATATTTCCCACACATTTCTTCTCCCTTCCCCTCTATTCCCTTTCACTATTATTCATATTCCCCAAATGAATGAGACCAAATAATGTTTGTCCTTCTCCGATTGACTTACTTCACTCAGCATAATACCCTCCAGTTCCATCCACGTTGAAGCAAATGGTGGGTATTGGTCGTTTCTAATGGCTGAGTAATATTCCATTGTATACATAGACCACATCTTCTTTATCCATTCATCTTTCGATGGACACTGAGGCTCCTTCCACAGTTTGGCTATTGTGGACATTGCTGCTAGAAACATCGGGGGGCAGGTGTCTTGGCGTTTCATTGCATCTGTATCTTTGGGGTAAATCCCCAAAGGTGCAATTGCTGGGTCGTAGGGCAGGTCTATTTTTAACTCTTTGAGGAACCTCCACACAGTTTTCCAGAGTGGCTGCACCAGTTCACATTCCCACCAACAGTGTAAGAGGGTTCCCTTTTCTCCACATCCTCTCCAACATTTGTGGTTTCCTGCCTTGTTAGTTTTCCCCATTCTCACTGGTGTGAGGTGGTATCTCATTGTGGTTTTGATTTGTATTTCCCTGATGGCAAGTGATGCGGAGCATTTTCTCATGTGCATGTTGGCCATGTCCATGTCTTCCTCTGTGAGATTTCTCTTCATGTCTTTTGCCCATTTCATGATTGGATTGTTTGCTTCTTTGGTGTTGAGTTTAATAAGTTCTTTATAGATCTTGGAAACTAGCCCTTTCTCTGATATGTCATTTGCAAATATCTTCTCCCATTCTGTAGGTTGTCTTTTAGTTTTGTTGACTGTATCCTTTGCTGTGCAAAAGCTTCTTATCTTGATGAAGTCCCAATAGTTCATTTTTGCTTTTGTTTCTTTTGCCTTCGTGGATGTATCTTGCAAGAAGTTACTGTGGCCGAGTTCAAAAAGGGTGTTGCCTGTGTTCTCCTCTAGGATTTTGATGGAATCTTGTCTCACATTTAGATCTTTCATCCATTTTGAGTTTATCTTTGTGTATGGTGAAAGAGAGTAGTCTAGTTTCATTCTTCTGCATGTGGATGTCGAATTTTCCCAGCACCATTTATTGAAGAGACTGTCTTTCTTCCAATGGATAGGCTTTCTCCTTTATCAAATATTAGTTGACCATAAAGTTCAGGGTCCACTTCTGGGTTCTCTATTCTGTTCCATTGATCTATGTGTCTGTTTTTGTGCCAGTACCACACTGTCTTGATGACCACAGCTTTGCAGTACAACCTGAAATCTGGCATTGTGATGCCCCCATCTATGATTTTCTTTTTAAAATTCCCCTGGCTAAAAAAAAAAAAAATTCCCCTGGCTATTCAGGGTCTTTTCTGATTCCACACAAATCTTAAAATAATTTGTTCTAACTCTCTGAAGAAAGTCCATGGTATTTTGATAGGGATTGCATTAAACGTGTAAATTGCCCTGGGTAACATTGACATTTTCACAATATTAATTCTGACAATCCATTAGCATGGAATATTTTTCCACCTCTTTGTGTCTTCCTCAATTTCTTTCAGAAGTGTTCTATAGTTTTTAGGGTATAGATCCTTTACCTCTTTGGTTAGGTTTATTCCTAGGTATCTTAATGCTTTTGGGTGCAATTGTAAATGGAATTGACTCCTTAATTTCTCTTTCTTCAGTCTCATTGTTAGTGTATAGAAATGCCACTGACTTCTGGGCATTGGTTTTGTATCCTGCCATGTTACCAAATTGCTGTATGAGTTCTAGCAATCTTGGGGTGGAGGCTTTTGGGTTTTCTATGTAGAGTATCATGTCATCTGCGAAGAGGGAGAGTTTGACTTCTTCTTTGCCAATTTGAATGCCTTAATGTCTTTTTGTTTTGGAGTAGGGTTTTAAAAATATGTTTCTTTTCATACTGAGGTGAAAGAGCTCATTGTTATAAATGAATACATACTCTTTTTTTTATTATTTATTTATGTAGTCATACAGAGAGAGAGAGAGAGAGGCAGAGACATAGGCAGAGGGAGAAGCAGGCTCCATGCACCGGGAGCCCGACGTGGGATTCAATCCCGGGTCTCCAGGATCGCGCCCTGGGCCAAAGGCAGGCGCCAAACCGCTGCGCCACCCAGGGCTCCCAATACATACTCTTAATATTGTGATGTCTTCTTTTCTCTGTCTACATAGCCAGAATTTGCATCTAGATTCTTTTTGAAGTTGAGGATTTACATGGATTTAATTATGGTATATTCTATCTTTTTAGCTTTATCAGAAACAGGTGTTTGTCCTTTGATTCTAGAAATGAACCAAAATTGTCCATTCATTCTATTCTTTGTCTAGAATATATTTGTCATGTTTTATTTTACAACTCCAACCAAGGCATTAGTATGACTTTTCATCATTAATGTTACGGAATTATAGAGACATGACTAGTAATATGTCATTTGTTCAAGGACTTAGAAGTCAGATAATCAGCATAAGGCAATTCAACAAACATTTATAGAGTTTTTATTTTGTGCCAAACAGTGTCAAACTTAAAGGATTTACAGTTGAAAAATATACTGCTTTCCTTCAAACTGCCAACAGTATAGTATGGAAAACAACCCATAAATTATAGTAAAGTAAAATACTATAGAAGAATGTAATTTTAAAAATCCCATTTTTTACTATAAAGAAGCTAAAGTTCAGAGACAAAGTAATCTGTCCAAAGTCACACAGGTATTAGAATGATGATTCAGAATAAACTCAAAGTGTTCTAATTTCTTCTTGATTGATCGATAACTAAGTACTATAGAAAGTGAATTAGCGTTTCCTGTACTTTCATCTTTCTCTTAGAAGTGGCACACACACACACACACACACACACACAGAAATCACAGCAATTATGTATACATACCAACAATTAAAATTGCAATGTACTAAATACTCCTATTCCTGCCTTATGCTCAATCCATCTCCTATTATCACTACATTGCCATTAAAAAATACATTTATTTATTTATTTGAAAGAGAGAGAGAGAGCAGAGGGAAGGGAGGAAGGAGAGGAAAAAAAATCTGAGGCAGACTCCCCACAGAGAGTGGAGCCCAAGAGGGGCTCCATCTCAAGACCCTGAGTCCATGTTCTGAGCTGAAATCAATAGTCAGAAGTCTAATGGACTGAGCCACTCAGGCATCCCAACACATCACCATTTTTATATTAACATATATTAATCATCTCCTCTGCTAGATGGCATCTGTTAAACTCACCAGTCACATTGTTGCCTGAAAGTGTTTACCTTTAGATGTTTCATCCGCCCCCACTAACCTCAACCTGGAAGACTTCTTACAGCTATTGGATTCAATCATTCTTCTTTTTTTTTTTAGGATTTTATTTCTTTATTCATGAGAGACAGAGAGAGAGAGAGAGAGAGAGAGAGAGAGGCAGAGACACAGGAAGAGGGAGAAGCTGGCTCCATGCAGGAAGCCCAATGTGGGACTCGAACCTGGGACTCCAGGATCCCCTGAGCCAAAGGCAGACCAACCACTGAGCCACCCAGGCGTCCCTGGATTCAACCATTCTTCAGGTCTTCCATATCTGGAGATTTCTCAAATGTCTCTCTAGCTACATGCTTCCTCCCAGATACCACATAAAGCACTTAATAAACAGTACTACATATCATAGTATGCTATCTAGTATCTAGTATCTAGATAGTATCTAGTACTACATCTATCATAGTATGCTGCCTAATTTCACTATTATTAATAATATTTACAGAAAATAATTTTACGGGCAGCCCTGGTGGCTCAGTGGTTTAGTGCCACCTTCAGCCCAGTGTGATCCTGGAGACTGGGATCAAGTCCCGCATCAGGCTCCCTGCATGGAGCCTGCTTCTCCCTCTGTGTCTCTGCCTCTCTCTGTGTGTCTCTCATGAATAAATAAAAACTTAAAAAAAAGAAAATAATTTTACGTAATCTACATGTCCTTGAAAAAATTAATTTGGGTATAATTGACATAACTTTGTATTAGTTTCAGGTGTACAACATAATAATTGGGCATTTGTATATATTACAAAGTGATCAATACAGTTAAGTCTAATTAATGTCTGTCACCATACATAAATTTTTTTTCTTTTTGATTAGAACTTTTATAATATAGTCTCAGTGATTTTACAATATGCAATACAGTATTAACTATAGTCATCATGTTATATATAACCTTCCTGTGATTTATAACTGGAAGTTTGTATCTTTTGACCTTCTTCAGCCATTTCTCTACCCCTACTCCACCTCTAGCAACCACTATTCTATTATCTTTATCTATGAACTCACTTTTTTTTTAAGATTGCATACAGGAATGAGATCAGTCGGTTGAGTTCTGCCTTCAGCTCGGTTTGATCCTGGGGTTCTGGGATTGAAGCCTGCATAGGGCTCTCTGCTCAGTAGGAAGTCTACTTCTCCCTCTCTCTCCCTTTGTGTGCTCATTCTCTCTCAAATCAATCAATCGATCAATCAATCAATCAATCAAAAAAAAATAACCAAAAGTGGAATTGCTGGATTATATGGTATTTCATATGGTAGTTCTGGTTTTTAAATTTTTGAGGAACCTCCATTATGGCTGTACCAATATACATTCCTGCCAGCAGTGCACAAAGGTTCCCTTTGCTCCACATCCTTGCCAACATCTGTCATTTCTTATCTTTTTTGTAATAGCCATTCTAACAGTTATGAAGTGATACCTCATTGTGGTTTTGATTTGCATTTTCCTGATGATTAGTTATACTGAGTACATTTTTGATTTACCTGTTGGCCATCTATGTCATCTTAGGAAAACTGTCTATTCAGGTTTTTGGCCCATTTTTAAATTGGGTTGTTCATTTTACTATTGAGTTGTATGAGTTCTTTATATAAATTAGATATTAGCTCTGATGATTTACAATTATTATATCCCATTTGATAGGTTGTGGTTGCCTTTACCATGCAAAAGCTTTTTGGTTTCATAGAGTCTCCTGATGTATCTTTGCTTTTATTGCTTTTGCTTTTGGTATCAAATCCAAAAGTCATCACCAAGATTGATGTCAAGAAGTTTACCACCTATGTTTTCTTACAGGAGTTTTATGGTTTCAAGTCATACATTTGAGTCTTTAATTCATTTTGAATGCATGACGTAAGAGAGTGGTACAGTTTTATTCTTTTACATGTGGCTATCCAGTTTTCCCATCATCACTGAATGGTTTTTAAGAGGCATCATTCATGGTATATACTTGTCTCTTTTGTCATAAATTAACCATATATGCATGAGTTTATTTCTGGATTCTTTATACTTTCCATTTATCTATGTGTCTATTTTTATGTAAATATCATGCTGTTTTGATGACTAAATATTTGTAATACAGCTTGAAATCAGATAGTATGATGCCTCCAGCTTTGCTCTTGTTTCTTAAGATTGCTTTGACTATTTGGAGTTTTTCATGGTACCATACAGATTTTAGGATTGTTTACTCTATTTCTGTGGAAAATTCCATTAGAATTTTGATAAAGATTGCATTGAATCTGTAGATTGCCTAAGTGGTATGGGTATTTTAATGATATTGATTCTTCCAATCTATGAACACAAAATTTTTTCCAGGTGTTTGTGTTGTCTTTAATTTCTTTCATCAATGTCTTGTAATTTTCAGGGTACAAGTCATTCACCTCTGTTAATTTTATTCCTAAGTATTTTATTCTTTTTAATGCCATTGTAAATGAGATTGTTTTCTTAATCTTTCTGATAGTTTCATTATTAGTGTATAGAGATGCAACATACTTTGCATATTGATATTGTATCCTGCAACTTTACTAAATTCATTGATTAGTTTGAACAGTACTGTGGCAGTCTTTAGGGTTTTCTAATATTAATAGTCATCTGCAAATAGTGACAGTTTTACTTCTATTCTGCTTTAGGTGCTTTTCATTTCTTTTTCTTGCCTAATTTCTCTGGCTAGGACTTCCAAAACTGTGTTGAATAATAGTGGCAAGAGTGGGCATTCTTGTCTTTTTCCTGATCTTAGAGGAAAGGTTTCAGTTTTTTACTTAGGGTAAAATGTTAACTGTAGGCTTGTTATATATGTATGTTGTTAATATGTAGAGGTACATTCCCTCTGTACCTACTTTGTTGAGAGATTTTATCATAAATGGGTGTTGAAATTTGTAAAATGCTTTTCTGCATCTATTGAGATGATTATATTATTTTTATCCTGCATTTTGTTAATGTGGTGTATCATGTTGATTGGTTTACAAACATTGAACACCTTGTTGTTTACCCTCCACATCTTTGTGATTTTTCTAGTTTTCCTCTTGTAATTGATTTCTAGTTTCATGCCATTGTGGTTGGAAAAGTTACTTGATACAATTTTCATCTTAAATTTAAAAAAGACTTGTTTTGTGGCCTAACATATGTTCTATTCTGGAGAAGTTACTTGTGCACTTGAAACTATATGTATAGATATATAGATAGATATAGATATATACATAGATATAGATGTAGATATGGATACAGATACAGATATAGATACAGATATCTATATCTTCTGGTCTGATATGTCATTTAAAGTTCATGTTTCCTTATTGTCTGTCTGAATTATCTACCCACTGATGAAAGCATGACATTAAAGTCCACTATTATTACTATTTTGCCATCTATTTCTCCCTTTCATTCTGTTAATATTTGCTTTATATGTTTAGTTACTCCTACGAAAAATATTTTTATAGAAATGAATCTTAAAAAGTGGGATTGCTGGAAATAGGTCATATATAATTTTAAACTTTGAAAGGTATCTGTGTGTGTATGAATTGTTCATGTTTCTTGCCCATTTTCAATATAATTTTTTATAAAATTCTTATTGAGTCATTAAAGCTGTAGTATATTAAAATGTTTAAAAATATTTGGGGATTTATGTCTTATTTTCAACTGCATTCATAATGTGTTTTGCCGCCACTAAGAATTTTTATGTAGTTAAATTTACCAGATGTTTTCTTTTCTTTATGGTTTTTAGTTTTCATATCATGTTTAAAAGACTTTCCCATTTCAAAATTCTATACTATTCACTTTATTCTCTTTTGGTATTTTTAGAGTGTTTATTTATTTCAATTTTATTTTAAATTAATCTGAATTAGTTTTGCTGCAGAGCATGCCAAAAAATACAGCTTTAATTTTTTGGCAAAGAATTCACTAATGGTCTCAATTCCATTACTGAGCAATCGATATTTCACTCACTGATTTGAACTAATGAAATAGTATTCTTATTGTCATTAGAATTTCCTTTTTTAAAATATTTATATGCCAAAATATGTTTCATGCCTATAATAAGAGCTCTAAAAGTTATCTCACATTTCCCCAGAATTGTATGGCTCTGGATGAAACCCAAGTCAGTCCTTACAACATTTAGTTTTGATTTTGCAATAGCATTTAGTATTACAATGATTTAGCACAGCAGTTTTTCCTATTACTATGCAAAAATATATTAACTCAATAACATTCCTCTGAGAAAGTTGTTACAAGAGAAAATATGCTATAGCCCTTTAGTAAGGGTAGCAGTCTTACCAATTAGGGGTAAAAAAGGTAACTTCATCTTAACATTTGAAAGGAAGCTCCAGTGAGGCAAATCTGTCACCCTTATTTTTATATTTAGTAATGTGTATTCAGTATTTTTTTTTTCAAATGGGCCACCTGTTTTAAAGATAAATTTGTTCTATTATACCATTATATATCCGCAAATGCTACTTCGGGCACAAGACATTCTATTTTAAATGCGAAACCTAGACAATTAAAAGTTAAACTTTCCTGGGTGCTAGAAGTAGGGAAAGTAATCAATCTTCCAGGACATTCTTTTGAGTGTCCCAGCACTTATATTGTAGAGATACAACTTTGGAGATGAGATCCCCTGATTAATGAGGAAGTTATGAAACTAAGCCTCAGAAAAGCTCTAATTTATAAAGATGGAGACAAGTAGCCATAATTTTAGTAAAACCTTTCTACATATTACAGAAGATCTCTTCTTCCAATATTCTCTTCTTGTGTTTCTTTCTGTTCCTGAGATGAAAAGAGCATGAATGTGCCTCAGTAAGATGGTGTTTATGGCAAGCCCACTGTGACACCTCTGTTGCCTCTGCCATATGCTGCTTTTCCTTTCACAGTTCTACTACTTGTCCTGCTGTCTTTAAATGTAGTGCATCCACAGCTGCTGCCTCTGTCAATAAGGAACCCAAGTCCAACACAAACTTTCGCAGTGGCTCCCAGGGCAGCAGAAAGTACCAGAATCCCACTTTATACCAATGTTTTGCATAACAGAATTCCTGAAGACTGTATAGAATGCAAAATAAATGAATTATTTTTCTATGGAAAACCTGTCCTTAAAAATAATATTAAAAAGAAGAAAAAGCATCATGAATGGAATAGTTTATATAATATCTTCATCTCTCTAGAAACAGTATTTTAGGAAGCTCTGCACTGATTTTTCTATAGTGATCCATCCTTACATGGACCAGCTTAATATTATTTCTTCTGCAGTGCCTTAAAAAGTCATTCATCTATTCTGGCCTTAAATATCATTAATTTAAATATAGTTTGGATGCTCCACTTTGCATTTGGCATAATCTGTTGTTAATAATTTTTTGCCTGGTTGCTTATGATAATCTTCTACTCTCTAGATAACCAAGGACAGCAGTTCGACTCACATTTCTTGCTGTCCTTCATAATGTGTATCATAAAGTCTAGAGATCTAAAAGGACTAGTGATATTTTGGTCCATCTTATCTCATTATTCCTGATTGATCAGAACTACAATCTCCTTTCCCCCCTATGTTTTCTTGGTGTTTGATTCTGTCTCATTTCAGTACCATGCAAAAAGAATCTATGCTTTATGCTTTGTTCTTAAACAAATAATTACAAAAATAAACAGAATAATAAATGGTTTATGTCTGATACTATCTGGCAGAAATACGCTGTAAGGACAAGAATATTTCGTTTCTAAAGTGCCAAATGTGGCATGAGTAATTTACCAAGTAGAAAAATCTTGCCCATTTACAACTATTTTATTTAAAAATTTGTGCATGGCTTAATGAGTGATGACCGTTAGGATTATTTTTCAAGGACCTGAGCAAGTCAAGTTGGACAAGAAGATTAGTGGCTAATTTAGCAAATAAATGTTTTATTAGAATATTGTGTATTCCTCATCCATCATATACCTCATCTTTTCAGTTCTTTGTGTCATTACAGCAGTCACATAACCTTTAATGAAAAACAATAAGTACCATAAAGCAATGTTTAGAGATTTTTAAAGTTAAATTAGGTAATAGACTATTTTTTAATGCATTTGTAGTATCTTTTGGTATATTACTGGGTTTCAAGTGTTCAGATGGAGCAGAACATTTGCTTCATTCTGGGACCAACTGGATAAACTAAACTAAAAAATATTGTCAGCCTAATTTATGTCATAATCCATTGTAGTGTCTGATGGATGCATATATATTTAAAAAAGTGGTGATGCATCACAGAATAGGTGTGTTATCTAGCAGAGATTTGCTGTCAGCCATTCCAGTAGTTTGGAATGCCTTTTTGACAAGCTGAGGAAGGAACCTTTTCTCATGGGGTAGTATTTCTCCTTCCCTGTGGGTTTAATTTGTTTTTGACTGAAAGAGAGCATCATGCTTTTGGCAGTGTGCAAATTAAAAATATTAATGAACTGAAATAAAAAGTAAAATAAAATGTTTTTTTATTATTATTAAATCACCATCAAAGTTTATGTTCATATCTCAGACTTGTCAGCCTGTCAGTGTTTCCCTAGGCTCAAGTAATAGGGGAGAAAATCTGATGAATTTTATTTCTTCAGGCTTCTGGTTATTGCTTATTTCTTTTAGAAATAGGAAATGCTGTTATTTCCTTTTTCAGTCCAGATGGCTACTATTTTCATGTTCACTAATGAAAGAAATCAGAAGTAAGTGAGGAAAATATTTCAATGGGTATTTTATTATTATTATTATGTGTTTGGTTTCAAATGACATAGAAACTCGGAATTAAGTTCTGCAGGTTAAAATCAATGAAAAGCTTGTTTGGCTTTTGTTTTGCTAAGCTGGTGCAAGATCTCAAATCACTAGTGTTGGATTGAATCCTAAAACAAAAATCATGTACATTCATGCATCAAAATGACAGTAATTGTGCCAAGGGAACTGTTACTGGTTTATTTTCCCATTGAACAACTTTGTATATAGTTGGGTACAGCTGTTTAGCTTGGAAGTCATGACATGGCTCTGAAGCAGACCTGTCTGATTATTTAGGTTGTGTGAAACCTTCTCACTTGTAACCCACAATAACTATTTGAATAGATCAGGGTTTCTTAACCTCCACACTATTGACATTTAAGGCTGTCAAGTGTATTATGGGATATTTAGCAGCATCTCTGGCTTCTATCTACCACATGCAGTACCAACCCACCAGTTCTGACAAGAAATATCTCTAGACATTACCACAGATGCTGAAATACCCCTTTGTTGAGAACCACTCAAATAAAATAGATGTAACACTGATACAAATCCTGTATTCTATGTGCTCCCTTTCTGAGAATCAACCCTTAAAATAAGATCAGTGCTGTAAGTTGTTATTTAGCATATCGTTTTATTTTTAGCTTTGTTATTTTTGCTAACTTACAGGTTTATCTAATGAGAGTTAAAAAGTAGATAGAAATAAAGCTCTTGCATTTTCAACTAATATACATATATCAATTAATATCTCTTTATAGATATCAAGCAATCTATACATATCAACAAATCTATATTTACATCTCCATCTATACCTACACCTACTTATTGATATATGTTCTGATTGGCATCAAACCACGATAATAACTTATTGACAATTTTCTGAATGATCTCAGGTTAAAATGGTGTAGTGTTGCTTAATTTAAAATAAGGATTTCATAATAAAATAAGATTCAGCTAAAATTTCTCCTTGGTAAATAAAACTTTTCAGTTCTCTTATGGGATTTTTAAATTAACAATCAAAACAATACAAAAAACCTTATTAGGATTGACAATACAAGTCTTTGAATGAAGTCAGAATGACCTGAAATGAAGCAATCCTTTAAATTCACTGTAAACTGCTTCCCAATACATAATTAGAAATCAAGTACTTGAGATAAAGCCACTGAAGTTTCTGTCTTTATTTACTAAGAATCGAATTAGATTATTGTAGGCCTAAATCTTTAGTAACTTTCTTAATTATCCTTCCCTTATAATTATCCCTTGGGGTCTGGAAACAGCTAAAGACTTAAACTTTAGAGTTCTGGGTTCTTGCCCTCTTTCTGCTACTAATTAACTATTTAAATGAGCTAAGGTACTTATTTGAGCTTTAGCTTTCATAAGGAAAAATGGAGTAACATGCCTTCTTACTTACTTTACACCTTTGTATCAAAGATCGGATAAGGCATTAAACTATAAGCACTAAAGTGTATTTGCTGTACAGATAAATTCAGCTCATTCTGATAGATGTGCTAACAGGAAAATGGCATTTGTAGTAGTGACACTAGAGATCTAAACTTTTTTACAAGAGAAGTAACAAAATCTAGCTGGAAAAAGCTTATATTTGTTGGATGTGATCAAAAGAATTACTTTCTACTGAATTATAGTGTCTCTAGATTAGCAGATAATTTCATAAATATTTTCATAAGCCTATATGAAATGCAGAGAATAATATTAATTGGATTTAGTAATTAGGTTTCTGGAAAAAGAATATTACTACATACATAAACATGGATAAATCAACCTCTGTAGACCACATTTTTCTAAATCTCCAAAGTATGATTACATGACTGCTACTATATAAATTGTGATTACTACTTAATGGCAGTAATGCAAAACAAACAGTACTTTTCTTTTTGACCCTTTAAAGTTTGTTTAAAGTTTGCCTTCTGCTAAACAGAAATGATCTGCTACATTACCCAGATACTGCCTTTTCCTTTTAGAACAGGCAAATGTGAAATGTACTACTTAATAAAGCAGATGCAAGGTTTTGTAGTATGTATTAAGATAGATTGCTTATGTGAAATGGAAGTGGATACCATAAATCAAGATAGCTCATTATACATTTCTTGTTTTATAGTAATTTATCAGTTTTATTTTTAGGTTTTTTTTTATTATTATTGTTCAGGTCTGTGGTTACTAGCTGAGTGCAGGCCTCCCTGTAAAATTTGGTTATGTGTATGCCTTTACCACAACACAAGAGTGCAGAAATAGTATCTTGTCATCACAGATGCGTGACAGATATTATTGAGAACATTGGAGAAAGTTATACTAATTGAGGACTACTTAACAATGACATTTAGTCAAATTTTGATATTTTATAAATAATGAAGAAAAATGTTTCAAAAGGACAATATTACCTTAAATATAAGTAGAAATACAACACGAATCAGAGAACTATAAGAGAAAATGATGTATTTATGAATAAACATCTTTTTCTTAATACTGTTCTGTTTTAGTATTTGAATGTCTAAAAAACCATATGTTCTTGCCTTACAACTTTTATGCCAACTTATTCAGAATAAAAAATATTTCATGAGGTTTAAAATTTTTGACATTTATTTGCTCATGAAATTAAGACTATAGATGTTAAAAATATAATGACTGCCATCAAGAGGCTCATGGTGTAATTGATGTTGTGCAACATGGGGAGTCCAAAGAAGATCTTCTAGGATTGGCAAAATGGAGGAAAAAATTCATTTTAATGAAATCATACTTTTAAGAGTTGTATTTTTCATTAATTTACAATGAGATTTCTACTAAATAGGACTACAGAAAATGCATCATGTTGTGTTTTCAGTAGTATCCTGAATTAGGTTTTTACAAATCCAGGTATTATACAAATTTCTGCCATATTGTTAAGTGAATTTGCACAATTAATGGTTATTTGAAGGCAGCTTTTCCCCTTCTCTCACCCTGAATGACTTCTACCAGCAGAAGTAGAAAAGAAGAGAATCGTGACTGGGAGGAGACTCCCCAAGTAGAGAGAAAGAGTAAATACCTATCTGAATCAATTGGTCACAGATGTCCTAAGATTAATAAAATTGGGCCCAATAATTATAGAACTTTCCATATGCACGTTTCCCCAGAAATCCATTATATTATTTTGATCATCACCAACTAAATCACAAATCTTAAAGTAGGCAGAACTCTATAGCTAAAACAAACACTATAATTCCTCGTGTACCATTTCTTATAGAAAAATCTCTCTGGGTGTCATTTAAAATCTCTTTGTTCTTACTGTTGAGCAGATTTTTATACACTTGGTCATATAGTTTTCTCTCCTATCACTAATTAAAACACATTAAAGATGAGCAAGAGAATTCTACAGGTAAGCATATGTCCCTGGGAGGTAAAAACTGGCAATGACGGAATGAAAATGAGAGAGAAACTAATAAGCATAAGAAATTTCAAAGCATAGCTATGGGGAAACTTGATTGTGTGGACATAAACTCTAGATTTCAATAGTTTTTTATATAACAGATTGCACTTCAGTAGAATAGTAGAACTGCTAGCACATCATCAAAAATAAGATGAACTTGTACCATGTACCTGTAAAAGAGAGAAGTTAAACATTTAGCATATTTAATGAAAATTATATTTGAAAAGAAAAACTTACTTTTTTGATAATTCATTTGTGAAACTCTTTTTTCTATGATAATTGCAGAAAAATGTGGGTTGTTTAATTATTTTAGAAATGGCATAATGGATAATTTGAACAATAATAGTGCTATTCTAATTAGTAGGCCAGCATTGTTTAGAAATGACTTACTTATACCAATTCTATTACATCAAATGCCATTTTCTCTCAAAAAAAGCATTCTCAACAATTTTTCTAAATTGATTTCTATTAGAAATGGATTGAAAACAAAGTAGATATATCTTACCCATGACATAATGATTTGCGCCTTGTGTAGGCTAAATAGTGGATAATGATATTACTTTTCACAAGTATATGATCTCTAAAGAGTCCAGCATAGAATAAATAAAATACATTAGTTTTGATTAACAGTAATATCATAATTTCCAGAATATACTTTGTGTACATAAATGCCATTTAATATTGCCTTCAAAATACTGTATCGTATATATTTTAAAAATTAGAAAAACATTAGATTTATACAATTCCTTATAATATTTCAGAAATTTTATTCAAATATACATATGTCATTGTTACTTTCATAGCTGGTAATTGTACTTAAGTACAGTTAAGTTTTAAAGCTTAGATGTTAATTTATCTGTAATCATAGATTATCAATGTTGAGTAGTATCTCTTTTAGTTCTTTTAACTAGTTCTATCATTTTATTTTTGCTGATAACTATTTCACTAGGTATGTTTAAATGATCTTTTGAATGGATGCATGATGTTTAGATTTTTAAATTCGTCTATTGTTTCTATTTATTATTTGTTTCATTCTATATAAAACATGTATTCTCTCTATGTAATACATGTCTCTTCCCTTCACACCCAGCTGATGAAAGGCTTTTTTTTCTTTTTTTCTTTTTTTTAAAGAGGGTTTGGGGAAGAGGGTGAAAGAAGAGGGAGAGAGAAAGAATCTTGAGTAGGCTCCATGCTGTGGTGCTCAGTCTCACAACCCTGAGATCATGACTTGAGCCAAAATCAAGAGTCTGATGCTTAAACAACTGAGCCACCCAGGTGCCCTGAAAGGCTTTTGTTCTTATGCATCTCATGTTAGATTTCTCTGTGACAGAATATTTGGATACACACTTGAGTTTTTAACAATTAGCAAATGTGTGGTGATGTGAAAGGATATTATAAGGAACAATTTAATGTAACTTTCACCTCTTTTGGTATTTGACAATCCATGGGAAGAAAATCTTTATAAGAAATAAGTCAGTGTATACAAGAGGCTTGATCATGTCAGTGAAATATTTTGGAATAATCAAGTTCATTTGGAAAGTTTTTATTCAAAATATAATATATGAATATTAATAAATAGGAGATATCAAATGGAACAATCTATTGGGTTTTTTTAAATGCTTGAACTGCACATTTCTCCAGATTATTGAGCAATTCAACCACACTGCATGGTAATCAGAGTAGTTATAAGAGAAGAGATAGTTTCATAATAATAAGTAGCTGTCATTTATTCAATATCCATGTGCTGCTAATTGTGTGATGTGTTTTACTTAGGTTACTGGACTTAATCCTCACATAGACTTCATAGGAGATATTATTATACTCATTTTGTAACCAAGGAAACTACTCTAAGAAGATATTAAGTAATTGGCCCAAGAACTGGGCAAACCATGGTCTACTGCACTTTTAAGCCTAGGACATTCTCCACTAAGTGAGGCTCCCTCTCTGCCCTATCTGACATTACTAACAGAAAGCCCAATACATTTTAAAATGATTGAGTAAATATGAGGTTCTATATCTTACAGTTTGACTTTTTCAGAATGGGACAGGCTGATAAAAATAATTTAATTGAAAAATCATTCTACAAAGATAAAAAAAGATAAAATGTCTTTGATCTTTTAATACATTAGTATGTACTACAAAGCTGGTTAAGGTAGTTAACTTTTAATATTGTAAGTAGGTATGTTCCTCTTAAAAAGTTTTTTTTTAAGATTTTACTTATTTATTCATGAGAGACACCCAGAGACAGACAGAGACGTAGACAGAAGGAGAAGCAGGCTCCTGTGGGGAGCCTGATGTGGAACTTAATCAAGCCTGATCCTAGGACCCTGGGATCACAACCTGAGCCAAAGACATGCTCAACCACAGAGCCACCCAAGTGCCTCCCTCTTAAAATGTTTTAATATAAAAATACTTTTATTAGCTGAGACAATTGATAGTTTAATCCTCATACTATATCATTAATATTTTATTATGTGCATCTAATACCATAGAAAGCAAAGATCTCAAGGGTTTGAGAGAGCAGTTTTTATTTTAGATAGTAGGAGTAATCTCATTCTTGGCAAATGTAAAATAAAATATAAAAACACTTTGTTCTATTAATACCACTTGAGAGTGTTTTAATATAAAAAAGAAAATTTAATTTTTTATCTCTATTTAATCATATTTCAAAATATTGGATTTCAGACTATGGATACTTTCTTAGTTTAATTCTACATCTAATTAAACGAATCATAATGGAAAATGTAGGTCTACATTTCAAAATTCTTCTCAAATCCTAATTCATTTATAGTAATTCAGCACAAAATCACCAGCATGAGAATGGAGAAACCACTATGAAATATTACCTGTCATATGCAATTCTGTGAATGTTTACTGAATAGTACTTGACCTAAAATGCAACCAAGTATGTAAGATGAATTTCTAGCTCCACATGAAGTGCTCTGTGTAGCATTAAAAATTGCTCACATTTATTCCATTAAATAAAGAAAAAAAGAAAGAAAGAGTGAGAGAGATGGCATATATTAAACATGAAGCTTGAGGAATCGTAACTCATTTATCTATTGCTATCTAACAAACTACCCCAAAACAACAATCATTTTACTTTATCTTATGAGTTTGAGGGTCAAGAATCTGGGCAGGGCTTGGTTGGGTGATTCTTCTGTTTCATGTGGCATCAACAGATGCCACTCAGTGATATTTGGTAGGAAATGACTGACCTGGAGTGTATAAGATGATTTCACTTATATCTGGTGCTTTGATAGGTATGCTAGCCAGCTGGACTTAGCAGGGACTGTCAACAAGAACATCATCATGTGGACTTTCCATCAGACAGTCAGGTTTCCTACCTGATGGATTAAGGCTTCCAAAGACAGTAATCCAAGAAATCCAAGCAGAAGCTGCAAGAGTTCTTATGTGCTAGCCTTGGAAGTCCCATAGTTTCATTTTGACTTAATTATTTTGTTCAAATAAGTCACTGATTCTAGTCCACATTTAATGTAAGAGGAAATATACTCAACCTTTCAACTGGAAAATCGTCAAAGAATTTGTGAGTACCTTTCTTGCACCATGAATGGGGCATCACAAACCAGATTCTCTTCCATTGTTTTCTTTTTCTCTTTTGATTTGTTTTAGCTATAGAATCAGAGGACACAGATTAATTATTTAACAAAATATATGAGGTGGATTGATTGATAGATTGATTCTTAAAGATTTTAATTATTTATTCATGAGATATGCACAGAGAGAGGCAGAGACCCAGGCAGAGGGAGAAGCAAGCTCCATGCAAGGAGCCTGATGAGGGACTCGATCTCAGGACCCCGGGGCCACACTGTGAGGGGAAGGCAGACACTCAACCACTAAGCCACCCAAGAGTCCCTATATCAGGTGGATTTAAATGTCTTTTTAAAAATCTGAGTAAGCAGAGACAAGGAGTAGGATTTTTTTTTTTTTTTTTGAGCTGCTTATTCCAGAGTGCTATTTGATTATCTGAATCATAGGTACTAATCTGTTAAGAATGTTTGGGGATGTCCCACACTTGAGTTTGAAGGGATCCAGCAAAAGCAAGGTTGCAATATAATGTCCAGATAATTGAAACTTACATTTTAAAAAGTTGTCTTATTTGGGGCACCTGGATGGTAAAGTTGGTTAAGTGTCTGACTCTTGGTTTCAGCTCAGGTTGTGATCTTAGGGTCATGAGACTGAGTCCTACATTGTGCTACACGTTCAGTGTAGAGTCTGATTGAGATTCTTTCTCCCTCTGCCTCTCCTGCTCATGTGCTCTCTCTCTCTCTCTCTCTAAAATAAGTAAATAAATATTACAAAAAATGAGAAAATAAGTTGTCTGGTTTTAGTAATTTTGCAGAGCCATTTAATAAAAACTAAAATTAATCAAGTAATTATTTTTAATGCAAATTCCTACATTCTATATTTATTTGTAATATTGCTTTGAAATGTGGTATCAGATATTTTTTTTGCAACTTACTTTAACTCTTAAGACTCTTAATCTTTCTGACTTTTAAAAACAAATTAAATATGTGTTGGTTATAGGCAAAAACCTTTTTCTAACCAACTTTTTTTTAAACAGGCAGACTGTATTTTATATAATCAACAGCCACATATATGCAAATAGTAATATTTACCTTAATATTTTAAGTCAACATTTCTCATAATTTAACATGCATACTAATTGCCTGAAGATACATTTTAAATGCAGATGATATCTCAGTACATCTGGAGTGGAACCTAATTTTCTGCATTTCCAGCAAGCTGTTAGATGATGTTAATCCTTCTGGTATATGAACCACACTTAGAATACTAAGGTTTTAAGTGATAAAATGATACTGAGACAAAAAGATGTAGGATATAATTATAGTTAGGGTTTGGATGATGTAATGCATTCTGTTTAAAAAGAGGATAGTACTAGATTGGCTTTATGGTGTATACCAAAATTGAGTTGGAGACTGAGTTCCTGCCATTCTTCAATCTCATTGCCCCTCTCACTTTCTTCTTGTAAATCTTTCAAGAAGCTAGCCATTAGGTGTACTAATCAATGTCACCTAGATTCTTCTTTCCTCATACTCCACTCTTATAGTTAATTGGTTACTAATACTTCCAAATAAGCTGTTTTTCCTACTTCCCCTTTATATTATGAGCATTCTACTGCAAGGAACAATTTTTTTCTGAAATATCTTGTTCTCTTCAATTTCTGATCACTAGTCTCTGAAAATGGCTTGAATTTACTAACTCCATTTTCTTCTCTCCATTAAGTCTTTACCTGGGATCTGCTTCCCAGAGTCCCACTCCAGCCTATGTAATGGAACTACTTTCTTGGAAGATGGCTAATACTAACCTCTAGTCATCAAAAGTGAGAGTTTTCTTGGAGTGCTTGGGTTGCACAGTCAGTTAAAAATCTGACTCTTGGTTTTGGCTCAGGTCATGATCTCAGAGTCATGAGATGGATCCCCATGTTGGGCTTCATGCTCAGTGCAGAGTGTACTTGTGATTCTCTCGCCCTCTTCCACTGCCCCTCCCACTTGTGCTCTCTTTCTCTAAAATAAATAAGTAAAATCTTAAAAAAAATTAAAAAGGTGAGAGTTTCCTTAATCTGGTTGACATTTTTAGAACATTGATCCAAAAGAAGCCCACTGTGAAACTCTGTGCTTCTTTGGGTCCTTGATAACTCTATTTTTGTCAGCTTTCTCTATCTTGTCCTTCTCTTTATACATTCCTCTTTTGTTGCTAACTCATTAAATATAGACAAGTCTCTACAAATAACAAATACAACAAGATCTCTGATGTAATAAATTTGATTTCTGAAACATTTAAAACCTGATCACTTGCTCTTTATTACAATTCAGATTTCCCCATGGTATCTAGATTGTTCACTTACACCTCCAACCTAATTGGTCTCTATTTCCAGTCTCTTGGTTTTCATACACTCCACGAATTGTTAGGGTGATTTTTCTAAAATGTAATTCTATTTTCACACTCAATTATTTTAGATTTTGAAATGGTTTCTTATTGTATATAAGGTATAAATACCATCATATTATAAAATGTTATTTTTAACTCTATGTTTTGGGGCTCATCTCTTAATTTCTTCACTGCCTATCTATGTTTTGACTATACTAAATCTCTACCTCTCACAGAATATGTAGTACAAGTTTTTCAATATCTGTATATGAGCTGTTGTATATTTCTTACTTCTCCAAGCTATTCCACCTTGAAAATGCTATTATTTTTTTCAAATGCTAATACAAAGTGTTTAGAAAGCTTTTCTGACTTTTCCTAGGGGAATTGAGTTCTCTTTCTTATGAATTCCCACAGGTCTTTGTATAGATTCATATTTTGCTGTCAGTACTCAGTATTTTAATTGTTTGTGTACATCTTTAACTCTCTGTTAGATTGTGAGTTATTTGGTGGCAGAACCATACCTTAGTCATCTGTGCGTTCCAAGAGCTGTAGGACACTGATTAAAATCTACTGGAATTTTTAATAGGAGATAACCTATAAAACTTAGTTAAAGTCAGAAAATAACATATTTTCATAATGATGGTAGTACCATATATACATATAATAAGTAATTTTCATATACTATATATCCAATAATAAATTACTGTATATAGTTTAAATCCAATATGTATATTCAATTGAATTACTAAAATTTTCTGATCTCTCTCTTGCTTTTTATTGTCTCTCTAAAGGTACCTATCACTTTTAACCTTATATCATTGTTGTTTATGTAAACATCTCATTTTCTCTACAAACATAATTTTAAAAAGATTTTATTTATTTATTTACTAGAGAGAGAGTGTGTGTGAGCAGGGGAGTGTAAGAGGGAGAGACATAGAATCTCAAGCAGACTCTAAGCTGAGCACATAGCCTGACCTGAGGCTTGATCTCATGACCTTATGCCAAAATCAAGAGTGAGAGGCTTAACCAGCTGAGCCACCCATGCACCCCTACAAACATAATGTTTCTGAGAGCAAGAGTCAGGTTACATGTACCCTTCCAAAGCCCTATAGAGTCCCTTGTACATCTAAACTCTAGAAATACTGGGTAGTAAATTACCATATTACAGAAAAATACAGTATTATTACATAATGATGTTCTTGTACATTGCTATTATTCATTATGTATGCATTTAAAATTCTTATTTTCTTAAAAGTACATTGGAATCTCTGGGAAAATTTTAAAAAAAGGTTTCAAGTAATAATTTAGAGAAATGTTAGAATTTCTCTCATTATAAAATAATTCCACTTACATGTAGCAGTTTAATGTATTTCAAAACCAGTATAACAACAATATTACAATACATGCATAGTAAATTGGTATCAATCAATACCAATTGCAAGAAATAAATATGTAATTCAATATCTTTTTCAATTTAAGTGTTTTATTTATCATAGGTTAAAATGTGACATTATATATAGGGAATTTCCCATTTTGAATATCACTTTTGTTCTCTTCAAATTCAAGTTTCTATTAAAATGACAAATCATCAGCATACCAACACCTCCTTGAAGTAATGAAAATTCTCTAGGATGTGTACATGTCAGATCTAAGCTCCTTCAGGGTTATCTCACAAGGAGTGGAAAAACATTGCAACCCTAGATTAAATGAGCAGCTGGTATAGTGACTGATTTGATCATGTTGATTTTCTAGACAGACTAATTGTTTTGATATATGGTTATCACCTGTACTTCATGGCTTCTTGCTTCTATTTCTAATTAATGGATAATTTTCTCCTGCTGAAACTTTAATTGTCCCTCTGACTTCAATAAATATAAGAAACAAGACTGTTAGCAAATAGAAGCCCTGCTGTTGTGACCTTTCCATGGCACTTAGTTGGTCAAAAGAAAAGTTAGATTCTTCTAAGTGAGCATTTTTGAAAATGAGATATTTTAGGTTGCTGGTATGTTGGGAAAAAAAGCACTTTTACAGAAGACTTCTTTAAAAAGTTCTAATTTAATTTAACTGTTAGTTAAGCCATCAAAGCATATAATTTGTTATATACTGATGATGTCTCAGTCATTCCATTCTTAAGAAGGAAAAGGAAATACAGATTAAGCATAAATCAATAAGATTGTACTTTTATTTTTTATAGATTTTATTTAATTATTTGAGAGGGGGGGCACAAGTGGCTGAGGGAGAGGGAAGGAGAAGCTGAGCAGGGAGCCCAATCCAGGGCTTGATCCCAGGACCCCAGAATCATGACCTGAGCTGAAAGCAGATGCCCAACTGACTGAGCCACCCAGATGCCCCAGAATCAACAAAATTTTTAAGTATTATATTAAAAGATAAATCAATGGCAGTTAGTAATTCAGAAACAAAATTGATTATTTCAAGCTTTATTATTAGCAAATTCTTAACAATATGTCCTTGTGCTGAAAAACACAGGGCTCTATAGAATCCATAATGTAGAACAAAAATGTCACTTGGTTGTATTCCAGACAAGCAGGTTGCCTAGAATGCAAATTCCAAAACTAAACATTACTGCTAGCATGATAACCACAGCCAAACTATCCAATTATACGTTCTTTCTCAAAATACAAAATGGATTTTTTTAAACTAAAGGAATTATCTTGTAGCCCTTTTCTCAGCTAATAATGACAAGTAGGAGCAATTGGAAAATTTCATAGTAGCAAAGTGAAAGTCATCCTAAAAATAACTTTTTAAATAAAAAGGCAGACATGCCTAGCAGTGAATTGCCAAATTTTAATCACTTGTTTGATTAATACTTTTTTTCAGAAATTTAAAACAGTTAAATAAATGGAATAAAGTTAGATTACAAATAACAATCATAATTTGAATTTCATCTTAGGTTGTTTTTCCTACTCGTTTGGCCTCATGGTTCAAATTTGTCTTTCTAATCCATCACTCTTTAGTCTTGTTAAAAGCAAATGGAGACTTTTTACATGTCTGCTCTAGTGAGGGACATCCCTCCCTGAAAGTTGCTCAGGTGGCACAGCAGGGGTGGAATCCTAGGTGAGACAGTGTGGTCTCAGGATCCTCAGGGCCACAGGAAACCCAAGGGGTGCCTGAGTTCAGCAGAGTCCCCAGCATCAGAGCGGGGAAGCCAAATGTAATCAGTGAGCCCAGGAAGGGGCTCTCAGCTCAGAGTTGCCATAAACCTCCAACCGCAGCATGGTCAGGTGGCTACTCTCCAAGCCCAACAAATGATATAACTAGTGAAATCCTCCATCCTCCCCCAGAAGGAGAAGCTCGGGAGTGCTGCAGGTATCTGCAGGGTTTAGGGACTCAAAATAGGGTTAAATTCCTGAGACAGAAATCCTTAGTCACAGTCTGGGTGAGCATGGAGTAAGGACGGAGACCAGGGAGATGAGTGACTGACTGATTTCCCTGAGAGCACAGTGAGGAGTGGGGCCCCAAGCTTTCCATTGGTGGGGGGGAGGGCTGGAGATTTGGGAGACCACTATTTTCACTTTTGTCCTCTAAAACTGTGTGGAAAACCTTCAGGGAACAGAAGCCACATAGCACAATCTGAAGCAGATTAGTTAGTACCTTACCCCTGTTCCCCTCCTCACAAGGGTGGTGCAGTTCCACCTGAGGCAAAGACAGCTGAGAACAATGCAACAGGCTCCTCCCCCAGAGATCAGCAAGAATGTCCAGCCAAGACCAAATTTACCAATCATTGAGTGCTGCAAACTCCAGCACTAAGGGAATATAGCAGAGAATTCATGGATTTTTCCCCACAATTCTTCAGTCTTTCAATTTTACTTTTTTTTTCCTCTTTCCTTTTTTAACCAGTTTTTTATTTTATCAACTTTTTTAATTTTCATTTTTACACTTGCTTTCCATCCTTTCATTGTATTTAATTTTATTTTATATATATAATTTTATTATATTTTATATTTATGATTTTTATTATATATAAGTTTTTCTTTCTTTACAATTTTGGAATGCATTTTCTCCTAACCAAAATACAACCAGAATCAGATGTATGGCTCTGTTCTCATCACCTGTCTGATTATATTCTCTTGTGGTTTATTTTCCTTACCTCTTTTTTCTTCTTTTCTTAAAGTCTTTTTAAAATTTTTATCTTTACAGTTTAATGTTTTAATTTTATTTGTGTGTGTGTATATATGTATATGTATATAGTATATATAATATATATATATAAGTTTTTACTGTACAATTTTGAGATGTAGTTTCTTTTAACAAACCAACCAAAATACACTCAGGAAATAGTGTATTGCTCTCTTTTGTTCTATCTGTTTATATTCCTTCTTTTTTTCCCCCTTTTAATTTACATTTTTTAGTCACATTCTATATTTTTATCATATTTAATCTTATTTTTACACAGATACAAGTTTTTCTTTCTTTATAATTTTGGAATCTAGTTTTCTAATAAATAGATGAAAATACACACAGGATCTAGTGTATTTTGCTCTATTCTTTTCACCTGATTATATTATTTTTTTTAATTTTTTTTTTCTATTTTGAGTTTCTTCTGATTTGTTTAGTGCATATTTCTCTGGGGTCATTTCTATTTTAGTGTTTTGTTCTCTCATTGGCCTATTCTCTAGACAGAATGACAAGATGGAAAAGATTGCCTCAAAAAAGAGAACAAGAGACAGTATTGACTGCCAGGAACCTGATCAGTTTGGACATAAGTAATAGAGTTCAGAATAATGATTATAAAGATATTAGTTGGCCTTGAAAAAATATAGAAGACATTAGAGAATCTCTTTGAAATAAAAGATTGAATAAGAAATAAAAGAATGAAAATCAAGTCAAAATCAAAAAGGCTATTAATGAGATGCAATAAAACATAGAGGCTGTGGGACTCCTGGGTGGCTCAGTGGTTTAGTGCCTGCCTTCAGTTCGGGGCATGATCCTGGAGTCCCAGGATCAAGTCCCACATCGGGCTCCCTGAATAGAGCCTGATTCTCCTTCTGCCTATGTCTCTGCCTCTCTCTCTCTCTCTCTCTCTCTCTGTCTCTCTTGAATAAATAAATTAAATCTTAAAAAAAAAAAAGAGGCTGTAACTGCTAGAATAAATGAAGCAGAAGAGAGAATTAGTGATATTTAAGACAACATGATGGAGAATAAGTAAACTGAGAAAAAGAGAGATAAACAACTACTGGATCACAAGGGGAGAATTTGAGAAATAAGTGATACCATAAAGTGAAACAATATTAGAATAATTGGGATCCCGGAAGAAGAGGAAAGAGAGTGAGAGTGGCAGAAGGTGTATTGAAGCAAATTATAGCAGAGGACCTCCCTAATCTGGGGAAGGAACCAGGCTTTGAACTGCCCCCCCCCAAAAAAAAGTCAATAAAAATAGGTCAATACCCCAACTTATAATAGTGAGACTTACAAATCTCAGAGACAAAGAGAAAATTCTGTAAGCAGCTTGGAACAAGAGGCCCGTAACCTACAGGGCTAAAAGCATTAGACTGGCAGCAGACTTATCCACAGACACCTGGCAGGCTAGAAAGGACTGGCATGATATATTCAGGGTGCTAAATGAGAAAAGTATGCAGCTTTGCAGCTAAGAATACTTTATGCAGCTAGAATGTCATTCAAAATAGAAGGAGAGATAAAAAGCTCCTAGGACAAACAGAAACTAAAAGAATTTGTGATATCAAACCAGCCCTGTAAGAAATATTAAAAGAGATCCTTTAAGGGAAGAGACAACCCAAAGGTAACATAGATTAGAAAGGAATAGAGATGATATACAGAAACAGTGCCTTTATAGGTAATACAATGGCACTAAATTCACATCTTTCAGTAGTTACTCTGAATATAAATGGGCCAAATGCCCCCAATTAAAAGACACAGGGTATCAGATTGGATAAAAAAAAAAAAGCAAGACCCATTGGTATGCTGTCTGAAAGACACTCATTTTAGGCTCAAAGATACTTCCATATTGAAAGTGTGGGGGTGGAAAACCATTTATCATGCTAATGGAAATCAAAAGAAAAGTGGGGTGGCAATCCTTAAAACAGACAAATTAGACTGTAAACCAAAGACTATAATAAGAGATGAGGATGGACACTATATCATACTTAAAGGGTCTATCCAAGAAGAAATCTAACAATTGTAAATATTTATGACCCTAACATGGGAGCTATATAAGATAATTAATAACAAAATTAAAGAAAAATATTGATTATAATACAGTAATAGTGTGAGACTTTAACACTCCACTCATTGCAATGAACAGATCATCTAAGCAAAAGTTCAACAAGGAAACAAGGGCTTTTTTTTTTTTTAAGATTTTATTGATTTATTCATGAGAGACACACACAGAGAGAGGCAGAGACACAGGCAGAGGGAGAAGCAGGCTCCATGCAGGGAGCCTGATGTAGGACTCGATCCCGAGACTCCAGGATCATGCCCTGGCCCAAAGGCAGACGCTCAACCACTGAGCCACCCAGGTGTCCCGGAAACAAGGGCTTTGAATGACACCCTGGACCAGATGCACTTCACAGATATATTCAGAACATTCCATCTTAAAGTAACAGAATACATATTCTTGAGTGCACATGGAAAACTCTCAAGAATAGATCACATACTGTGTCACAAGTCAGGTCCCCACCAATATCAAAAGATTGGGATCATTCCCTGCATATTTTTGGACCACAGTGCTTTGAAACTGGAACTCAATCACAAGAGGAAATTTGGAAAGAACTCAAATACATGGAGGCTAAAGAGGATCCTAGTAAGAATGAATAGGTCAACCAGGAAATTAAAGAAGAATTTTAAAAATTCATGGAAACAAATACAATGAAAACACAACTGTTCAAAACCTTTGAGATGCAGCAAAGTCAGTCCTAAGAGGAAAGCACGTAGCAGCACAAGCCTTTCTTAAGAAAGAAGAAAGGTTTCAAATACACAACCTAACCTTACACCTAAAAGAGCTGGAGAAAGAAGAGCAAATAAAGCCTAAACCCGGCAGGAGAAAATAATTAATAAAGATTAGAGCAGAAATCAATGAAATAGAAACCAAAAGTACAGTAGAATAGATCAACAAAACTGGGAGCTGGTTCTTTAAAAGACTTAATAAGATAGATAAACCCTTGGCCAGACTTACCAAAAATAAAAGAAAAAGGACCAAAATAAATAAAATCACAAATGAAAGAAGAGAGATCACAACCAACACCAAAAAAAAAAAAAAAATACAAACAATTATAAGAACATATTATGTGCAACTGTATGCCAACAAATTGGGCAATCTAGAGGAAATGAATGCATACCCAGACAAATATAAACTACCAAAACTGAAATAGGAAGAAATAGAAAACCTGAACAGACCCATAACCAGCAAGGAAATTGAAGCAGTCATCAAAAATCTTCCAACAAACAAGAGTCCAGGGCTGGATGGCTTCCCTGGGAACTTCTGCTAAACATTTAAAGAAGAACTGATACTTATTCTTCTGAAGCTGTTTCAAAAAATAGAAATTGAGGGAAAACGTCCAAACTGTTTCTACAAGACCAGCATTACCTTGGTTCAAAACCAAAGTTAAAGGAGAATAATGGACCAATATCCCTGATGAACACGGATGCCAAAATTCTCACCAAATTATTAGCCAATAGGATCCAACAGTACTTTATTTTTTATTATTTTTTAAAGATTTTATTTATTTATAATAGAGAGAGGGAGAGAGAGGCAGAGACATAGGCAGAGGGAGAAGCAGGCTCCTTGGGAAGCCCAATGGGGGACTTGATCCCAGGATTCAGGGATCATGCCCTTGAGTCAAAGGCAGATGCTCAACCACTGAGCCACCAGGTATCCCCCAACAGTACTTTAAAAGGATTATTCACCATGACCAAGTGGGATTTATTCCTGGGCTGCAAGAGTGGTTCAACATCTGCAAATCAATCAATGTGATACATCACACAAATAAAAGAAAGGACATGAATCATCTGATCCACTCAATAGATGCAGAAAGAGCATTTGAAAAAGAATAGCATCCTTTTCTTGGTTAAAAGTCTTCATGGTGTAGGGATAGAGGGAACAGAAATCAATATTATAAAAGCCATATATGAAAAGCCCACAACATATATCATTCTTAATGGGGAAAAACTGAGAGCTTTTCCTCTAAGGTCAGGATCACAGCAGTGATGTCTACTGTCACCACTGTTGCTCAACATAGTACTAGAAGTCTAGCCTCAGCAATCAGACAAAAAGAATAAATAAAAGGCATCTAAACCAGCAAACAAGAAGTCAAACTCTCACTCTTTGCATATGACATGATACTGTAAGTGGAAAACCCAAGAGACTCTACCCCAAAATTGCTAGAACTCATACAGCAATTCAGCAAAGTGGTAGGATACAAAGTTGATGCACAGAAAACAGTTGCATTTCTATATACTAGTTATGAAACAGAAGAAAGAGAAATTAGGAATCAGTCACATTTACAATTGCACCAAAATTAGAAGATACCTAGGAATAAATCTAACTAAAGAGGAAAAGGATCTGTACTCAGAAAACTATAGAACACTCATGAAAGAAATTGAGGAAGACACAAAGAAATGGAAGAATGTTCCATGCTCATGGATTGGAAGAACAAATAAATGTTAAAATGTTAAAATGTCTATGCTATCTAGAGCAATCTATACATTCAATGTAATCCCTACCAAAATACCATCAACTTTTTTTGTTTCACAAAGCTGGAACAGATAATCCTAAAAGACCCCAAATGGCCAAAGGAATGTTGAAAAATAAAACCAAAACTGATGGCATCATGATCCCGGATTTCAAGCTCTATAACAAAGCTGTAATCATCAAGACACTATGCTACTGGCACAGAAACAGACACATTATCAATTGAACAAACTATAGAACCCAGACATAGATCATAAACTCTATGGTCAACTAATCTTCTACAAAGCAGGAAAGAATATCTAATGGAAAAAATATAATCTTTTTAACAAATAGTGTTACAAAAATTGGACAGCCACATGAATAAGAATGAAACTCGACCATTTCCTTTGCTATACACACAAAAAAAACTCAAAATGGATAATGACCTAAATGTGAGACAGGAATCCATTAAAATCCTAGAGGCGAACACAGACAGCAACCTCTCTGACCTCAACTGAAGCAACTTCTTGCTAGACACATCTCCAAAGGCAAGGGAAACAAAGGCAAAAATGAACTACTGGGACTTCATCAAGATAAAAAAGCTTTTGTACAGCAAAAGAAAGAGTTGACAAAGCTAAAAAAACAACCTACAGAATGGGAGAAGATATTTGTGAATGTCTTTTCTGATAAAGGGCTAGTATCCAAAATTTATAATGAGCTTATCAAACTCAACACCCAAAGAACAATTAATCCAATCAAGAAATGAGCAGAAGATATGAACAGACATTTTTCCAAAGAAGACATACCAACAGAAACATGAAGAAATGCTCAGCATCACTCAGCATCAGGGAAATACAAATCAAAACTACAATGAGATACCACCTTATGCCGGTCAGAATGGCTAAAATCAACAAGTCAGAAAATGACAGATGGTTAGAGTACAGAGAAAATGGAACCCTCTTACACTGTTGTTGAGAATACAAGCTGGTGCAGTCACACTTGAAAACAGTATGGAGATTCCTCAAAAAGTTGGAAATAGAGCTACCCCATGACTCAACAATTGCACTACTGAGTATTTACCCCAAAGCTACAAACATAGTGATCTGAAGGGGCACTGCACCCCAATATTTATAGCAGCAATGTCTGCAATAGCCAAACTATGAAAAGGGCCCAGATGTCCATCGACAGATGAGTGGATAAAGAATATGTTGTATATATATATTATATATATGACTACTACTCAAAAAATGAAATCAAAAAATGAAATCTTGCCATTTGCATCAATGTGGTTGGAACTAGAGGGTATTAAGCTCAGCAAAATAAGTCAATCAGAGAAAGACAATTATCATATGATCTCATTCACATTTGGAACTTAAGAAACAAAAGAGAGGATCATAGGGGAAGAGAGGAAAAAATAAAACAAGACAAAATCATAGAGGAAGACTAACCAGAAGAGATTCTTAATCATAGGAAATAAACAGGGTTGCTGGAGGTGAAGGGTATGAGGGAGATTGGGTAACTGGGTAATGGATGTTAAGGAGGGCATGTGATGTAATGAGCACTGGGTATTATATAAGACTAATGAATCACTGACCTCTACCTCTGAAACTAATAATACATTATATGTTAATTGAAATTAAATGAAATTCTAAAAAGTAAATGTATCTCATTGACATTAATTCCACATTCCAGACATCTGTCATCAAAATGATTAATGTAACACAAGATTTTTAAAGAAAATACTGTATTTCACTTAATATGTGGTGATAGTTTGCTCATTTTACTGATGAGGGGAGGAAGACAGAAAGAAAGGTTAGATGAGTTATAGCTGGTTAAGGAAATGGAGATCTGAAGCTGTGCGGTCTGTCACTATACAACTGATATTCAAGAGACTTAAACAGAAAAGGATAGAAACACACATATACTTTAAATATAAGATTTATTTTTACCACAAAAGAGTTGCAGTTGACTAGTTTACGTTTATATATATTTAATATTTATTATTTTTAACTTTGTTGTTTTAGTTTTGTAATGTATGTATGAATCTGTTTATATCTATTTGCCAATCTGTCTTCCTATCAAGTATTTAGCCAGCCATCCACCCATCATTCTATCAATATTTAGGATATAGCATTAGACATAACATCAGTTAAGACATAGCTCTTTAGCCCTATTTCTAAAGCACCTATTGGATAAAATGTCTCTGGAACTTGGAAAGTTTACAGCCTGTGTGCAAAACCTGTGGGAAGAGTTCCTTTTTTTTTTCCTTTTATATAACCATATAGGCTTCATAATCATTAAAATAATTGTTCTTTCAGCTAAGTACATTAAACTTTATGAAATTTTCCCTATGTTGTCCACATTTTTAAAATTCACTGGAGATCAGAAAACACAAAGCCAGTGTCCAGCATTTGAGAATCACCATTCCTGTAGACAGCTTAAATTATTTACCCTTCAGGAGCCCAGTGAAACACATCTCCTCCAGAGAATAAATCTTTTCAATGTGAGCTCCCACAAAGGAATTCCACTTATCCTGTCATCTAAGCAGGTTTTTTCTTCCACCTGTGTAAGGTTTATTTTAGTAAATTACATTTCCTCATTTTAGCAAGTTCTGTATTTTGGGGATATTTATGTAGACAAGGGTCTCAAGTGTTTAAACATAGCTTCTCCCTCTTTCCTGGGAACTTGTAAATCTTACTATATTGTTAATGATATGCTGTGCAGATCTGAATGTGTTTATGTAATCGTCCCATCCTTCCTTTCTTTCCACTGGATCATTCATTACATATTTATTAATATCTGTTTTGAACACTGAACTGTTAGGTGTTAGGATACAGAGATTAATAATACATCCTGAACTCAGTTCATGACTTAATATCAAAATAGAAATTCTTGGAAGACAGCATATTTTATTTTTCTCTGTTTCATATAGCACCAAAGAGAAAGCCAGGCAAATTGGAATAAAAGAGTATATATTTGTTAATTAAGAAACATTTCTGGCAGCCCGGGTGGCTCAGTGGTTTAGCGCGGCCTTCATTCAGCTCAGGGTGTGATCCTGGAGACTCTAGATCGAGTCCCACCTTGGGCTCCCGCATGGAGCCTACTTCTCCCTCTGCCTGTGTCTCTGTCTCTGTCTCTGTTTCTCTCATGAATAAATAAAGTCTTTTTTTTTTGAATAAATAAAGTCTTAAATAAAAAAGAAGCATTTCTCTCAAAAGAAAAGAAAATAAACCGTTCTCTCAAAGTTATATTTGTGTTCTCAGAGTTCTTACATGTGAGGACTTCAAAGAGTATCATATAGTAAATATTAAATGTATAGATTTGTGAATCTTCACAAAGTTAATATGGATTTCAAGATAAAAATATATATAGCGCCCCAAAAGCTGCTGTCTCTTGCTCCCTTATATTTGTTGCCTCACTCCAAAGACAACCACCATTGTTTGGACTTCCGTCAGCAAAGATTATTATCTCTTCTAGATAGATATCTGTTCATAGATAATAATATTGTCTATTCTAGATAGATAATATATCTGTAGAATCACACATAATAGATTGTAATAGAATCAGAGTGGCCCTTGAAAAACGTAAATCTAATCAGTAAATAGTAGGTGAATTGAAACATTGAAATGTTAGTAGATAAACAAGTTCAAATGTAGAAATAAAAATAATCCATACATATATGCACATCTCAAAAAATGATATGATAGAGGATTAACTGAGGTTAGAGTAAAATTGGTAGCATACAGTATCACAACATCCAAGAGAAGAAATTTTAAGAAAGACAAAATAGTAAAATACATTATTTAAAAACAACAAAATAGTCATTTCAACAATGAAAACAAAAGGAAGAGAAAAAAGTCCAATATGAGTGGAATACCTAGCTTTGTAAATGCAAAACTTTGGAGAATGTTTTGCTTGAAAATTAAGTAAATTAATTAAAGTTTGCCTGAAAATAATTTCATATATATTTCTGCTTTAAATTCCTTCATGTTCTCCCAAAAGTATGTTAAGAATTCCAGATTTCCAACAGCATTTTTTTCTTTCAAGAATTTTTTTAAAAGATTTATTTATAATAGACAGAGAGAGAGAGAGAGAGGCAGAGACACAGGCAGAGGGAGAAGTAGGCTCCATGCAGGGAGCCCGACGTGGGACTCCATCCCGGGTCTCCAGGATCGCGCCCTGGGCCAAAGGCAGGAGCCAAACCGCTGAACCACCCAGGGATCCCCTTATTTCAAGATTTTATTTAAGTTGTTATTCAAGGTAGTTCACTTCAAATGTAGTATTAGTCAACAGCACTTTTTAAAATATTTCAATGCTTTTAAAATGAGTTAAATTTTTACTTGTAATCAAGAGGTATATTTTTTGATTGATCGGATAAAACAAATGTAAAGCTTAGTCTTTTTGAGAAAGAGAAAAGAATGTTACTGACTGACAGATGATAATGAAGAACTGGATAGTTGTATCCACTGAAATTTAAAAATGGTATACTTAAAAAATAATATCCATCATCCTCCCAGAATTACCTATAAAAATTTTTGCTTAAGTATTCTGATCTACTTTGCTAATATTTTTCTCCTGAGGCAAAGATGAAAAATTACGTAATTTAAATGCACCATTCCAATCTGAAACTGAGCTAAGTATCAGTAGATATGCAACATACTTTTCCTTCTTTCTTTAATTCAATGAAGGTGCTTGCATATTTTGATTTGGATATTATTATATGTTTTGAAACATATCAGGAGGAAATTAAATTATATATGTATGTATGTATTTATATTTAAAATAACAGAGGAGTTCTACATTTCAAGACATAAATCATGGAATGTGAAATAGTAGTTTTCCTAAAATAAAATACGTTTGTTTTCAGTTTTAAATCCTGTAAACTTGTGTAAACACTGAACCTGCATTTGGGAAGTAATCTCTTGTTTTAAGTGTATACTTATGTGTATGTGTGGATTACATTTGCATTCTTCTAAAAAAGTGAGATATACTAGAAACTATATATTTACGTATAAAAATAGCCACCTATTTAAGGATTTTGTGTGCTTATGAACTGGAAACTGGTTTTATTTTCACATTTTTTTTCTTGTAAGTTGGTAAGAACTGTGATCAGCATACTTGAAAACCAAATGCAGATAGAATTATATAACCTTAAGTTATGCTCTCGTGTTTTCTTTAAAGATCCAGTTGTAAAAAGAAAAAAGAAAAATATCCATTTGTAAAAAATAAAAGTAAATGTTTTTTTTTTCTGAACAATAATAGGGAGCAGTTCTTAAGTGCTCACTGTATTCCAAGGACATAGGCTTAAAGTTAGCAACTCAAGTAAGTTTCTTAACATTATGAAATATAGTCCATTCTTGTGTTAAAGAGGAAGAAACTAATACACTGAGTTTAAATAACATGTCTAGGATCAATAGCTAATTAATGACAGAGAAAAGATTGGAGCCTAAATAGTGTGACTTTAAATTCAATAATCATAATCATTCCTTTTGTTCCGCTCTAAAGACGATAGCACTTTTGAAGTGCCTGAAGTAGAACAAATAACCCAACCTAGGTAAAATAACCCTACAAATATTGACCTAAAATTTAAATACACATAGAAATAACTTCTAGAAAATTTATCTATTGTTAAAAAAAAGGTCTTAATATACATTTATTGACTATTTAAATAATTTCCTGCATACCTACTTTGCCACAATCCGAGCATTTTTACTCTACTGCCACCTAAAGGTAAGCGACTATCCCAAGGTAGAAGGAAAATCTTTCTTCAGGGGAAATTGAATGGCAAAGGAAGAATCTAGCCAAGACCACAGAGAACAAGATATCCTGATGTTTTTAGGACTGAAATGCTCTAAGAAGTTAGCATCTGATGTTCAAAATGCCTTCAGTCAAAAGGTTCTGAGTGAAAATGCGCCCAGTAGTGGTAGCATCTGAGAGCTGGAAAGTGACAACATTTCACATATTATTGTCATGTTAGATCACTTGGAAGCAGCATTTTGAAGTATCCTTGCTATTTGAAAGAAGACTCCATTCCTTGAGTAACATAAGATGTTAGGTGGTCTTTCACGGTTAACCCTGCACATCTAATATTAAATATTCAAGCTGCCCTCTTGTTGAACAAGGAGCAAGTGCTGTTTTCAATTATGAGTTGGGAATCAGACCTTTTTTTGATAGTGAGATTGAGAAAACAATTCCTAGAGGTCTAAAAATACCCTTTAGGCTACAAATAAGAAGCTCTTCTTCTCATTTTCAGAGCATGTTTTTTATATTTAAGGACATTAATGTTCATCATGCTTGCTTCTGCCATGATAGGCTGCTGGAATCATATAATTCCTATTACAATTAGAATAGTCTTTATCTTGGAACCTAAGCTAATCTAGATTCTTAACAAAGATGACCTTGTTATTATAAATATTAATGCACTAAAATAACTAATCATCTTTGAATTTTATACCATTTCTGTTGTGATTTTCATGCATATGAGATGATACATTAGATAATTATATCTTACACTACTATCTTAAAAAAACACTAGGTGCATTCTTATCTTGTGCTTTATGTGCTTTTTCATCTTTCATGATAAACTCCTGTTATCATATGATTATTAAAATCTAATGCTAAAATGCAGCAAGCAAATAAAGCTTACTACCTTGAAGCTCACAATCTGTGTTTTTATTTTTCTGTGTTTGGTCTTAAACTTATGGGCAGGAAAACATGTACAAGAACAATATATTAGTATTTATATATCATTGTAAAGACTTTCCTATCAGTGAAAATGTTTTTCACTGAAAGTGTTAATAGCTCTCTTAGTTTTTCCAAAGATAAACCAGACTTCTCTTTTACATGCATTGTTGCTTCTTGAATTACTCTGATAAGAAGGAAAATAGCACATATCTTTTTGCTTTTTTTTTTAAGATTTTATTTATTCATGAGAGACACACACACACAGAGGCAGAGACACAGGCAGAGGGAGAAGCAGGCTTCATGCAGGGAGCCCGACGTGGGACTCGATCCTGGGTCTCCAGGATCATGCCCTAGGCTGAAGGCTGTGCCAAACTGCTGAGCCACCTGGGCTGCCCTTTATTATTGCTTTGATTCTCAGTTTTGGTTGGTTGTTTTTCCTGGATTGTTATCTGTCCTCAGTAGTCCATTTCACCAGGATCTGGAATGTGTCCCCAAATCTCACCCTTGAGTCAGAAACCATGCTATTTACTTGACAGAGTTCTGTGTTGCCAACAGCCTGCTTTTTTTAGGCTTCCAAAAAAAAAAATCAATTTACTTCTAAATGATAATTTTTCCTTGTCCCCCTTCAGTTGGGAAGCATTTATATTACATGTTCAACTTCTTAATTAACAACAGTTCATTTAACTTTTTGAATATAACTTTTATAATTTCAGTGACTAGCTAATTAATGTTTCAAATTTTTCCACCAAATGGCAGCGAAGAGTAACTATTATCAAAAGGGAATCCAAGATCTTATCCGACAAGCTTGCTGTTCACAACATTGTATTTCTTTCAAGTTTCTGGTCTTAAAAATGTGTGATTTTGGTATTCTAACCTTAATATAGCTATCTTGATTTAGGTCTAAATGGTAGTAAGGCTATCACTGATGACTGTCTATATCTTGCTCATCAGTTAAGGTTCTTTCCAGAGGCCATCCCCATCACCACCTGACTAGAGATCCAGATCAGTCTCTCCCCAAGGTTATGAGGTTCCGGACCTTTCATGGGATTAAGCAAAATATGATGGAACTGATAGGCAGTATTTATGCAGAACAGTCCCAGGGCTATGGGCTTATACAAAAATTTCTAAAAAGATTTTGGGTATTGTAAATTGAAGTTTTTACTGGAAGGAAGACTAGTGGCTTCCAGACAATGTCATCACTACTGAGCCCAGGCAGTGTGCTTTCCCTTCCCCAAGCACTTCCAAGGTTCAACTTCCAAGCTGATAACCTCCTTTCCTGTTTTCTTCTCTTGCCTCAGTCTTAAGACTCCCTTTCACCCACATCCCTCACACACTTGTTATCAGTCTTCCCTCTCAGAAACAAAACAAGCAACTGCAACCATAAAAAACCCTCTCATATTCTTGCTTTTTAGAAGTAAACCTTGTAAATATATTAAACAAAAATCCTGAATTATTAGCTGATGACAGCTGATAGAAAATATGAGTATTGTCAATATAAAAAGGAAATATCAGAGAGACTCATTAGAAAGAAAGAGTGTACTATTAGGAGTATGGAGAAAAGGATCCAATACAACTCTGAGGCTAGAGGAACCCAGGTTCGAAGTATTCACATGATCTTAATTCCTGACCTTTTATAGTTTTGCCCAGAACTAGTGCAGATTTCAAGGAGGATGACACGTTAGCGACCTGGCTTATAAAACAAATTTTTCATTAATATCAGTGCCAGGTTTGTGTTAAGCCATCACTTTGCTGTTATCCAGAGGCTGGCGAGTTAAAGCCTCTGCAAATTATGTATTTGGCAGTTTAACGAGGTTGTCAAGCTCATCAACTGTCAGAGAAAGAGAATGGGTAATGACAAGGAAGAAAGTTCAAGGTGATGTCTTTGCTAAGCTCTGGAATGTTAATAACTAGGAATAGATATAAATACAGCATGCCCTATATAAACATAAATGATTTTACTGCATTATTACTTTCTTACTGTCAACAGCTTCTATATCCTGAGTGGTGTTTGTCTTGCTGGTTTTTATGTGCCAATTATTTTCTGTTGTAAGTCAACAACCAGCTAGGAAACCAACCCTTTGGTGATCACCTCTTAATTAAAACAACTGCTAAACTCAACATTCACTTTTCTATTATTAAAATGACTTGCTTGCTGTATAGGGATAACATGGAACAGATTAATTTTCCTCAAGGAGATAAAAGATACAAGGAGAAGGGAAGTAATCTCTCCCAGCCTCATATGGTGTTTGCTTCTTTTCAGATGTTCTGATTAAAAGAGATATCAAAGTGAAAGAAGGTCACACAGGGAAGCAGTAGGGGACCACATGTGGTAGCATGCTGAGTTTAGACAATATTATTTTCAGTAGGATTATGTGTTGAGATCATATCTTTATATACCATTCATTTTGATACTACTCAAATATTGCATGGGGGCAGTATTTACCTGGGCTGTTAAGAGACCAAAAAGAAGATAATGAAAGAAAAAAAAAACTAAAGAAAATAGTATCCACTCAGATGTTTTAATGTCTTAAAACATTTGTGATAATGTCTTGAACCATTCGTGATAATGGTTCAGTCCAATGGAAGAATATAGAGTTGATGAAGTAAACAATCTGCTAATCAAAACAAGCCTCTACATCCTAAAGCCACACTAGAGAAATAACATTATGTTTCAGTTTGAGACCCTTTAAAATATGTGTTTTCATTACATTAATTAAAAATATATATATTCGTGATTGAAGTAGATCGGAAGATCAGCTTTGATCAGTATTTACAGTTTTATTTTATTTTATTTTATTTTTTTAGTATTTGCAGTTTTAAAAAGTATTTGTCTCTCCAACATATGTTTATTTTGAAATATCTATTATAAATTGGAAAAGTACAATAAAGCAGTAGTTCCCAAGTGCTGCTTTGTGGCAAAATTTTCACTAGTCCTCTATAAAAGAGCTAAATGAGAACACCATATATCTTTATATATAAAGATTTATTTAGTTAATTGAAAGATGATTCTTCTCTGACAGAATGTCCTGTTAACTTTTTTCAGTGGTGGTAAATATGGTTATATTTTACATTTTAAAATAAAATATATCATATATAAATATGTATATATATAATTTTCTTTAAAGTATTTTCTTGATTATTGTGGAACATAATGTCACACATTATATTGCTTCTCATTTTTTTAAACTTTCTGAAGTCAAAAATTTAGAATCAGCTTCCCTAAGCCCAGAGCAAAGTCACCTTTATGTTGTCATTCTTTTTGTTGAAACGATAGAGAAAGAGAAATTGTGGCTGAAGGGGAAGGGAGATACAGGGATAGATGTTGCACTCTGACTGGGGCGGTGAAATGTACCAGAGAGAACATGAACATCCAGTCGCATGTAAGCACTGGCTACATAAATGTTTTGTATAATTTTGTTACTTTGACTGTATTGAAGCATTGAAAAAATAGTATCTTAGAACCACCAATATTAAGAGATAATTGGGGAAACATTGAAAAGTATATTTCCATTGGAATACAGTAATGTGTAACCTTAAGTGTTCAATTACCCGAATACACACACACACACACACACACACACACACACACACACAGCTCTGAGGTGCTAGTCCTCATTTTGTTTTTCCACACCAAAAAACTTACCAAAGACTTATTAGTGTTCCTATTTTACTGATGACAAAACTGAGGCTCAAAGTTAAGTAATTATAGAAAACAATGCAGCCGTTATGTGGGGGAGACCACAATCTAACACAGTGCTTTTAGGCAATTTTTCCTGATTCTCTTTCTATTATGGCCTGCAGTAGGCCACAGTATCCTGTTTTATTTTTAATATCCATTAGGCTCTGGTTTGTTGATTATATAGATTTTATCCTTAAAGCATTATAATTTTTTCAGCCTTCCCATAATATTAGCTTTCATCTGAGAGATGTAATTGCAGCATTTGAGGTCTGGGAAAGAGCTTAGGGATCTCTTACTAGAGACCTGACTTAGTAACTATTACTTTCACAGTTGTAATGTCCCACCTCTGCAAACCCAACCAGTAGAGCTGACCACAGTAGCTTCTAGGACTTCAGCTTGGAGGACCGAAGGATTCCAAAGTCCAAGCAGGGGAATCAGAAAGTATCTATGCATCTGTGGAAAATCCTACACCATTTCCTCCCACCCACATTGCATGGGATAGTAAGGCTGCAAAAAGCAAGAAAGGGTAACACACTATTAACACTCACAGAAGCCTGATGGAAGAAGACAAGTGCTCCTTCAGCTCACCCATAGGAATAGGCGGCCAGTCTGAGTGGTCTGGCAGGGGGTCAGCGCTAGCGGGAAAATGTTTTTATTAAATTAGGCTTTATTTTCTCTTATTCCTATGGCATTTGATTTACAATAGTTAAGAAGTTGTAACCCTTCCTCTTGATCTCAGAAGGGTATGTAGAAGTAAATCAATATATTTAGTATTTAGGACTTCAAGTAATATTTTAGTCATAATGACCAGTCACCTTTTCCCAGGAACTCCGTCCAATAACTCACATTACCTTTACCTTTGCCTGTACATATTTAAATCAAATTTATTTAAGAGCATATTTTTTATAGATGTAAGTTAATTGCTCTTTATTTATTAGCTTTGGTAAAATCCAATCAGATGAAAATCAGGTTTACAAATGACAAAAAAAAGACAAATTTCATTTTAGCTTTGAATGATTTTTGGTGATTATTTTAACACTTCTATTCTAGCAACTTAATTGGCCAGTTTGTGATGGATGAAGTTTTAATAAGCTAAAAGGCACCTTTATAGTGATTCTTCCAGAAACTCTCAACTTCCCAGATTAAAACTAATCAACAGCAAGAACATATTTAAGATAATTTTTTTACAAAGATTATGAATAAAAGATTAATTAAATAACAGTAAGTAAATTTAGAAACTAAAGCCTTTTAACAAGAAAAATAGTATACATCTTGTGATAAAATATCTTTCTAATTATTATTGAGTTGATCACTTTTGGGGTTAAATATAAGATTATTTTTCATTAATAGAGGTTTACCACCTGATTGTAATAAAATAATTTATGTTTTAAAATTTTAAATCTAGGCGCAGCGGTTTAGTGCCACCTGCGGCCTGGGGCGTGATCCTGGAGACCCGGGATCGGGTCCCGCGTTGGGCTCCCTGCCTGGAGCCCGCTTCTCCCTCTGCCCGTGTCTCTACCTCTCTCTCTCTGTGTCTCTCATGAATAAATAAGTAAAATCTTAAAAAAAAATCTAGAAGTACTAGCAATAATTCTATCAATTTGTGAAAATAAATGACTATCCTATAATTTCTGGGTTTGATGGACAAATGATACCAAAATAGCCTTTCTGTTTATCTCCTAATTTTCAAAGCAATATATTTAAATTAGATATTTTGGAGGTCTAGTTTTGAAACATTCCAATCCTGCAAATCAGGAAATTTATTTATCCTTTTGCAGATTATAGAAGATAAAGGCTTTTTATCATTTTAAGTAGAAAAATAGCTGGGATGAAAAATTACCTTGACAGGATTGCTTGAAATAAAATATCTTTGTAAGATTGAGAAGCTATTGTGAGTCATATAACTGTCAAATGTAAGTGAATCTTAGCAGTATTCATTGTTTTCCTGATATCCCTATTTATCCTGGGAAAATTTGAAAGGGAAATATTATTTTAAAAAATATTGTTCTCAACAGGAATAAACATAGATTATTTTATACTCAAAAGTGAGAGATGTATTGAGATAATCTTGTGACAGTTTTGCATATCTTATATCAATTTTGCTATTTGAGCAAGCACTATTTCACTCCTGTGTGCTATTATTTATTCTGAAAATTATTGACAGATTCTCTGGATTTCAAGAAAGATTGGCAGAAATAAATATTTCTTACACCTTCATTTTGTTTTTATTTTTTTTTAAATTTTTATTTATTTATGATAGTCACAGAGAGATAGAGAGAGAAGCAGAGACACAGACAGAGGGAGACGCAGGCTCCATGCACCGGGAGCCCGACGTGGGATTCGATCCCGGGTCTCCGGGATCGCACCCTGGGCCAAAGGCAGGCGCCAAACCGCTGCGCCACCCAGGGATCCCTTCATTTTGTTTTTAATCAAAACATCTTGGAGTCACTGAAGTACAATTTAACTGGCAGACCAGGACTTCCTGATTTTATTTTCCTTGCTTCATTCATTCATTAATTCGCTCATTCTTTTATTCTTTTTTATCATTTGTGTGTTTGTTTATTTTTTTAATGGTAATCTGTCAGTCTTTACAAGGTTGGAGAATCCACAATACCTGACTAGTCTGGCTTGGCATATGTTTGTTGAGTGCCTGCCTCATAAAAGTTCTTGCAGCTGGAATTTTTTTTAAAGATTTTATTTATTTATTCATGAGAGACACACAGAGAGAAAGGCAGAGACACAGGCAGAAGGAGAAGCAGGATCCATGAGGGAGCCAGATGTGGAACTGGATCTCGGGACTCCAGGATCATGACCTGAGCCGAAGGCAGACACTCAACCACTGAGCTGCCCAGGTGCCCAGCAGTTGGAATTTACTGTTGCCATCCTGTGATGTTAAACATTTCTCTGTAAACTATTACTTAATCAAAGAGACTGATCCATTTGATTACAGTTTTTCAGCCAGATTAATTTGAGATAGTGAATACTTCCATGAGATGGCACATGGTCCCTATTTTTGTAGAGATTTTATAGCTACATGTTATAGCTAGAGCTGGTGCTATAGAAGCTTTTTTCTTCTTGGAGTAGTTTTTATTTATTTATTATTAATTAGTCATCTTTGCTTATATTTTATGTATTTTTCTATATACTCCAAGATTCCTAGATCAGTTGGTGTCTTCTTTTGTATATAGCAAAGTGTGTGTGTTTATGTGTGTGTGTGTTCGAGTGAGGAAAGAGTAAAGAGATGGAAGAAGAGAGAGAAAAGATGAGCCAGCCATCTTTGTGTAATCTTTTGTTTTTTTTTTAATCAGTAATTTTTCCCCTTTGGTTTCTTTCCCACCTCATCACTTAATTGCTGAAAGTCATCTCTCCCTTTTGCAGCTTTGACTCTAGTGTTTTGAAGACTACCGTGTTAAGTTGTGCATTCTTTCATGCTTTTCCCTGGTGATGAGCACTGGGTGTCATATGTAAGTGATGAATCACTAAATCCTACACCTGAAATTAATATTACACTATATGTTAACTAACTGGAATGTAAATATAAACTTGGAGGAAAAAGAGGACTCGTGAGCTACTTTAAAGTGCATAGGTTGAGAATATATAGAGATTTTCTGTTTTCTTATCTTTCATAATTGACTTTTAATTACCACAGTGTGGTTGTCAAAAAACTCTTAAATTTTTTAGACTTGTTTTATGGACTGGAATGTGGTCAACTTCTGTGAATGTTTAGTATGATAGAGAAGAATTCCTTCTCTAGTTTTGTATGTAGGATTCTACATAGGTCATATGTCCCCAAATAAAACTTACTATATTTTTCAAACCTTCTATAGCTTATTTTTTTTTATTGTCTGACCAACTAATAGTTGAGAGATGTGAGTTCATATTTTTCACTATAATGGTAAATTTGCCAGTCCACTCCCCCAACCACCAGTGATATGAAGCATGTTTTTCTTCTGTAGGTATTGAAGTCTTTTTATTTGATGCATATAAAACATATTTGGAATCATATCTTCCTAGAAAATGGAATCTTTTTACCATAGTGATACTTTCTGTGTAGAAAATCCATTTAATCTTAAAGTTTAATTTGTCTAATATAAATGTAGTTAACTTAGCATTTTAAGGTATATATTTGAGTGGCTTGTTTTCATATCCCTCAGTTTCAGTCTTTCTCTCTGCTTATGATATTTGTATGTCTCTCAAATAGGATATCATTTTGTCTAGGGATTCATATTCAATTGATCTTTTCAGACAACCTGAGTTCTTGCTTTTTTTATCAATAGGATTTTTCCCTCCAGAAATAATTTGGGTTTGTTTCTTCCAGGAGCCAGAGGACACTACAGACATAGATCCCCTTAGTTCACTGAAAAGCACTGAACTTAAACTGGGAGTTTTGGGCCTCCCTTCATATACATATTAAATTTCCTTCCACATACTCCTAGTCATATTGAGACTGAATCTTACCCTCAAAATAACCCTCCTTTTTGTGTTTCTTTACAATACCTGTTCACAATTCTAATTTCTTTTCATAACTATGGATATATCTTTGTTTCTATAGTATTGGCAGTTTTTTCTTTTAACATCATGTAAGCCCAGCAAACTTAGTATGCTGTTCTCTTCAAAGTAAAAGTTCTATTTGGTAATAAGTTCAGGGATGTCAACATCCATTAACTAGTCTTGAGCAATTTTTCTGAACTAAGCAATTTAATAAGGCTGTAAGTATATCTTGGTTAGAGAAACAGACATGATCTTTCCTTTCCTTCCCTTCCCTTCCCTTCCCTTCCCTTCCCTTCCCTTCCCTTCCCTTCCCTTCCCTTCCCTTCCCTTCCTTTCCTTTCCTTTCCTTTCCTTTCCTTTCCTTTCCTTTCCTTTCCTTTCTCTTTCCTTTCTTTCCTTTCCTTTCCTTTTCTTTTTTTCCTTTCCTTTCCTTTCCTTTCCTTTCCTTTCCTTTCCTTTCCTTTCCTTTCCTTTCCTTTCCTTTCCTTTTTCTTTCCTTTCCTTTCTTTTCTTTCCATTTCTTTTTTTTTTTTTTTTTCCTTTCTGGAGCTTACAGTCTGAAAGTAGAATAAAAAAATTTGCAGGGCATCTGGGTGGCTCAGTAGGTTGATCACCCACCTCTTGGTTTCAGCTCAGGTCATGATCTCAGGGTCCTGGGATAGAGCCTCAGGTCAGGCTTGTCAGGCTCCATGCTCAGTGGGGAGTTTGCTTGGGATCCTCTCTCTCCCTCTGCCCCTCCGCTCTCAAATAAACAAATAAGTCTTTAAAAAATTAGCAAGAAAACTAGTAAATAAATGATTTATTAAGAGTATTTTGTATGCTTAAAGGTTATGAGCAAAACATTAAAATACATGGTAAAGGGATCCCTGGGTGGCTCAGCAGTTTAGCGCCTGCCTTTAGCCCAGGGCATGATTCTGGAGTCATGGGATCAAGTGCCACATCAGGCTCCCTGCATGGAGCCTGCTTCTCCCTCTGCCTATGTTTCTGCCTGTCTCTCTGTCTCTCATGAATAAATGAATAAAAAAATCTTTAAAAATAAAATAAAATAAAATAAAATAAAATAAAATAAAATAAAATAAAATAGAATGCATGGTGAAAAGGATAATGATGGACAGCTCTTATGATGGGATGAGATCTGAAATTGATACTGTTTTTCAATTGTGTGAAATAGTATTTGAGTCATTATTTTTAACAAACTTCTGCAGTTTTGAGAATTTGTTCATAGTTTCATATAATTGTTCCAGTTTTTATATTGTTATCACCGTGTACATTCTTATGTTTCCCTTGGTTAACAGGGATCTTATTACCTGTTTAGACTGAGTTTAGAACTGATGTTAGCAAATTTGAGATTGTGTAAATGCAAATATATTACTACCTATATATGTGTTCTTTGCACTTTTATAATCTTGTTCCATCTTCAGACATTGGAGTTATGCAGACTCAGGTTGTTTGTCTAAACTATACTTACAAGAGCTTTAATCTTACATTGCTAAATCTTTGAAGCCTCTATTTTCATCAATGAAATTGAACAAATAATAACTGTCACTCAGGATTTCTATAAAGATGAATTGAGGGGATAGATAGAATTTGAAATGTAAGGGCATCTGGGTGGCTCAGTCAGTTAAGCTTCTGTCGTGGGCTCAGGTCATGATCCCAGGGTCCTGGGTTCAAGCCCCACATCAGGCTCCCTGCTCGATGGGAGCCTGCTTCTCCCTCTCTTTCTGTCTGCCACTCTGCATGCTTATACTCTCTCTCCCTTTGTCAGATAAATACATAAAATCTTTTAAAAAATTCTAAATGTATTTCTAATCCCATTCTCTTTGTGAGGTAGCCATCTATAAGTGTTCTCATCATGAGCTCCAGGATTAACCTGGTTGGAATTGCATCTCTGCCATTTATTTATTGACTGTGTGATATCCGGCAAGTTACTTACCTCCCTATGATTCCATTCCTCATAGAAAATAAGAATAGTAATAGTGTATTCTTCATAGGATTGTTTTGAATGTGTTAATCTTTAATAAACATAAAATAGCATCAGGAACAAATAAAACATTATCTAAATGTAGATAATGTAATTATATCAATTCACCTATGTAATTATTTTTTATTTTTATATTTTGCTCTTTGTAAATTATCCATCAATATTTTCCAATTTATTAAGAATCTAGATGATGGAATTTACTAATAATTATATTTACTTGGATTTCTTACACCTATACTCAGAAAATTACACTGTAGTCGTACTATGGAATCATGTAGAATGATACCCTATTTTATTTACATATTGAAATAAGTAAATTCTTCTTTCTTTATCCTGTAACCTTCTTAATAATTGAATGTTCTCCCCCATAGTGATCCATTCCATGTGATTCATTTTTCACAGCAGGTACACAGGCTGTAAAGGTTGGCTCACCCTCTCAAATATATCTCTGACAAGTCCTGATGGTTTAATGTACTGTGGCAATTTTTATTCTTCCCATCAAATCTCATAAAAACTTCCTAATCATAGTCTCCTTTGGTTTGGAGGTTTCATGCAGGCATATTTGTGGCAACTCTGAGCCTCTCTTCTGTCAGCAGCTCTGGTCTTCTTATTTTTCTTCCACATTAAACATACTTTTTATAGTTTCTTATATTTATTTTTAGTTCAACAGAAATTACTCCTAATTCTCTGTCAAATATTACTCTAATTTACTGTCAGATGATTAAAGTTTTTAGTCTCTTCTATCTGAATAAATGTTGAAAAATAAGCTAGAACAAAATGAAAAGACCAATAAAATATTTATGAAGAGTAGTGATGAATGAATTAATAATATTGTGGTTGATAACATCATTGGCTTACAAGATATCTTAAGGGACACATGGCTATAATAATCAATATATATAGTCAGTATTTAAATTGTCAATAATGACTTGAATATACATATATACGGTGTTCAGAATTCTTATCATAAAGGTTATATCTGTTTTAACATTTTAGATGGATGATTTTGAATTATAAAAATCATATGGAAAAATACTGAAGTAAATTGAAATTGGCCAAGTTTCTAGGAAAATTTAAGTTTTAACTCATAAACATAATAAAAATATAGTTTATAGATTTTTAAATATCCAGCTGAAGTACTGTTTATTTTCAGATAGTTCAATAAATGTATTTTAACAAGCTTAAAAACTCTTCGGTTTTCAATAGTTCAAACAACACATTAGAATCACATTCCAGTTTCAAAATTTGTTTAAGTGGCATCTTAAAAGTGGTGTTCCTTCCTTTCCTAGCACTCACATACGGTTTTAAGAACTCCACTCGATGTAGCACTTTGATTTTTTTGGCTCTTTTTTTTTTTTTTTTTTTTTTTTTAATAATGTCAATTCCTTAGTGATACAAAGTAGGTTGCTTGTGCTTGGGCCAGAACTAATTCTATACCAGTCAGGAGCTTTTGGTACCACCAGTTGTACCTATAGAAACTCTGTGTATTGTGTTCCTCCCACCTCAGAAGCTGTGAAAGTTAAAATTACCGCCTGTTGTTATTGTAGAAATCAAGAAAAGCAAACATATCTGCTATTAATTTACCATTTCACCACCATTTTGTATTAGAGCAGTACATCAGAAGTTAGCTTAAAAGGAATTTGTGAACCAAAATATCATCCAAAACTTAAGTTTAAGATTGGTCCCCAAAGAGATATTGCCCCAAAGAGTGGATTCTTTTGAGGTAGGAGATGCAAGAGAAAGTGAAGGTGGTTCAGGAGAGCTGTTACTGACTTTGGTGTCCTGAATTTATAAAATCATATCAATCTAAGAAGAAAATAAAATCAGTTAGCTGAACTGATTAAGAGTTTAAAATAATAATGATAATGATGATGATGATAATGATAATAATAATAATAATAATAATAACAAAAGTAAATAGATACAAATACCTTAGATGTTAACAAGTGCCAGGGGCAAGTTTAGAGTTTAAATGATTAGTACCACTGAATTTCACTTTATGCTGAATGAACAAATCTATTAAGAGCAAAGAAGATAAGAGTTAGTTTATAATTTCAGGAGAAAAAAAAAGCCAATCAAAATGTAATTGGATCCATTTAGAATAAAAAAGATAAACAATGTACTAAAAAGGCAGTAGTAATTAAGAAGGCATTTAAGGATTAATACAATATACTCTAATATTGTATGTCTCAGGGTAACCAAATCAGACCTAATTTAAATTTTGAAGACCGCAATTAGCAAAAAATTCTACTAATAAGCAAAATCCTTTGAAATTTCTTTTTTTATTTCTAGAGAGGAAATGTGAAGTCTTGCTGAAGACCGTTCAGGAAATAAATTGTCGGGTCCAGATGGTTATTCAATAGTGTTGCATAAGGAAAAAATGACACTGGAATTCATTTCCTTTATCAGTCGTGCTTATAATCAGTTCTTGTTTTAAGAGCTTCTTCTGTTTTCCATGAGTGAGACCTGAGGGCTTATTATTCAAAGGCATATAGCTTCGACAAAGCAAACTATTGTTTGGGTTTGAGAATCTAGGATTGTAGGTTTGATTCTGAACTGGAAAATGGAAAATAATGTGCCCATTTTCCCAAGAATTTTGTTGCACTACAGGTTATTCTAATAATCTATGCAGGCCATAAATTCTTATCTAGAAATATTTGCAAGTGTTCCATTTCTAGGAAATGTTTTGTAAAGTGGGCCCCCCAGACTACTTGTAGCAAAGTCAGATGGGATGCTTGATAAAATGCAGACTTCCACTGGTCCTCCACCCCACAGACCTCTGAATAAATATTTCTGGTTGACATGCTGGAAATCTGCATTTTGATAAGCACCACAAATGATTCAGAAGCATGCTAATATTTGACAGCCAGCTCTCTGGGCATCTGTCAGCATTTGCCAGCTACTCCAAACTGGCTGATTGTCCAGCTGTTGCTTCTAGGTGATTTGGTCTTCACTGCCAGGACTTGTATCCCTTCTAAAAATCTCTGGACTATTAAAAGAATTCACTTTTAAAGATAGAACTTGTTTAAAAGAGTAGATAATACTACTACTAAATATATTTAAAATAATTCCTTACATATTTTGCCACTGTATACTTTACAAAACACAGTAACACACACTACGTCTGGCATTGGTGGAAACCAGTAAGTAAAGGAGAGGCAGTTTTACTGGTTTTGGTCACAATACTAACAGACCCATTCAATACTTTATTAAGATACTGTTTTGCACTATAAGAAAGGTAAAATTTGTAATTGGAAAGTGAGGATGCGAGAGATTAATAATGATTATGATAATCTCAGAATGCATAGAGAAAAATATAATTTGAACAGGGCATAGAAATATTTGGAGCTTTGGCAGAGGTATAAGTGGTTAAAGAAGGCACTGCTGCAAGAAGAAAAATTGGCATAAGAAAAAAATTATGAACATAAGAAAAAGTGAGGTGGGGTTTACCACCTTGAGTAATTAATTGTCAATGAATCACGTAGAGAAAAGGGAGTGAAGAAATCAAGCTATAAAGTAATCTTAAAGAACAGCCTAATGAATTTGTGTCCCAAATTCACAAATGCACTTGTGGGTAAACATGGACTATGTTTAAAAAAAGTGATGGGTACTGTTTGTTTTTTAATAATACTGTTACAATTATGTATCAGTCCTTCAATTTCCCATGGTTTTTTGTTGATGATTTGTATGCAACAATGTATCCATGGAAAGATAGGGGAAGAATTAAAGAAAAAATGGATGGAAGGAGAATCTGATATTGGCCTCAACATTCCACTTAGATCATTCTGATAGGTTAATATGATAGAAGAACTCAATCAACTCTTGCTTTTAAAATGATGATATATGGAATGCAGTGAAGAGGGAAGAAATTAGATCCAAGAACAAGGAATCATCACAGTGGTATAGTTGAAATAAAATAAAACCTTTAGCTATAATAATAGAAAACAAAAACTAAGACTTATAGAGGCTGACTCAACAAAATTTGCAAACTGTTAAATACAAGGTCGATAGCTTAAAATGCATGCACATCCCACTGATAGTAGCAGGAATAATATTTTGTTAGTGTTTTTTGTTTTTATTTTAGTGTTAGTGTTTTGATTTTATTTATTTATTCATGAGAGACACAGAGAGACAGAGACATAGGCAGAGGGAGAAACAGCCCCTCCTCCCTGCCCTGTGGGGAGCCCATTGTGGGACTCAATCCCAGGACCAGGATCGCCCCCCTGAGCCAAAGGCAGATGCTCAATCTCTGAGCCACTCAAGCATCCCTTGTTAGTGTTTTTAACCATTGTTATTATCTTTATAAAATTGAGCTGTAACTTTAAAATTGTAACTTTTAAAAAGAAAAATCAAAACAGCACAAATTTCTGTCAAAGAGGGATAGAATCCTAGAAGGTGAACATTCTTTTTATGGAAGATAGAAAAAATGATACAAATTACAGAAATGGAATCATACTGTATGTGTTGTTTTTGATACAACTTTTACCACTCTACATTGTGTCATAGACATATTCATGTGTCAGTCAAAATGTACTAATATCCTATGAGTGATTATACAGTATGCTATTTTACACAGGTACAACATTTTAATTAGCTAGTTCATTACCAATGAACACTTTATTACTTCTCTTTTTGATATTGTGAATAGAGGAATATTCAGTATTCATCCATCCTCATACATTTCTTGGATGTGAAATTTTTTGTGCCAAAGAGTGTACACCTTTGACATGTGGATCACTACTGAAGAACTTCACTCTGCAAAACTTATACTAAGTAATTAATTTTACGGTTTGTATACTCAAGCACTCGCTTCTTTAAAACTTGAGAAGATGGATGATTTTGATCTCTTCATGCTTTATATCTTTTCTGTTTTGGGAGTTAATATCCATCCTTTGGCTAATAGTAAAAAACAAATATTTGAAATATGGCATATCACTTCGATCATATCACCAATCAAATTCTGTGTAATATGCTCCCTGGAATTTTGGCAGGTAAATCCTACTTTACCTCAGTACTATGAAAGAAATTTCCTTTAAAAAAATCAGTCATTTGAAGATTTTCAATAAATATCCTTAATGCAATCTAGGGAAAAGATAGTGATAAATTCAAAGGGTATTTATTTTGGGTGTTTTACATGTGGGATGTGGGGATGTGGCTGAAAGAGAATGGGCCTTGATGCCTCTTGGACCTAGGTTTGAAACCTTGTCACATCCAGTATCTGAGAGGTTCTGTGTAAGAATCTCAGTATCTCTAGCTGGATATATAGGATCTCCTAAATGTCAGAAAACCAGAGTACCAGAACATGGTAAGAATCCAATCAATGTTAGTTTTCCTTCTTCCATGTTTTTAAGATTTTATTTTTAAGTAATCTTTACATCCAGCCTGGGACTTGAACCTACCTCCCTGAGATCAAGAGTCACATGCCCTACCAACTGAGCCAGCCTGGTGTCCCTCTTTCTTCCATGTTCTATTACAGTGATAATTATTTTTTTAAAAAGATTTATTCATTTATTTGAGAGAGAAAGAGAGCAAAGGGAGGAGCAGAGAGGGAAGGTGAGAGAGAATCCTCAGCAGACTCCCTGCTGAGCGTGGAGTCAGCTGTGGGGCTCCATCTCACAACCCTGAGATCATGACCTGAGCTAAAACCAAGAGTCAGATGCTCAGTTGACTGAGCCACCCAGGCACCTCTCACAGTCATGATTTATATATTCTTTGATACTAAATGAAAAAAAAATCTACTTTGTCTATTCAATAAAAATGTTCTATTCCCATATGATCTTGTTTAGCAACTATTTTGCAAGTGTATGCAGCTCAAACAACAGATGTAGTAGAAATAGTAACAAATACCGTATATTTATATCTTATTTGTAAGGCCATCACTTATTTATGGACTTTAAATAACACCCTCTAGGATTTTACCCATAACTGGAAAGTTGGCTACTCATCTTCTTTGAGTCAGAACACTATTTTCTAGAGTTGCCACTCTGAATAGATTTTTCCTTTTTCCTTCCTCCATTTTTTCCTCCCTCCCAGCCTCACTCTTTCTTTCTTTCCTACATGCCCATTCTTTTGCATAATCTGCTTAATAGAAACAAATATGCACACACAAAGAGAAGAGTGGCATCATTTGATTACTTGCTCATGTATAAGAATTCGAGTAAATAAGTTTTAAATAATTGAAATAAATTCTATTTTAAAATATAATTCTCTATTCTTAATACTGATGGGGAAAACTTTTGTCTGTGTGCTTACACAGCTCTAATATGCTCTAATTTCAGGAAGCCAAAGGTTACTAGTTTAGAAAAGTTTTCTAAGATAGAAGGTTTCTCATTAATATACAACAAAGGTAGAAAGTACTTGTTCACTGATTTTTAATCAGTTTATGACATGGACTGTGAGGCTCCTTCAAAAGGAGATTCTGCTTGACTAGTAATACATTAGCAGTAATCCAGTGATCTGTCCATGCATTAAGGATACAATTTATTTTTCTACTGATCAGTTCTTTTCCTAGTAAAATGAATTGTCTAAATTTTGATGGAACTGTCTAACAAAAAAGCTTTGTGGATGAAATTGACAGACCTTATAGGTTCAGTTTGGTTTGAATGCTTAAATTAGAAGCCCTTGTATTAGGATTAAAATGGGAAAGGAGCTGATCTAATTGCATGTCCGAGCAGATATGTCAAATCTGGTTTCCTAGGAGCATTAAATTCTAGCTTAGCTCATAAATGTGGTTAATATATGAAAAGAGAAGTGATTCTTAAAAGCTAAAGGAATATTAGAAGTAGATTCTCTCTACTCTATTCTTTTTTTAAGATTCTATTTGTTCATTTGACAGAGAGAGAGAGAGAGAGAGAGAGAGAGATTGAAAGTGCACAAGCAGGGGGAGCAGCAGGCAGAGGCAAAGGGGAAAGCAGGCTCCCCACTAAGCAGGGAGCCCAGAAGCCTGACCCCAGGACCCCAGGATCATGACCCTAGTAGGTAAAAGGCAGATGATTAACTGACTGAGCCACCCAGGCACCTCTCCCCATTCTATTCTTTAGAAGAAGATCTTATATGTCAGTATCAATAATTATGCTTTAATAGCAGTTATTAAATTCATACATGGTCATCACTACCAACAGTAATTTCTGCATATGCTAACCTTTAGGACTCACATATTTTTCAATTTTTTTAAAAAAAATTTAAACACAGGCTGTGTAGGGAAGTCTACAAACAATTCATAACTTGTCTTCTCCATAGATGTATAGTTTGTCTTTTATTAATCGTGTGAGTAAATGTTTTATGCATATACATAGATATAGTCTACTTATCAATTCTTAGTTAATTTAATCAGAAGTAATGTAAATAAAAGCTCTGTCACTGAAGTGCATGATACAGCATCTGTGAAGGATGAGGATCTGTGAGAAAATTTGTAAAACTTCATCTTTAAAATTACCCAAACTAAAAAAAAAAAAAAAAATTACCCAAACCCAGCTACTACACTATTAACAAAATTAATTTAATTTTTTGTATCAAATTTAGCTATTGACATCTAAAGTATGAATTCAATCAACAATTATAACTATTCATCAAAACCATTAGAAGATAATGGTAATATGTATAACTACATACATACAAGCATATATCATTTATATATACATTCTCACTTAATACAATTCTGTGAAGCATTCATTATTATGTTACTTTACCAGTGACTAAATTAAAAAGAAAATCCAGGTCTTTGTGGCAATTTGGATATGAAAGAGTCAGGAGAGACAGTCCAGTCATTATGCCTCTGTTTTTTACTTGAGCAAACTGATTGAATGGTGACATTTATTAATATAGTAAGGCTGGTGGAGGGATTTTTTTTTAGAGGTAGAAGTATAATTCTGCCTTGCTTATGTTTGAGCTATCTATGAGAAGACAGATAAAGAAATTAAAAGGATAATTGTTTCTACTAGGCTGGACTGAATTTTAATTTTAAAACAGATCTTACTGAGATCATATTGTCACTTTTGTTTTGTTTTGTTTTGCTTACACTGAACTATATGCCCTTACTAAGACTGCTATGAAATCAAGTTTATTAATATACCTAGTAAGCTCATTCACAAATACTTGTAGTGGTTGCATTACACTTTTATATGTTAGTTAGCATAATTTTCTAATCCTGTTTCAAAATAAATATTTCCCTCCTGTGATATTATTGAGTACTGCAGAGATGGAGAGAGAGCAGTGGATTAATGATACCAACCCGCTATAACATTTAACTCCAGTTCTGAGCTTTCAATTATGATAATTGCTAATTATAATACCTACATTTACAAATACACATATTAGCTTTTGTTTTCCTTTTCTTTTTTTTAAAGATTTTATTTATTTATTTATTCATGAGAGACACACAGAGAGAGAGAGAGTCAGAGACATAAGGATTGAGAGAAGCAGGCCCTCTGCAGGAAGCCCGATGTGGGACTCAATCCCAGGACTCGAAGATCACGCCTTGAGCCAAAGACAGAAGGTCAACCCCTGAGGCACCCCGGTATCCCTTAGCTTTTATTTTTTTAATATCAAAATTTGCTATTTATGTATCTCCAGATTAGATAGAATTATGGGATGTGAGTTTTTTACAAAATGATCAAACTCATAAATAGAGAAAAAGTAAATTTGATTGTTGTCTTGGTTAAAGTGGATGAAATTTATTGATTCTTATGATAATAACTTTTATTTAAATTTTTATTTATTTATGATAGTCACAGAGAGAGAGAGAGAGAGAGAGAGAGAGAGAGAGAGGCAGAGACATAGGCAGAGGGAGAAGCAGGCTCCATGCACCGGGAGCCTGATGTGGGATTCGATCCCGGGTCTCCAGGATCGCGCCCTGGGCCAAAGGCAAGCGCCAAACCACTGCGCCACCCAGGGATCCCTGATAATAACTTTAATAGAAATTAACACAACTAAAAGTCTTTTCTCTCAAGCACTCTGTAACCAAGCAAGAGACAAAACATGTAGACAGCAAACTACAAAACATCAATGAGCATCATATGAAAGGTACCAAGATTCAAGGGGCTTAGTGCTCTGGAGCACTCCCATCTGTGGATTGACTTATGTAATTCTGAAAAAGAACAAGTCTTCTTATTCTAGTCATGTGTGGTCTAGTCATCTTGGACATTTTGCTTTTTTTTGGAATCTTACTTTGTATGGAGCATATTTTCCTTACATAAAGAATCCATTGAAGCCTTGATTGAAAATATTTTTCCAGCGTCTTCACACTGATACTATGCAGATATTTTAACAGAGGAAGAAAACACTATTGCTTCATATGGTGTAAAATAATAAGGAATACCATAGTAAAACTCAGCTCTCATATACTTGTTGATGATTTTCTCCATACGTTATTGCTTATTTTTAGCACAGAATGTTTTCTCTTAAAGAGAAGCCTATTGCTGTTGTAGCAGTAATGTGGTGCAAATAAAATCATGATTACTTTCCTTTGGGAAATGCAGCTGCAGTTTTCCAATTTAACTACCTAAGGTATATATTTGAGCACTTTTATTTTTCTACTACACATAGAGTTGAACGTCACTTCCACAATAATTAGATAATAGGTTTGTTTTGATCATCTATAAGGTGGTTCAGTAATCATATATGTAAATACTGGAACTGAGACCCTACTTTCCCAGGCTTTCAAGATATTTTATAACTGCATGAAGTATTACGAATGTTACAATTCTTTCCTTTCACATAGAAGAATATTATTTTATAATTTCTTATGTAGAATGGCTGTGTTCTGTGTTGATAGAGTAAGCCTTCAGTATATTCCACACATCTAATGATACCATGGCTTAGTAGAATTGCTAAATGGTAGCCATTATTTGTCCATACAAAGTGAGATTGCTTCTACGTTGAAACATTAAAGAGATATGCTTTGAAAATCATTGGAAAAAAGTAAGATAAGATTGCATACAATGTGTCAGTTTTAAAAGATAGAGTTAGCTTAATTTATTTGAAGCACTGGGTTTTAAAAAACTACTTTTTGGTTACTGGACAGTAATTTTACATAATCAGTTTTAATTATTATTTATGTAACATGTAGTCTTAATTAGAAAAGGGAGTATGTAGACATGAGAAAGAGACTGGCTCATCTTGATTCGTTATAAAACATCTGGATTGGGTTTCTCTCTCTCCCTCACCTTCATTCTTCTTCTCCCACGCCACACCCCATTCATGTGTTCATTCTCTCTTTCTCTTAAAGAAAGAAAAATCTAGACAGCCTCCCACTAAAAATATATAGTATACATTTAGCATTTAATTTAGACCCCCACATACAGAAAAATTGTTCAATATATTAGTGTTTGGAATTTTCTTTTTAAAGTAAGAAACTATTTCTATAAGGAACGTTATAGGGTGATGCTTACCAATAACACTGGATCGTAGATAATTACCTGAATAAGGGCAGCCCTGGTGGCTCAGAGGTTTAGCGCCGCCTTCAGCCCAAGGCTGATCCTGGAGACCCAGGATTGAGTCCCACATCAATCAGGCTCCCTGCATGGAGCCTGCTTCTCTCTCTGTCTGTGTCTCTGCCTCTGTGTGTGTGTGTGTGTCTCTCATGAATAAATAAATAAAATCTTTTTAAAAAATTAACTGAATTAAGCATAATTTCCATATGAAACTGCTCATGAAGTTATTTTTAAGTCTTAGTTATTGAAAGTCACTGTTTAAATATAACATAATGCTTGTAAGATAATGAATTCTGGCATTGATAAAAGTAGAATTTTCTGATCCAGGCTCTGACTATTATAATGGAAAGGAAGGAAAAGCCTTCAGTTAGTGGTTTTGAATTGTGCTAAGATTGTTAATTTTCCTTTTTAATTTCATTTTTTATTTAAATTCAATTTGACAACATATAACACCCAGTGCTCATCCCGTCAAGTGCCCTCCTCACTGCCCATCACCCAATCGCCTCTTTCCCCAACCCTCCTCCCCTCTGCAACCCTTTGTTTGTTTCTCAGAGTTAGGAGTCTCTCATGGTTTGTCTCCCTCTCTAATTTTTCCCTTATAATATCTTTCACCATTTCTTATATTCCATGTATGAGTGAAACCATATGATGATTGCCCTTCTCTGTTTGACTTACTTCACTCAGCATAATACCCTCCAGTTCCATCCACATTGAAGCAAATGGTGGGCATTCATCTTTTCTGATGGCTGAGTAATATTCCATTGTATACACAGACCACATCTTTATCCATTCATCTGTCGAAGGACATCATGGCTCCTTCCACAGTTTGGCTACTGTGGACATTGCTGCTATGAACATTGGTGTGCAGGTGTCCTGGCATTTCACCACATCTGTATCTTTGGGGTAAATCCCCAGTAGTGCTAATGCTGGGTTGTAGGGAAGTTCCATTTTTAACTCTTCGAGGAACCTCCACACTGTTTTCCAGAGTGGCTGCACCAGTTCACATTCCCACCAACAGTGCAACAGGACTCCCCCTTCTCCACATCCTCTCCAACATTTGTTGTTTCCTGCCTTGTTAATTTTCCCCATTCTCACTGGTGTGAGGTGGTATCTCATTGTGGTTTTGATTTGTATTTCCCTGATGGCAAGCGATGTGGAGCTTTTCTCATGTGCTTGTTGGCCATGTTTGTGTCTTCTTTGGTGAAATTTCTGTTCATGTCTTTTGCCCATTTCATGATTGGATTGTTTGTTTCTTTGCTGTTGAGTTTGATAAGTTCTTTATAGATTCTGGATACTAGCTCTTTATCTGATATGTAATTTGCAAATATCTTCTCCCATTCTGTAGGTTGTCTTTTAGTTTTGTTGACTGTTTCCTTTGCTGTGCAGAAGCTTTTTATCTTGACTGAGTCACAATAGTTCACTTTTGATTTTATTTCCCTTGCCTTCATAGATGTATCTTGCAAGTAGTTGCTGTGGCCAAGTCGAAAAGCGTGTTGCCTGTTCTCCTCTAGGATTTTGATGGATTCTTGTCTAACATTTAGATCTTTCATCCATTTTGATTTTATCTTTGTTTATGGTATAAGAGACTGGTCTAGTTTCATTCTTCTGCACGTAGCTGTCCAATTTTCCCAGCACCATTTATTGAAGAGACTGTCCTTTAACAGTGGGTAGTCTTTCCTGCTTTGTCGAATATTAGTTGACCATAGAGTTGAGGGTCCATATCTGGGTTCTCTCTTCTGTTCCATTGATCTATGTGTCTGTTTTTGTGGCAGTACCATACAGTCTTGATGATCACAGCTTTTTAATACAGCTTGAAATCCGGCATTGTGATGCCCCCAACTTTGGTTTTCTTTTTCAATATTTCTCTGACTACTCGGGGTCTTTTCTGATTCCACTAAAATCTTAAGAGTATTTGTTACAACTCTATGAAGAAAGTCCATAGTATTTTGGAAGTGATTGTACTGAATGTGTAAATTGCCCTGGGTAGCATAGACATTTTCACAGTATTTATTCTTCCAATAAGATCATTCATTTTCTATGCATAATCTGTATGTATGTCAAAATAGGAGCAAGTGAAATGCTATAAATCACTTTATTTTATACTCAATATCTGAAACCCAAGAAACTTGTGAATTTTTAAAAGATTTTGATAAAGTGTTGTCATCTCCCAGATGAACTAAGAAATTACAATTTCTTAGAATGCTTATATATATATGATCATATTAGTGTAACTATCAGTATCTGAAAACATAATATGTACTAGAGTTACATATTCACCTTGGCTTCTTTTTTGCCTAGATCCCACATCCCAAGCACAACTCAGGTCTCGTGCTGGAGAAATACTGTTAAATTATTTTCTGGATCCCACTATTCACACCATTTCTACTACTCATCAACCCAAGGCACTGGCATCCTATGCTCAGATACTGAAATAACATTTTAACCTGTTTTCATCCTTGCATCTTTCCTTATATCCTTGACTCCCTCCAGTCTACTCTCCACAAAGACTAGATGATCTTGTTAAATTAGATTATGCCTCTCCTCCTCTCTAAACCTCCAATGCTTCCAATCTCACTGAAACTACACCCTCAAACCTTTATGATCTTATGTTCAGGTATGTCTCTAATCTATCTGCTATCTCCCTTTGTCCAGTTATTAATTACATGGAATTTTTTGAGACACAAGCATGTTGTTAGCATTTAACAAGCCAAACAGATGAAAGGGAAATACTCATCTATGTTAATTTAAAATGCAATATATGTATTTTTTTAAAGATTTTATTTATTTATTTGTGAGGGAGAGGGAGCACAAAGAGGGGGAGTGACAGAGGGAGAATCAGGCTCCCTATTGATTAGGAAGCTCGATGACTGGAGGCTTGATCCCAGGACCCTGGATCATGACCTGAGCCAGAGACAGATGTCTAACTGACTGAGCCATCCAGGAGCAACATAAAATGCAATATATTTTTCAAAATACACAGGTGAAGCCAGGAAGCCAGGTTCTTCCATTGCCTCAGGCATTCTAATTTGGTTGTGTAGGCAGTTCCCTTTAAATAATTCTGTCATTAAATGAAAAGATAGCAACACCTGTAACATGTAAGAAAGCAAAAATAATGTTAGAAGTCTTCTGGAAGCAAATAATTTGGCATGATTCAAAAGGAAATTAAGCATGAAAGTCAAATGGGTTCCACTTGCCTGGATTAAATATGTAACAGAAACCAGGTCCCATCCTCTCTTTAGGTCATGGAGAAATGCCCTACCCTTTTATAGTTCACTGCCCAATTAAGTGCTTTATGGAGGCTTTGTGGATTTGCCTTACTTTAAAGCATGCTGCAGCAACCACTATCAAAGGGGAGATGATGGCCCTGTGGTTTGTAGCAATGTAACAAGCCTTAGGGTCTTAGGTCAATGTATGCTCTGAATGTCCTAGTGTAGTATGTTAAAAGAAAACCAAAATAGCCAATAAAAAAAAAAAAAACCCACTAGAATTAAGTTCTCAGCAAACTGTAACTTTGGTTAGTTACTTTCTAAAGTGCAAAGCTTTGAAATTGTAGATAATATGTCTCAATTTTTTATTATATTGTTGACCATCTTTATCTCATTTTATTATTATTTTCTCTATTGTCATGAGATAGCTAGAAAGTGAGATGTTTAATTTGGTCAGTCAAATTATTTTCCAAGTACCTATTATGTTTCAGGCTCTCCTAGGTTTCTGGGATTCGGCATTATTAACCCTATCATTTATTGAGTGCACACCAGACACCAAACATAGTGCTAAATTTTTGGCATACTGTTGTCATGTTTTCATATAAGACTATTTTTTTAGAGAAGATCCCATTGTCTGGATGTACAGTTTATTCATCCATTCACCTACTAAAAGACATCTCAGTGGCTTCCAAATTTCAGCAATTATTAACAAAGCGTCTTTAAAAAGTTCCATGCAGGTTTATATATGTATACAGTTTTCAACTCATTCGAATAAATAGTAAGGCGTGCAGGTACTGGATCTTGTGGTAAGAATATGTCTCTTTGTGTTAACAACTGACAAATTATCTCTTGAAGTGGCAGTACCACTGTGAATTTTCAGTGAATAGAAATTCCAGTTGCCCCACAACCTCATCAGCATTGCTATTGTTACTGTTTTGTATTTTCACCAATCTAATAGGTTTGTAGAGGTAGCTAATTGTTGTAACTTGCAAATCTTTAATGACGCATGATGTTGAACTTCTTTTCATACACCTGTTTTTCTGTCTATCGTCTTTGATAAAGTGTCTGTTCAGATCCTTTCTCTATTTTTAATAGTGTTGTTCATTTTCTTAATGTTGAGTTTTAAGACTTCTTTGTATATTTTGGATAACAATTGCTATTAGATATGTGTTTTGCAAATATTTTTTTGCTGTTTGTGGCTTGTCTTCTCAAGCTCTTGATCATTTTGTTTTTATAACAATGCAATAAAGTGAGTATTATGATTCCCATTCTAAAGATAAGAAAAATTTGTCAGAGTTTTGAATTAATATCCCTACCTCAGAGGGACTAAGCAAACTTTTCAGATAACTGGAGGATATACACAAGCTGTATTTTAAGAAAATAATTAACTATTTATGCAAATGCATTATTCTTAAATATGCATATATCCTTATTTTAAAGCAAACTTTATGAAACCATTTAAGGATTTCTCTAAGTCAGTTCTATGATCAGTTTTATCTTAGGCTTTACTATAGGGATGCCTTTAGATGCTATGGGGGGTGAGTTATTTATTCTATACTTAGCAACAAGCCTGATGTGTTTGTGCATGCTACATATTTGTTTGTGTGCAGATCTGAATCGACAATCTTGCTTTTCATATTGCACCTGCCTCTAGCCAGCCCCATAATCGAATTTTCTTAACCTGCTGAAAAGTAAAAAGATAGATAACTAAACTTGAGGTTGGAGAACTTTGCTATAAATATTTGTTATCATTAACAAAAGAGTTTTGCACAATTTATTTGGAATACTCAGGTGCTTTTTTTGTTTGTTTCTGTATTCTTAATAGTGTTTATAATGGTTAAGTAATTACCAGTTAAATATGGTGTTATTATGAATTTCTTATGCTTTGTGCGTCTGTGTGTATAATTTATTTGCAAGTATATACTTAGACATATGTGTATAAATATAATTAACACATTGCTCATATTGAAATTATTACTTATCTCAAGCATTAACATTTTTGAAGAGTATTATGCATGCTACTCCCCTTCATGAAATTCTACATGCCACATTTTAGTATTCTTATAAATTCTCACTCTTAATACAAATATTAAGATTGGAAGACAATAGGGTTATTAAAAACCTTCCAATGCTATTACCTGCCTACTTACATGATATTGCAAAGAAGCATTATAATGTAGCCTGAAGTTGAATAAAAAGTGTATTCCTTTATAAGAATGAATTATCAGAACCAGCCCATTATTTTCAGCTGAAGTCTTTGATCTAAGACAGTGGCCTTGTAAGATTTCAATTTTGTAACCCTAACCTTCCTTTCATCATGTTCTAAGTGAGGTCTATAATATCTTAGCTACATCAAAGCAAAAATAAAAAAGTTCATATATAATAAAAATTACCAAAAACACCATTTAAATAAGTCTTCTATGAAAATAATAGATTTCAAGATTTTTATAAAGAAGCAGGAGAAGTCTAGTTTGTTTTTATCACTTCAAATACCATGTGTCCTTAGTTAAAAGTCCTTCGAAACCAAATCCCTTAAGGGGAAGAAAAAAATCCTGTTAAGTGTATCAAAGAGTAAAATGTTGGTATAATGTCCAAAACACTAATTTCCAGCACTGGTCTTGGTTTCTGTCAGCAAACCATTTCAAAGCTTTTAAAGCTTTTTTATTTATTTAAGAGCAAGAGAGGTGGGGGGAGGGGCAGAGGGAGAGGGAGATTTTCTTTTGCATTTTGAAAAAAATTCTAAATCTACTGAAGAAATTAATTTTATATTTAGTAACTACAAACTATTATTTGTGTTTAGGCACAAAATGAGAATAGGGAAATTTTTAAGCAAAGGCAAATAATAAATAATAATAAATAGTAAAGAATAAAGAAATATTCAATATGAACATTTATTTCCTCATAAAGGAGAAATTGTGGCTAGGAGTATGACTAAGCAAAAAAAAAAGTATTGAGCGACTTAAAATGGCATTTTTTTTCTGGTCACAAAGATAGAAAGTGTTATGCACTAAATATTGAAATACCTATGTTGAAACCCTACCCCTGAGTGTGAAATTATTAGGAAGGGAGCCTTCTGGTGGTAATGAGGGTTAGATGACATTACAGGGTTAGAGCTATCATTAAAGAGGTTAGTATTCTCACATGAGTCATGAGGAGTTGACTTGCTCTGCTCTCCACTATGTGAGAATATAGCAGGGTGCTGGCTCTCTGCAACCAAGAAGAGGGCTCTCACCAGAAACAACAGTGTTGGCATTCTGATCTTGGACTTTCAGCCTCCAGATAGTGAAAAATAAATTTCTGCTGTTTATAAACCATCTAGTCGATGGTATCTTGTTCCAGTAGCCTGAGCTAAGGCACAAAGTAAAATACCTTGAATTTACCTATAAGGAGTTGGGGATTTGTCTCATTCTAGCAAGGGGGAAAGGAGTTAGAGGGAGCTGAGTGAGATTACAGTGGTCAACTTCCCCAGACTGCAATTTCAATAAACCACAAATATTCTAACTTTAACAGGAGATGCAGGAGTTCATTACACAGCTTGAAAGAAGTCTCTGAAATCTAAAAAGAAACCACCATTACATATATTCAGGAAAATGATCAGTTTGGCACATTTTGTCTTAGATCATTGGCTAGAGTATTGGTGTGAGAGCAGGGAAGTAAAAAAAAAAATCCCTAAAACACAGGAAGTGTGGAGAGAGAACAAAAGGCTTCAAACAAAGTCTGTATATAGTATGACAAGGAAATACTGGTAATAAAGCAGGCAATCTTTAAGCAGGTATAATTAAAGATTAAAAAAACATATCATTGCTGTTATAAATAATGTGAAATATGTATAAGCATAATTTTCAAAGCTTATTCTCATATAGTACCAATGTGTCTTTTACATAGGAGTTAATGGCTTGATGATAGAAAAAATATAAGACTCAACTATCCCAATTATTAGAAGAATGACCGTGAGCATATTATTTAACCTTCTTTTAGATTATTTTCTCACTGAATTTCCTTACAAAGGAAGTAGTAATCCTTAATTCATAGTATTTTTGTGAAGAAGAATTATTTATATAATTTCAACTATATCACCCACATAAATAATTTATACACACAGAAAATTTACTCATGTTTACAAATATTTAATAATAATTTATAAGTGAAATTTATTTATAATTATGTACTACATATTTATATGCAAATGTATACATATATTATCTTTATGTAGAAAAATATTATAACTATATTTTTAAATTAGATATATTGTCTATAGTATATGATCCATTACAAATGTAAACATAAACATTACTTATGCCTTAGTTAATTATATGCAATTTCCATTAATTCATTCTAATAAATTTGTGTCAAAATATGTATGTATATGACTGGATTTTGAAAAACGTGATATGCTAGAGAAATCTGTAATATTGTTTTTTTTTTTTTAATTAATTTTTATTGGTGTTCAATTTACCAACATACAGAAAAACACCCAGTGCTCATCCCGTTATATTACTATATTATTTGATTCTTGTGACACAGATCTCCCATTATTATCCACAGTTTACAACCGAGGCTGAAAGTATTTTTAGAGATTCTAAACAGCATTTGCATACCAATTCAGTGGATATACAGCAGAGCCAGAACTCATGTCTAGTTACTCTAATTCCAGTCCTAGATAGAGGTAGAAGGTTAGAAATAGCTCTGCCATGTTAGGAAATCACTGCTTCCACATATTTTACATCTTCTAGCAATATGTGAGAATACAAGAATACACCTTTTAAATTTAAGTTTAATGTGTTTCTGCATGTGTAATACCCAGTTTTGGAGAAGTCTTTCTTCATTATCTGCTTGAAAAATTACTATTTATCCTTCAAGACCAAGCTTACATTATGTTAACAAAATTATGTTTCACTGTCTGACAGATAAGGCAATGTAATTAAATAATTAAAATCCTCAGATTAAGCAGGTAGATATTATTCATTAAAATGTATTTAAGTCATTCTTACCATTAAATATATTATATATATATATATATATATATATAATGTAAAAAAGTGAGAAAAATAACGTATAGAACCGCCACACAGAGATAAACCACTCTTATCATTTTGGCATTTTTTATTCTAAACTTTTCCTCAAAATAGTTTTCTTTGAGGAGTATTTTGGAAAACTAGTTGTGATTGTATTGATTTTTAACCTGCTTCTTTATATTCCATTAGTCATTTTCAATATAATAATAAAGTTTTCAAACATACCTTTTGGAAATTCAGATTTGAAAATTTTTATTAACATAAATAGTGCTTTGATAAGCATTTTTATGTGTAGATCTTTTTCAGCAGATGGTGCTATTTTTAGATTTGATTCTTAGAATGGCTGGACTAAATGGATTAACTATTCAATAGTGGAAAAGTCTTCCAGACAAGTAACATAAAAGTCTAAAGTGATAGCAGCTGAGAGTAAGAGCATAGGAAATTATATGACTGGTGTTAAAATGGTATACATACATCCTCCTTAAACAAGTTAATAAAATTCAAAGTTTTGGAAGAAAAAGAACTTAGTATTAAGATTGTAATAAAAAGCAAACCAATGTGAGTTCCCTCCCTCCTTAGTGAGTTACAGGTAGAAGCTACACCAGGTGGAGTTGTTGCACAAAGTAAAATTTATTTGCAGCAAATAAGAAGATCACGAGTAATAACTTGCAAGTCTGTAACTCCCTGAGCAAGGGTGGATGGATTCCTTTTACTTAAGGTTAGGATGAATATTTTCTTTTTAATTTTTCTTTATTTATGATAGTCACACAGAGAGAAAGAGAGAGGCAGAGACACAGGCAGAGGGAGAAGCAGGCTCCATGCACCGGGAGGCCGACGTGGGATTCGATCCCGGGTCTCCAGGATCGCGCCCTGGGCCAAAGGCAGGCGCCAAACCGCTGCGCCACTCAGGGATCCCAGGAAGAATATTTTAAAAGAGGATCCTTGTCATCGTATATAGAAGTGGCCATAAGGTCACACATAAGCCTTAAGGAAACATGCCTATACATACATTGTATGTTATGTAAATGAGGTTTATGCTCCTCCTTGGGCAGAGATTTTAGTATTATAATGAAGCAAAGGTAGTTGTTGGTCATTCTACAGATCACTGGTCCATCTGCTCAGGTGTGAGTCAGGGGTTAAGCTCAAACTGCTATAGGTGGTCTGGGCTGCCTGGAAGTCATGGCAGGGCAGTTGGTATCATTCGAGGAGGAGTGGTACTGGTTTCCATCTGGCTGAGTTAAAAGACAAACTGGAAAGAACTTAAGGAAAACTGTGGGACAAAGGTCAGTGAGTACAAGCAGGTGGGCAGTAAAAGTCAGGTCTTAGAGTCTCCTGGTGACACAGGCGTATAGTAATAACAAACTTATCTATAGGTAGAAATAGCAACTCCCACACTCCCTTCCCCAGTACTTGATTTATGTTTCTATTTTGAAATATTTTTAATAGTTTGCTAATGAGCTTTATAGGAAGGTTATATAGAATTGTGTTTCATGTATTTATTTCAACAAATATTTTCTGAGATCCTAATTATGTTAAATTCTGAGAATTCGCTGAAAAACAAGGTAGACATGGCTCCTTCCATCTCCTAGTTAGAACGGGGAATTAAAGCATGGGAATCAACACACTGTATGACGATCATGATGTGTTTGTTATTAGATCACAAGGAGACAAATAAGTGGTAGGAAGAGACAGCCCCTCTCTCTCTGATAAGGTGACAATTTAATCTGAGACTTCAGTGGCCATGGAAAGAGAAGGGAAGAGTTTCCAGTCACACGTGCGAAAAAAAAAAGTCTTAAATCAGGAACCAAAGAAAGAAGACGGTGTAGCTGGAGTGGAGGGAGAAAGAACACAATTGATGGAAATAAGAAGGGATCTTGTAGGCTACTGAAAAGAGTTTAGAGAGCATTGTTCATGCAGAGGATGAGGAATGATCTTTTAGCAGGAAAATGACTGAATTCAGATGGTATTTGATCACTCCTCTTGTTCTGTGAAAACAGATGCTGACCTACACAAAGTTGATAGTAAGGAAGAAAATGCAAATGGTAGTCAGACTTAACATTTGAAGTAGAGTTTGATGGAAAGAGAGAAGCCAAGAGTTTGTGGGTAAAGCAATAGTTCCATTGAGGGCAACTGAAAGTCAAAATATGCTAGCTAGTTCTGAATGAAAGATGTAAAACTAATGCAGAAATTCTATAGGAAAATAGATCAGGGTCTATAGAGAATTTATTAAGAGGAGATAGCCCAGAACATACCCCACAGGAAGATTAAAAGAAGACTGTGAGCATCCCTGCTGATTCTGTTGCTAATATTACAGCTGAAAAATTACATCTTGTGTTAATTTGCATTTCTTTGATTTTTTTCAGTGGAATATATTGCATTTGTTGTATGGTATTTAAAATCATTTTGACAGAGATAGTGAATATTTATGATTGAAACAATATTTTTCCTGAAAGGAAAACATGGCGATACTGTATAATCTTATATAGAGTAGAATCGAGCTAACAAGTGTTTTAACACTAACTTCCAGACCTTCTTCAGGATAACCTGGTAGCAAATGAATAGTTTAGCAAATAGAGTACCAGGTGTAGGAATCTGTTTTTTTAGAGCCACGTGAATATACTAATTTAATATACACAGAGCTGAGCCAAAAATGGTAAAATAGACGTGCTTTGATTTTTGATTCCCTCTACTTCTCATTCGGTCTTTTTCTAAAAGAAAAAGCAGGTTTCTAAAACCTGGTTACATGCACTCTAACACATTAATTTTATTTAAAAAATAGGAAAATATGAAGAGATATAAGTTATAGAATAGAATGCTAAGTATTTTATTAACTTTTAAAGCTAACACCTTCATATTAAATCTGGAATATTATACTTTAACAGTAATGTTGATAGGATAATCAGTAAATATATTTATAATTGCTTGTTAATACAGAAAAGTAATAAATTATCCTACTCCAAGGTGGTATCACATTAATGAGTACAAAATGAATGACTCTTAATGATGGGAATTTCAGATATAATGAAAATGTAAGAAATATTTTAGTTCTCTAAGGTTGTGCTAGGACTCAGTGTTACTAAAACTATGGTGAATATATATATTTTTTATTTCTTTTTAAATATACAGACTAATCGTTTTTATGGTTTTTGCTTTTAAAAACTCTCCTGGGCAGCCCTGGTGGCTCGGTGGTTTAGCGCCGCCTTCAGCCCAGGGTGTGATCCTGGGGACCCATGATCAAGTCCCACGTCGGGCTCCCTGCATGGAGCCTACTTCTCCCTCTGCCTGTATCTCTGCCTCTCTTCCTCTCTGTGTCTCTCATGAATAAATTTTTAAAAATTAAAAAAAAATAAAGACTCTCCCACTTTTGGAGTATATAATTAATCACCTAACTTTCCTTCCCGTATGTTTTCTGGTAAGTGAATAGCATTGAACTTAAGAAGTTTACAATCACTGCTGCCATAAAGGCTCTTCTCTAAATTTTGCTATTTTACAGATACTGTGCACATTTGTTTTAACCTCAAAGTGAAATATGTAGTATGAGAAGGAATATCCATATTGTAGAAGCAGTTTTGGCAATATAGTAGTTGTATATAATATTGGAATTTCCAGTGTATTCTGCTAATATATAAAATGGATCTGAATTCATGAAATGAGGAGTCTTCTAGAAAATTCATGATATATGGCTATATGGTACACATTTGCAATGTCATTATTTATAGGTCCTGAGTAATAGTTCAGTCTCGGTTTGTTTACTGCCTCTCTAAGTCTTGCCCAATTCCCCTGGCTCATGCTGGGAACTTGGGAAATTCAGACCTTATCAACCAGGCCCCTGTACTTGGCTGGTCAGAAATGCAGACACTCCCTGTGATATTTGTTCTATTTGTGAACCTGTTTTTTCCCTGCTACTGGTCTTTGCTATTGTTACTTAAATTTTCCTTACTTGGTAGCTGCCTTAGCTAATACCTCCCTCAGGGATTTCATGTTTCTATTTCCCACCTCCAGTTTATTTGAAGATTTAGGCTATTTGTTTAGTTAATTTGAATTTTTGTATTTTCTATTTTTTAGAAATAGAGATAAGTGCAAAATACAGTAGAGCAAACAGACCTTATATTTGGGGTTTGGTTTACACAGAAATGAAACATAAAATTGACCTTATTAATAAATTCAAGTAATATTGGATTCAAGTTCCAACTGGTCTGATGCAGTATTAGGCAAATCGCTGCACATCCCATAGATTGTTAGGCCTGCATGCTCTCTAAAATTTTTCCTGCCTCCACATTTCCGCAACTTAGTGTTTCATGTGTTTCATAAGACAATTAGTTTCCATAAGAGAGTTGTATATAGACTCAAATAAGTCAAGGAAATTATTTATGAATACAAATATAATAGCTTTTCAAATATGTATTAAAAGTAATACAGAATTCTTCTGTCAGAACATAAAGACTCCTAACTCTGGGAAACGAACTAGGGGTGGTAGAAGGGGAGGAGGGCGTTGGGGTGGGGGTGAATGGGTGATGGGCACTGAGGGGGGCACTTGATGGGATCAGCACTGGGTGTTATTCTGTATGTTGGCAAATTGAACACCAATAAAAAATAAATTTATTATTAAAAAAAAAGAATTCTTCTGTCAAAATCAACATAGTGATGAGATTAAAAAAATGAAATCCCATTACTAGGAAAGCAAAGAAGACAGGGAAAAACAAAAAAAAAAAAACCCAAACCTTGAGGAGGTTAAGAGATCACTATGCTTAAAAATAATTTAAAAAATCATTACAAAATATATTTTGTGCTGAAACAAAAGAAGGGATATGCAGAGGATATGAGATGAATGTAGGAGCCTTGAGAACAACAGTGAGTGTAGAGAAACCTTCTGACCTTAGAGTTTCAGGATCCTTTAATTTGAATTTTACAGTTTAAATGTAAGTTAAATCTTCTTCACGAATGAGAGATAGAATTTAAAATCTAGGGCATCCCCAAGTTGTGAAGACCAGTAGGAAATGTCCTCTAAAGCCAAGATTAAAGGTCAGCTCTCACAATGAGGGTAAACAAGAAATGAACCCATCACTCAGGGAGTTCCCATGAGGGAAGTTACATGTCTTGACTTTGGCATTGGGTGAAGGGGGGAGATAGGATTCCAATAAGAATTTATGACCACAAGCCCAATTTGATTTTTAGCTCACATTTACATTATATCTATATGGAAAATAATTTAAAGTGGTCTCATGTTGCTGGTATACATATGAGATTGGCAAAAGTAAGTATAAATGTTCTTGAGGGAATTACATATTTAACTCAGGCTTCAAAATAAACAAGCAAAATTAAACAGAGTGGTCTCAATACATGGATAAGTAGCACCCACGTCCAGGCAGATAAGCAAAACAGAAAAATAGGTATTACTAGTAGCCAAAAGAAACATGTAGATTTCTTTTAAATGACTTTTAGTTATTTTGTTAAATGATTTGTCAAACTTTCCAACAACTGAATTTGGAAGACTGGAGAATTGTATCCTAAATGTACTAAGCAACAGGCATAGCATAATGCATGCACTCCCATAAACTGGTAACCTAGAGTTCCAAGCCCTAATCGTGTTGTTGCCAGGAGAACTGAGAAGACCCCAGGTCCTGCGGCTTTGACCCTCCCTGAGCCTGGCCTGAAAGAGTTATCTAAGGTTTGAGGTCTTGTCATGAGAATGAATTCAGAGAGAGATCAGCAACACAGCAGACAAGACACACAGGCAGGAAAGTTCACTAAAGTGAAAAGTATACCCTGAAGATAAGAGTGGGCCAGCTCAAGAGAGAGAGGTCGACCCACCCTGGGGGTTGGGTTTCCACTTTTATTGACAGTTGTTAACTAGGAGGAGGGATATTTATTACCTGGGGCGGGAAGCAGGGTTGGGTGCTATTTTCTCCTCATTTGGTCAGGGGTTTCCTGTCATGGCACCTACCATCTTGGGCCTAACTGGTTTGATCTGGCTCCTTATGGCATTCTGCCAAGACAGGCCTCTGGGCTTTCCCCTTACTGGCTGTGGCTTTTGCAAGGCTGACCTCCAGATGTCCTGTGGGAACCTAACAGCCTACTCTAACAGGATCTAGTAAAAATTTCTTTCAAGAACAGACAAAAGAAAGACGTTGAAAGACAAACAAAATTAAAGTTAATATCAACAGATCCTCAGTAAATGAAACTTTAAATATGTAACTTAGGCAAGAATAAATATAGCTCCAGATAGAAGATCTAAGATGGAAAGCATTCTGTTAAGTAAAGATGATTGTAACTGTGTGTCTTAACATAAATAAACATGAAATGATTCTGAACTAGCACATGAACAATGCCAACCTCTCATTTATCAGTGGGAGTGGGGGGCACTAGAGATGCAAATGCTTTATAAATCCCGTTTGTAATTTTGATGGAAAGTAGCCATTAACATCCACTGAACTATTTTCTTTATATTGTTCAAGAGAAAAGCAAGTGTTAGAATAGTAAATAAATAAATAAATGTTAGAATAGTAAAGATTGACATGAAAATATTAAACACAGAGAACATAATTTTCAAATAAATAGAGGAGGGAATGGAATAAGAAAAAGGAGAGAAAATATCAATCAAAAGAAGAAAAGAAAGAGGAGAAATCCAGGTGGGTCTGATTCTAAAATGTATTGTCTCTGTAGCATCCTTTGAAGAGACCCAAAACCCTAGAATATATTACAACTTACATTCATTCTTAAACTAGAATACTGAAAAGTTAATAGAAATGTTTTCATTATTCAATACTTCATTTAAGCAAAAAAAAAAAAAAAGAAAAAATATGTGGAGGTGCCTTGGTGGTTCAGTCAGTTGAGCATCCAAATCTTGATTTCAGTTCAGGTCATGATCTCAAGGTCCTGAGATTGAGCCTTGTGTTGGGCTCTACACTCAGCACAGAGTCTGTTTGTCCCTCTCAATTCTGCTATTCCCCCTGCACTTTCTCACTCAAATAAATAAGTAAAATCTTTTAAAAATGTGGGAAAACATGATAATTTCTATAATGCAAAACAAAAACAGAAACAAAAACCACAAACAACAAGAAAATCACCAACAATAAAGCAGTGCCTATTTTAGCCTTCTCAAATTAAAAAAAGACAAGTGTTCTCAAATTTTAGATCATTCTATCTCTAGAGCAAGCCTTAGAAATAAATATTGTTATTCCCATTTTATAGACAAGGAAACTGAAGCTCAGAGAAGTTAAGTAACTTGCCCAAGTTCCCACAGTGGAAGAGCCAAGTTGCAAACCCAGCCCTACAGAAAGCTTATATTCATTATTTTTATCACAGCACAGATGAAGTGAAAGATAGTCATTTTAACGGCTCGTAAATCTTTATTCACACCAAATAATTTGTAAATGCTCATTCCGAGAGTAGAACAGCCTAAGCACAGAGGCAGAGATTATACTAGTATTATCAGTCATCAGCAAACATACTAGATTTTTACTGTAATAAATTCAACTATCTGAGAAAACCAGACAAGCTTGAAGTTTTCCTGTTCCCAGATTCCGCTGTCTTCCCATCTGCAGCATCCTTCTCCAACTTGAAACCTCTCTTCTACACAAGGTAAAGCAAATGTCATGAGAGCCAAATAAGGCTATAACAATGCACACTTTCTTCTGTTCCAGACAGGTATCTACACAAGCATTTGTATGAATAAAAGTAATTATCAACAACACTTTTATATTTCTTGTGTACAAAGGAATAGTTACATGTTTTTAGAAGGAAAAAAACAACTTTGAAGGACCAGCATTATCAAAAACACAGCCTTACGATTCATAAACCTTCCTGTTAAACTTAATGACTTTAGCAAAATTCCTAAGTAGATGGTAGATTTTACACTATAGTAATAGCTGTAGAATATTGAAATGCATATGAGTTTCATTGATATAATTCTTTAGCAGACAATGGTTAAAATTAAGGTAAAATTGGCTCCAAAATAAAACACCTATTTCAGCAAACTAGGATTTATTATGTTTGGAAACTCATGATATGAGTTTTGGGAAAAGCAGCTTTATATTTTACTAAAAGGGACTATTATCTAAGAACAATCATTTATATAGCTTCTGATTTGGCAGTGATCCGATGATATCATTATGACAGACAAAGAAATGGGGCTTTTTAAGCTTTTTAATGTAGAAAAATAGATTTGGTTTTATTCTTCTATTTTCTACAATATGTTTAAAAGAGAGGATAGGATTAATTTTATAAGGTGAAGACAAAGAAAAGATTCACTATCACATCCATCAACCACAGTTGCCTAGAGCATTATTTGCTTCCTTCGTGAAGAAAAAAATATATTCTTGTATTCAAACTGCTCATTCTAGAATCCTCACTGCTGTAACAGGTACAGATGAAAAAGCTGCTTTTCTAGCAGTCCTGGAGTTACAAATGCAATTTGAGTTTAGTAATTGAGACCCCATGTTCTTTTTTTAAATGTAACTCTGCAAAGCCTAGAGCTTTCTATGTGACTGGTTTTGATTAAGTATAAATCCGTAATTTTACATGTTGTCCTTTGTCATCAAGATACCACTAGAATCCTCATGGCATGATTTCCCTGCATAAAAAATCTCCAGACTTCTGTCATACTGGGGTTCTGTAAAAGACATTCTAGACTATGTGCCCTGAAGAATGCCTGCCTCAAAATACCCTGAAAAATTGGTTTACATTGCACATTTCTTAGTTGCCTCCATAACCTACCAACACAAATCTCCCTCTGATGGGAATTCACACTTTTAGCAAGCTTCTCTATAATTCTTATACATATAGAAATTTGAGAACCAGCATTTTAAAGGTTTGAAGAGTTGAAGGCAGCTCATTCTAAGGACAAGATAATGGACTATAAAGTCTCAAACTAAGATTTTGTCCTAAGAGGAAATCACAGAGTGCTCTTGCAGTATGGTAGCTATGCAACCTTAAGTACATTCCTTGATCTTACTGAGTGAAAGAATAGATAGATACATAAATAGATAGAGTAGATAGAGAGAGAGAGAGAGAGAGAAAGAGCGAGCATGTGAGAGACGTTTAAAACATGGTGCTTGTTATTTAACCTCTGTTTTTTTTTAAGAACCCATGGTTATCTGAGTAGTTATATAATCTATACTCTTTACTTTCATAAACTCTCTTCTCATTTCTAATTGTGAGACTGCTCAGTTCATAGGTTTAAATGTGAACCCCTTCCCCATCTTTGCCTGTCCATCATCTCATTTGAAGAAAGGTTTATGGAAACGTAATGGTCTTTTTTGCAAAACACCAGGAAAGATTTGAGCCTATCCTGTCACTTAGACAACTAATTACACCATTACATGCTGCAATTACAATTAAAGATTTTCAGCTGATGAAAGGCATGTTCACTGCATTCTCATTACCTGATATTTCCTTGCCAACACTCAAGAGTATCATGATTTTGATGAAACAAAAACAACTCAAGGAGCTATATTTGCTCAGTAACATCAACAGAACCTTTCAGGGAGCCCTTTGCAATTCCCTTCTGCCCCATTGCATTTTTTCCACCAAGCTATTTAAAGATGTAGTTTTCATTAATACCTCACAGAACTTGTTGGCTGCCAAAATCATTAATAATTTCTGCTGATCCAGCATGATCTCTGTGAAACATCACAACCTGTTAGGTACATAGAGCAATTTTGGCAGTGATCCAGTTGGATTTGGTCTTAAGTTGACTCAGATCAGATCAGTTAAATCAAATCACTTAGTGCCAGCAATGCCTGGCAAATAATGTGCTTGCCTTAAGTATCCATTATTTACAACATCCTCACAGCAATAGCAGAATCAGACAGATGGGTCAGGGCCAAAGGACAACACCTTAACATTCTCTTCTTTCTCCTTTTTGACTTATTGCTGCCAAGGATCACCCCTCGGCTTCCCAGCCCCATAAATGTCATCAAGACCAATCACCATTCTGACGTTTGGTCCATTTTAAATCATCCCTTTTGAGTAATTGCCTAGTGTCAGAATATGAATCTTTTAATGGTTAGGGACTTGAAATTTCCTATGGATTTACCCTCTGTGTGGATGTTTAATAATTGAAAAGCTCTTCCTCATTGTATCAGTTATGAGCAGTTATGACTCTCCTCCAAGTAACAGAAAACCTGGTCTAAAGTGTCTTAAGTGAAATGGTGATTTATTGTCCCGACCAAATGAAAAGCGCAAAGGCTCCAGGCACTGTAGAATATAGAGATCAAAAACAATGTCATTGGACTCTTGTTCCTCTCTCATGGTTTCTCAGTTCCACTTCATTGCTTACAGACAGGTTTTCTCTCCCAAATTCATGAAATAGCTGCATGCCTTGGGATCTCACACTGGCTCAGTTTCAAAAGCTGTGGGAAACACCGGTAGCCACTGTGTGAGCATTCGTGGTAAAGTCCACATTGTACTTCACTGGCTATATTTAGATCACATGCCTGTCACTAAGCCCATCATTCTGATGAAAGGAATGGGGTGTTCTTATTTATCTGGAAAACCACATATATCTGCCTTTGGATCAGGTTTGATCAATCCTACTCCTACCATATGGGCTGAGAGTTGCAAGTTGAGACCATTCTCTAAGAAGAAATGAAAGTTACCAAGAATAGTGAAAATGATGAAAATATCCCATCCTTTAGTCAAACAAGATTTACCTACTTAGAGGTTTCTCTCATTAACCCATAATCGATTCCTTGTGCTCTCCATAAAAAAAAAGCTATGTCTCTTTTCTCTGCAACCTGTCAATTCTTGAAGCAACAGCCATGTTCTTTCTTCAGCATACAATATGTTTAGAATCACTAGTTAATGCAACAGGATCACTTAAGTTTTATGCAAATTTAAGGTATTAGAAGTTTAGTAGACAGATCAATGACTCTAATCCCTAGAGGCATAGCAGAATTACTCCATAGAACACTTAAAAAGTAAATATGCCTGGGGATAAGCTGCACCAGATCTACCACCTCAGGCTTTGGGAGGATGCTGCATAAGGGATATGTATTTTTTAAAAGCTTCACAGCAATTCTCATACATTCTCACACACAATTTTACTTATGAACCATTGATCTTTGTAGATGGAGGGAAATTATAATCTATTATTCTCTATCTGACCAAGCAATAGCAAAAGAACTTTACCCTGTACTAACTGTCATATTTCAGAGGTACAGAGGTAAATATAACCTATTTATAGGGAAATGACCAGAGTGAAACGATGCTTTGAGAAACAGAAGTAACTGACTGCATGGATAGTAAAAGTAGCCAGAAACTAGAAGAAGGTTGGGGGGCGGGGGACAGTATCTCAGAAGTTATTTCAGAAAATTGCTAGAATTCATCTATCCATTTATTCAAGACATATTTGATGAGTGCAAACTATGCACCAGGCACTGAGCTAGATAGTAGTATTAACATGACAACTCCTGGGGTCTGCTAGAACAGAGCTTATAGTTTAAGACTCAGACAGATATTCCATTTTTTTGTAATTTGTTTATTCATGAGAGACACCCAGAGAGAGAGAGAGAGAGAGAGAGAGAGAGAGAGAGAGGCAGAAACACAGGCAGAGGGAGAAGCAGGCTTGATGCAGGGAGCCCAACATGGGACTCAATCCCGGGTCTCTAGGATCATACCCTGGGCTGAAGGCGGCACTAAACCCCTGAGCCACCTGGGCTGGCCCAGATATTTCATTGTTAAGCTGTTTTTGCCTGCAGACCCCAAACCAAAGTGGTTTAATAATTAGAAAATTATTAACTCAAGACTGTTAGTGTACATGTAGGAAAGAAATCGAGGTTATATGTAAATGGCTCACTGACATCGGTAAATACCCAGATACTTTCTCTTTACTCTGCCAGCATTAGTGTTGGCTTCATCCTCAAAATGATTATAAACTGTTTACTGCAGTTTCAGAGACTAGATCCAAATACAAAATAACTAGAAGAAAAAGAAGACTGTCTTTATTTTTATTTTCATCACATAAGTGAAGACAAGAGTCCCAGAAGTCCTCCATCAATTTTTTTCTTACATCTCATTGGCCAGATCGAGGATACATAAAAGTCCTTGCATCCATCACTGGGGAAGAGGGAAGGGATTATTATGACTGGCCTAAACTGTATCTGGATTATGTGGATGTTGAGAGTGAACCAAAATGTCTGCTACAGACATTAATAAATTTCAGAAACAAAAAATTATGAATGTGAAGTCCTATACTATATTTGAAATCCTCTACTAGGGAAGTGTGATATCTAGAAAGATTTTCCTGAGGAAGCTTAATCAGAAAGCAAGAAAATGAGTAACATTTGAATGAGTAAAGAGCAGAGAGGGAAAAGTTTTGAGCAGAAAGAAAAGTGTGTGAAAAGTGTTCCAAGGCTGGGCAATGAAGAGTCATAGAACAATGGAGAATCATAGGAATATTACTACTTCTGCTGTAAATGAGAGCCAAAATGAACAAAGGGATAAAAATGAGAATTTGGGGGTGATGATATTTTCTTTGAGTATTGGTAGTGAGAATGTAGAGAAGTGGACTGTTGTCTAGTTAGAGGGAGAACTTGACAAGACTTAATGAATCAGGTATAGTTTGAGGGAGTGTTTCAGGGAGCAAGGAAATGTATGTGACCAACAATGGCTTTTGGGTTTCCAGGCTTGGTCAAGAGAAATGGTTCATGTTGAGATTGTACAGCAAGAAGTATAACAGAGTAGCAGAAAAGATGTGCCAACAAGGATAACAGGTTACAGAGGGGCTGCATTAATGATCCTTAAATCTGTCAGTGGCTCCAAAGACTAAAAAATGTCTGCCCTTTACTGTGAAAACATAACCAAGTAACTCATCAGAGTCCCCAGAGTTCAATGAATTTGGGTGAATAATGCCTCTTGGTCCAAATGAAATCATTAAGTGCCCAGACAGGAGCTGTTTTCATGGAAAGCATAAGACCTTATCGTTAAGTATGGGAGTATTCAGTGTGGGCAGAATGGGCTCCCTGAGGCACCCTTAGCCAAAAAATAAAAAGAAAAAATAAAGAAAAAAATAGCTTCCTAGTAGCCAAAAAACAAACAAAAAGTAGTATTTCATCATTGGACAAAATCTCCCTTACTAAATTGCTAAAAGGCACATAAATTGCAAATAATAACCTTCCATATAATCTGAAAGCATAACCCCCTCAAATATATCATAAGGAATTTTTTCACTTATATTCTGTTTGTGATCTTATTATATTTTCAAAAGAAACAACAACAATGTATTTCAGTTTACATGACTATGGATGTAATTCTGAGCCCAAAAATAGATGGACACTATTTAGTTGGTCTAATCCATCTTTTAAAAAATGGTAGTAAGAATGTGTTCTCCTGTTGGGATACAAAATGTCATTCACTCAATCTACTAGTAACATCAAGCAGTGTCTAATCCATCCATTCATCTGTGTTTAACATTTCCTCATTTCATTTTAAATCTCCTCTTTTTATCCTACAGCTTTATACAATCTTACCTCTCTAACGAGTCATCCCACAATGTAGCTAACATTCCAAATAGCACAAGTACTTAACTTAAAAGTAACATGTAAGCCCCACTTTGTGGAAACTGGTACTTGCAGTTCCCATTAACACAGTGGGAAGTTATACACTTTATACTCATTCAAACGATATCTTGATCTTTGAGCTTTTGGAATTGACTGCTTTTTTGATTACATCTTTTGACCAGATAGAAACTACTGCTGTGAAAGATATTACTTTATTATGCATTCATAGTTTGGTTGTTGTATAATGAAACATGAATTTTACCTGACGAAGATGTGATCAAACACTTCCGTCCTCCTATGGTACATGTGATTGTGTGAATTTAAGTATTTAACAATTTGATCAAATAGGCCTCATAGAAAAACACACACATGCCCTCATTTGAGGTTATTATTATGATCACAATATCTTTTATTACCATTGTTCACATCTTATTGTTTAAGCCCTAGAGTTGCATAGATACTTCTATCACTGAAATTAATGACCCCCCTCTTCCCTATCTCATTTCTTGTAAGAAGATCAAAGATATATTGAGACATCAAAACAAGGATGACTGTGCTTAATGAGTTTGGGAACATTTAAAAATGAAATAGTAGTGTCTTTCTTCCATGCTGGAGCCATACTGAATTCTAGACAGCTTTGTTCTCATTTTTTTTTCTTATCTCTTCAAACACTTAAATGTAATATTCTAGGAGGTTTCATTTGTAAGCAGTTTTGAACTCTAAAACTAACAAGCAACTTTTGTGCCTGGGGCCCTTGTTTCATTTGTTCAACATGTATTTATTGAGCAAGTACATACTCATCAAGACTCTAGGCGCTGAGGATACAGCAATGAACAAAACTGGGGGGGGGGGGAATCTCTACATTAGTAGAGTTTATAGGAAACTAATTTCACATTATAGCATACACATGTGCATGTGTACATGCATACAAAGTTAAAGGAAATGGGCAATATCAAGAATATGGAACCTCTGATATGTAAAAGTAGAAGAAATTCGTTTTAGTTAATTAATAAATTATATTAACAATATCAAGAAAATTAAGAAAATAACATTTATTGATTAACTAGTATTTATCAGACAAAATATTAGGTATATTTAAGTACTGTAACACCCACAGAAATTTCAGTATGATTAGCCTGGGTTTCTGATGCATCATCTATATGTGAACAGTTTTGACTCATGATAATTTCATAGGGAGCATCATCCTATTTTTATGATTTAGATATTACTGCTATGTAATTAAAGCTGTTTTTGTCAAGGTGAACACATTACTAGCTGGTAATACCTAGCAATCTTAAAATAAGTAAAAATAAAATAAAAAAATGATTTTGATGTGATTAGATTGTTCCTCATAAAGGTTCATATTTAGATAACATGTTTTCTTCAGAGACAGGTAAAGAGAAAAGTTAACCATATAGTCTTTCAATTTTGACTCAGTGCTATTTGTAGACCTGGTTGTTTGGGTGGCAAATGCATGTACATAAAGTCTATTTATGCTAATAATTTCACTGGAAAAGATTTATTAAGCAAAAATTATTTTGAAAAGATTCTTCGGGGAAATGAACTTCCTAAATTTCAAGCAGGTAGTCTTACCTAAATATATGTCTGTGTAAGAGATTTCCTCATGTTTTGAAAGCCTTACTCTTTCACTATATATGAGATAACCCACAATCTTCAGGTTGTGTTTTTAATTTTTATCATTATTTTTAATGCATGGATTATGAGATCACAATCAACCTCTCAGGGAACAGGGATGAAATCTCTCATTAAGAAAGAGTCAGGGAGCAGGGATGAAATCTCTCATTAAGAAAGAGTCAAGTGGCTCAGTTGGCTAAGCTGCTTACTCTCGATTTCAGCTCAGGTCAGGATCTCAGGGTCCTGGGATCGAGCTCTGAGTCTGGCTCTGTGCTCTGTGGGGAGTCTGCTTCAGGATTCTCTCTCCCCCTCTTCATCCCCCCAACTGCTCGCTTGTTCTCTCCCTCTCAAATAATTTTTTTTTAAAAGAAAGAGTCAAGTACTACCTACTTTTGATAGCCATAAATAAGTAATATCTACCTTAAAATATTTGAAACATCTACATCCTATATGCAATGGCAATGCAAGGAACTAATATATGTGTTATTTTGAAACTGCACACTTGGGAGTACTTGAATTATGAGGGGTTCAGAATATGCTACCCCTAAACAGCTGCTTTGGCATATTGATTATTTTGAGCTGAAGGCACTTGAGAAATTGCGAATAAAGGAAGGTCTCCACGACCTTTCCCTTTTTAATGAAAAGAAGATTCACAGAATTTCCCATGATAAAGATGTTCTCCCTCTACCAGGAGGAGAACATTCTTATCACCAAAGACTAGGAATAGACACCAGATGGACCTGTACAAATAACCCTGCTAAAATAACACTTATCTTCCATTAGTTCCCCCCATATATTTCTCATCTGTCCCACATTTAGCTGCCCCTAGCCCAAGCCCCATTGTCTTATCATATTATGACAATTCATCATTCTTTGTTTAAAAAAGAATATAACCTTTTTGGCTTAACAGCTTCTTTGGGTCATCATTTTCTTTTTGAAGACTCCCATGTGTACATAAAAATCCTAATAAAATGTATACCCTTTTCTCCTGTTAATCTGTTTTAGGTCAGTTTAATTCTTAGGTCCAGCCATAGAAGCTAGGAGTGTGGAAGGGAAATTTTCCTCCCATGCAACTACATTTTGATGAGAACTTTGGTAACACCTTAGGGTCTACAGAATAAAGCTCAGAAACCTCAGCAAATGTGATGTTGACTTCTCTTACCCACTGACTATAACATATCTCTCCAATTTCCATTCCTCCTCCTGTCCTCCTCAGCTGGTCAGCTTGTCATGTTTCACTCTGTTTCTTGGCTCTGCTTCCCCCTTCCATGAAATCTTTCCCATCCTTTAAACCTAACAATTCCTTCTCATTCATCAGTTCCTGCCTCAAAATCACACCTTCTGGAAAGCCTTATACAGACTTCTGGTCTCCTATAGAGGCACATTTATATCCTTACACATATAATCTTTAATTGTATGTATGCCTGTATAACCACTTCATTTTTGGCATAGTTTATCAGGCATTCTTTTGAGCCCCCTGGTGACATCCTTGAGGTCAGGGTTTATATTCTGCATAGAGGTTGGAGAGCTCTATTAGTAAGAAAAATGAGACAAGCCAACATTTTATTAAATCCTTTTTGCCATTTTACTTTGTTCTTAATATATTCTGTAGTGGAATGATTTCACTGTTAAACCCTATTTTCATTATCAACTTTAGTTTTTATACTATTTTGATGAACGTCTTGCAGAGGATTAGTGTCAGTATTATACTGTTACTGAGGTGCAATGATTTATCTTTCCCAATTACTTATATTTTCCAATAATTAAAAGTTTGTTTTAACTGCCCAGTGAATGGCTGAGTCTGGCTGTTTGCTTTTGTGGTGTAAATGAGGCTCTGATTGGTTTTCTATTGTAGGATGATGCTCCCTGCTAATCTTAGATGATTGTTTTTATGCTTTGCTGTGTTTAGTGTCATCAACAGATAGAAGATGCACCCAGAATGCACAGATGACAATTTGCCCCTTTGCCTGTGTTACCTGGAATTGCTTGTGTTTGCACTGGGCTAGGGAGGAGGCTGATTATACTTGGTCTGCATTTAATTCCATAACACAAGACTGAAACCTGCTGAATCTTACTGTGTTTAGAAAAAAAAAGAAGAAAAAGCCTATTATTTAAAATAAGGAATACTACAGAGAATTCAGTGAGCTAAGGAAAACTGTTCCATCTTGTTTTTAACCCAAATGAGCCAAAGTTAACATTTGAAAGAATAACTCTTGTCATTTTTCTACATGTGTCAGGCACATGCCAAGTGGAATTGTTGTATAGGTTCTATGGGCTAGGACTATGCGTATTCCTTCAGCTTCATCTTGCTGCATATTAATTTTTTTTTTGGATTTGTAGAATTTTATTATTGGGAGAATGACTAAAGATTATAGTGTAACTAGATTTTATTCTTTTTATTATTATTATTATTATTATTATTATTATTATTTTAAACAAAGAAGGCAATTTATATAAGACCACATAACTAAGAAGTAGTGGTACTGGAGATTAACCCCTTGTTCATGTGATTACAAATTCTCTATTCTTAAAATCCTGTAATAGGCTTTTACTGCTTCAAAATGATGGCAAAATCATATATACTTCTTTATAGTCAGCTGCCCCTTTCATTAAAGACATAGAAAATGAAAAGGATTTCTATACTCTGCATCTATTTCATCTATTGCATTTTACTCTTTCATAATTTATTTTCTAATCATATTTAATTACTTTTTCTAATCAAGAAATATTTATCGATCACTTTTTATATACAAGTATATTTTAGGCTTTATAAGGGAAAACTGTAAAAAGCCTAATTCCTGAGCTTACAAAGTTTACAGTCTTATCGGAGATATTAGACATGTATGCAAATAAGCATAATAAAATGCAACATGTGACTAATGTAAACTCAGTTTATTGAAAAGCCTCTACTATTTGGAGTAAGACAGTGAAGTGCTTTGTTTCCAGACATTATCTTCCTCTCAGGTTTTACAGACTGATTCCCTCATTTTCTACAGCTCTTTTAATTAATGACATATTTTGCTCAGATTTCATAAATTTTTAGCCACTTTGGGTTAATAAAAGTTTTTTTATTCAAGTATTTGAACCTACTCTCAGTGCATTTTAAAATTTCAGGGTGCATTCACATTCTCCCTCTTCCCCTTTCCTCACTGGAAGCTGGCACTCTAGCTTCAGTGACTGGAAGAAGATGTAGGGATGTGGAGCTTGGGCTGTATCTCAGACACCATTGGTCTATTGTCTTCTATGTCAGAAGAAGAAGAAAGATCAGGAAAAGAGCAAGTTATCTTCTTAGGTAACTGGGAAGGATGAATTCTTCTTCACTATAAAATGAGTGCCCAGCAAGTTGTCTATGACCTAGATAAAAATGAGTGCCAACACCCAACTTGTCCCCAAGAAGAGGAACTCACCTTAACTCTGTTCTCTTCAGAATTTGAGTGCTGAAAGAGAGCAGGCTACCATGTCTGGCTGACCTTCTGGTGATGCATCTCCCCTGATGCCCCTGTCTCCCAGAAAGACAGCAGCCCCAAATCCCAGTCACCTCCTAGAACAACTCTGAGATCTAGGAGCACACATGCAAGCAATCTTCCTTACTTCTCAGGAGCTAGAAACTAAAGTCAGGCAGTAGCCTTCACTGCCCTCTTCCTGCACATCACTCACTTGGTCAGATCTCACTGGTTCCATTTGCCCTATTGTTCGCTGCATGAGAAGACAAGATCCCTGATCAGACATTTGCTGAGAAATGGAATGCTATTGCCCTGTAAGCCCCCATGAACTGTTTTGAGTGATTCTCTCAAAGCACCCTTCCCCTATGACTGCATTTGGTAGTGAAAGCAACTCATTTTCCCCCCAAAGGCATTTTCCTCTCTTCTCTACCTACCTCTGTCAACTGGCAGCCTGTAGTCTTACCTTCTTGGGTAATATAATCTTCTAGGATTTGATTGCTTCTATTATATCTTATGAAGGGTGTCTTCTTTATTTTTTGAACAAATAAAAGGTAATGTGTGATTATTTCCCTCTCCAGTTCACCCATCCCCTCTGCAACCTGTCTTCAAAAACTCTCCTTCTCCTGCTGTCCCCAGTAGTTTCTATTGAAGGAAACAGAAGGGCTTAAGTTATTTAACTATACAGAGCAATTGAAGTCTTATTTGTAAAAATAGATTTGTCTTTCATTTTATTAGTAAGTACCTCATCTTCTAGCCCCTTCTTACTGAGAAGAGCTGAATAAGCTGTGAAATTCTAGTGTTGCAAAACTAGAGGAAAGCCCTGTCAAATTTATTTAAATTGATTTCATTTATTTCTAGCTTTCTCATACCAGTAGCAAATGATAAATTATTAACATAAATAGCAAATACATTGAATACAAACAAATCAGGCAGAAGAATTGACTAAAAGTCTACAAGTTTTGGCATTGCTTCTCTAAAGAGAATTGAATTCTCCTTGAATTCTAGAAAGTTCTGAGTCTGTCTTACTGCATTCTCAAATTATCCTAAAATTAATATTAAATTATTACTTGATGTTGACAACCTTGTCATTCAACTTGGTTCTCTCACTGATTCCTCCATCTCTTTCTGCCCAACATCAATATAGCTCTAATTTCATGGAGAGACAAAATGGATCTATAGTCAGAGTGTCTGAATTTGTGTCCATATGAGCACTTACTAGATAATTAATTTTGAACAAGTCATTTCATTTTACTCCTCAAAATCTGTTACAATAGAAATTGGGTTACCCACCTCACAGAGCTTGATTCAGTTTTAAATGAAATATCAGATGGAGAGTACTTAAGAATTATAAAAACTTGGTTCTCATTAATGAGTTTTATTTTATATATTTTGGAGTGGGCCAGCAAAGCAAGGTTTATCAAGCAGTAGCAAAGTGATAGTACAAAGCTCCCAAGGAAAGAGGGGACCTGAGAGGGTTGCCATCAAAGTTTCTAAGTCTAGGGAGTTTCTTGGGCTTGTTGGAGGGCTTTTTAATCTGATGAACTCTCCCTGTGTCATTCAGTCAAGCTTTTGTCATCTATCTATCATGTGGAAAAGGGTGGAGAGCTCTTTCCACAGTGAGTGGAAAATCTTTTAAGGATGGCTTTCTCTTAAGGCCTTAGCCCCCTTGTCCCTGCTTGCCTTACTTCCAACTATCCTTCATCGTTCCCCCTCTCAAGAGGTAAGCCTAACTGCCATTAGAGAAAAAGGGTGAACCCATCAAAGCTAATTCCTGCTGGTCCGGGGCATTGGATGGGGTGGCACTCAGGGTTCCTCTCATTCCAGCCTATCAAAGGGTCCCCTGTAGAAGTCTGATTGTACCTCCATGTGAGGCTCCGCCTTTTGGAGTTTAATGACCTTTCTTATGGAAGATACAAAGTAGGTTAAAATAACATTTAAGAAGGCTTATCTGTGTCTTTTTATCCCTTCAAGACTAGTCCGGAGTCCTCTCTGGGTTCACAGAGGTATTTCATTTCCTTGTTGTTAGTCCTTATTGGGGACCAGGGTTTAACGCTAGAATGATGGATCCAGACTTAAAATTCAGGTATCTTGATTGCTGTTATTTTTTTTTAAGATTTTATTTATTCATGATAGTCACACAGAGAGAGACAGAGAGGCAGAGACACAGGCAGAGGGAGAAGCAGGCTCCATGCAGGGAGCCCCACGTGGGAGTTGATCCCAGGTCTCCAAGATCACACCCCGGGCCAAAGGCAGGCGCCAAACTGCTGCGCCACCCAGGGATCCCTCTTGACTGCTTTGTTAAAGTGGCTAAAATACTGTATCAGGCCTTCCCAGAGGGGGCCTCTAGAGAAGTGGATAAAGAAGAAAGAGTTTAGGAAGCACTTAGTCCCCTGGGGTTAAGTGGGACAGGTTGGTTATTTGGGGCTGGGAGTTGGGAAGCTCCTGAAAAGCATGTTGAAACCTTTGAAAAAGAATGACATGATTTATCAGATTAAAGACTTCCTTGTCTAGCAGTAGGTCATTTACAAGGAAGGGTCTCCCATATAAGATCTGAAAGGGACTCAACCCCCTTTTCATGGGGTGTTCCTAATTTGTAAGGCAATAAGGAATAGAGGCACTCTATTTGACTTGTCTCTTTTGCTAGTCTTTTGAGGTGTCTTTTAATAACTTCATTAGTCCTTTCTACTTTTCCTGAGGATTGAGGTCTCCAGGCCCAGGGTAAGTGATAATTAATTCCCAAAGCCTTGGATACTCCCTCTGTTACTTGAGACTTGAAGAAGGGGCCATTATCACTCTGAAGGGACTGGGGGAGTCCAAACCGAGGGATGGTTTAATTTACTAGTAGTGTCTTTATTATTTCTGAGCCTTTTTCAGTTTTACAGGGGAAGGCTTAAACTCAGTGCATGAAGGTATCTACCCAAACCAGGAGGTACCTGTACCCATCCATTTTAGGAATGTGTGAAGTTCATTTGCCAATCTTCCCCAGGGTAACTTCCTATGTGTTGTATGCCTCTGAGGATTTGCTGATGGGAGAATAGGTTATTCTTTGTGTTTCCTGTCCCAGAGTAATTTTTTTCCTGTTTCAGAGGTAGTTTGATAGCTTCAGGAATCAAGGGAACAGACAGCTGCCAGCCAGCCACAAGCCACCAGATCCCTATCTTTGCTTAAATATCTCATTTGCTGTTGAGCTGGTCCCAGATGTGGGTTTGGATACCCAAGGCCATTCTTTTTCTGTCACATACAAGCTGTAAGCCCTCACTGTAGGAAGACTTAAAGCTGGGGCACTGAGCAAAGCCTTCTTGAGATTTTAAAAAGCTTTTTCCTACTCTGGATCTCACACTAATAGATGGGTACCCACTCTGAGTGCCCTTGATCAACCAGTAGACGGAATGTGTTATTTCTCCATGTCTGGGGATCCATGAGTGACAGTGTCTTGCTATGCCCAAAAACCTTTCCAATGAGGGAAAGTTGTGGGGTCCTTAAGGTGAATAGGAACAGGCACTGCTGTTACAGCCTGACCCACTTCATCCTGAGTCCCAGAGGTAGGGAAGGATTAGTATCAGCCTCTATTGAGGGGAGGCTACTGCTAGTCTCCCGAAGGGCTATCAATATGAGAGTTAATATCTCTACTTAAGAGAAGTATGGGGCTCTCAGGCATTAAGCCTATTTGGAAAAGACCTAGATGTAATCCCATTTGTCATCCAAATAAAACTTTCCTAACAATTACCCATGAAACCTTTGATACAGACAATATTAACTACCATTTTAACTCAAGCTTGCTTGACCTTCAGCAAGCCTAAATAGAATCATTCCCAGTTCTAAAACTTGTCAACTCAGACAGATGAGTAGATGCCATATTTTTTCCACCAAAGTGGAAATATGCAGCCCATGTCAGGCTGGAGAAGACAAGGAATGTACCCAAAACAAATGGAGTTCTGGTGGCTGCTTGGAAATATTCCTTAAAGTCTCTGTCCTGAGGTAGACTAATGACAGTTGGCTCCAGTTATAGCCATTAATGAGGGAGAAGCCCCCACGTACTGCTCAATACCTTCATGATGCATACTTGGGAGTGATGGCAATACCTGTTCCCAGGTGGATCATTAGGGTCCCAGTTGGGAATCTTGAGATGGTACAGCCTGGGCTCCAGTTGGAAACTGAGGCCACCCATGGGCTCATCTGTCCCTTCATCCCCATATCTTTCAGCAGTGGCCAAAAAACCACACTTTTCTGCTTCAGTGAGGGTCTGGTTTAACAGAAGCATTACATCCAATTTTGGAAAACTTTGAAGTCTCCTTTCATCTCAGGTCTTGTAGTGGCACCTCCCCTTGGTCCTCTTTCTTGCAGAGGGTAAAGCCCTCAAGCACAGGCAGAGGTTCCAGAACGGGGCAGGACAGGTAAGGGGACCTGATCTTACCCTAGGAAAGATGGAGCCAGGGATGGAGATTCCCTGTGGACTCAATTTGCTTATCAGCTTTTGATGTGGATGTGATGTTCCTTTGTTCGTTCCCCTGCTCCCCACCCCAAGGCAGGGGAGTCTGGAAGAGATCAGCCAGGAGGCTAGGATCAATCCTACATTGCTGAGATCAGAACAAAAGAAAATAAGATGCCCTTTTTCCCAGTTAAAACTAGAAAGGTGAAGACCCTCAGGTGGCCATGTTTCATCCTACAACTTATATTGTGGCCCCACAACAAAAGAAAATGAGTTGCATTTGCCCAGTTAAAACCAGGAAGGTGTCTGAGTAAACAATATTGACCAATACTCTTTGTATAGCCTATAATGCCCAGATGGGACTCTGAAGGAATAAGGGTCTTGGTCAGAGAATTACCCCTCTACAAGAAGAGAGTAAAAGGCACCCCTTACCTCAATTTCTTATAGTTGACCAGAGAGACTTGGAAAGAGAGGAAAAGGCATTTCTCACCTCAGTTCCTCCTCATTTTTTCCTGTTGTGTAGCCCCAGCTACTCACCCCACTGACAGCCAGAGGCCTCCTCTTCTTTGCGAGGTGCTGGGAGTAGTAGTCATGCTTACCCAGGCTTGACCCTACCTCCAGAGAATAGCCCTGGTGCCCTCACCCTTAAGACTCCCTTAGAAGTCAATAGATACACTAGACTTCTTTTAGTTGAATTGTTCTTTCTGGCAAAGCCATATGGGGAGACAAAATAGGGTACCCATGGAGGGCAAATTCACCTGGGATAAACCCTGAAGGATCTGAGAAGTTGGGAGAATCCTTAGGCCTTAGTTCTTTTGCCTTGCTTCACCATTCCTTCCCATAGGTGGTATAGCCTGTAGGAGGAGTCAGAAACAGGAGACTGTTCTCACTGTTAACAGGGAACTGTGAGTGAGATCCCTTGGAGACCACCTGAACCACTCACAGGAGAATGTCAGGGAGACTATCTTGGGCTTTCCCACTCATTCTTGTAGGAGAGGAATCAGCTGATAAATGAGTAGTAGAAGAGTTTCTGTCTGGATGCCCGAATGGGCAATTAAGGAATCCTTCTAAGAGCCACCAAAGGGTAGCTTTGGTCAAGCCCTTCAGTTGCTGCTAGGTTTTCCCTAGGTTCCTCACATCTGGTGATCTGCTCCAAAGGAGTTTTGAGTCCTTAGTAAACTGATATTCCCAACTTCTGTTGTGAGATCTGTTGGAAAGAGCCCAGAGAGCCTGTCACCCAAGGCTTGAGAATGGCAGCCCCACTAATTGCTCTTACATGGCTGATGGATGCCCATTGTTTCAACAAACAAAATGGGCACAGAAAGACAGAGAAAGAGAGGGAGAGCCCTGCCCACTACTCACAGTTGTTCTTAATGATGGTGGATATCTTAGGCTAGCAGCAAAGCAAGGTTTATTGAGCAATTACAGAGTGATAGTATAAAGCACCTGAAGAAGGAGGGGACCTGAGAGGGTTGTCCTCGTCAATGATTTTTAAAAGCACATAACTCTATGTGAAACTTAAAAAAAAAAAAAAACATCTTTTTTTTCTTCCTTTCTCCCTTCCTTCCTTCCTTCCTTCCTTCCTTCCTTCCTTCCTCTCTTCAGTTTTTTTTGTTTGGATTTTTTTTTTTTTACTTTTTAATTAAATAATCCAGCTATAAGTACAAATACAGGTTTCATATTTGAAGCCATTTAAGGTAAATTCTTTCCTAGTTGTTTTAAGTATGAATTTGCATGTATGTGAATGGATTCCTTTATTAGAAATTTATGAAATCCTATCACAATTGTTAAGTACTATGCTAGGTGCTGAGACACAGCAGGGTATAAAATCAGATGAAGCCTTAGGTTTTAGTCTGCTTTTCAAGCTTCTTTATGAATGTGGCCACTGCTGTCAGCATCTTACCTGCACTGTACCTTCATAACGTATGAAGGTATTTTCTGTGTTATATGGAAGAGGTTTTGGTTCAAGAAAAATTCAGGTCTCCCCACTGGCTGTGGGGTAGGGGCACCAGAAACAACACAAATGTTTCTTTTTCATTTTAAACGTTTTTATTCCAGAGCAGAGGTGGATAAACTATAGCTGGTTGACCTAATCTAGCTTTCTGCACATTTAGCAAACAAAATTCTATTGGACCATAGCCTTACTGATTCATTTGCCAGTCATTTATGGCTGCTTTTGCGCTACAGTGACAAACTGAGTACTTGTGACAAAACCTTATGTTTTGTCAGACTGAAAATATTCAAAACTGAAAATATTTATTGTCTAGCCCTTTACAGAAAAAAGGTTCTTGACCCCTGCTTTAGAGAAAAATCTCTTCATCACCGTCCATCACCGTCCTGGCTCTCTAATCAAGCCAGCAACATGATATAATTGACTCTATTCTAACTACAATTAACTGTTCTTTGCTCTGATCTTTCTTCAAATAGAACCTACCCTGCCATTGCCTTTGAAGAAACTTCCCCAGATGGCCTTGTGAGTTCTTAGCCTCTCTTAGTTCCTGTGGCCCATGCCATGCATACAAAACTAAGACATTTCCTGTGGTCACGCAGAATGGTGACTACCTCAGACTTTGAACTCTAACTGTTTTAACATTTCTCCTGATTCAAAAACAGGTTTTCTTTTAAAAGAGTATTTGGTCAGAAAATCTCTACTAATTCAGAGGGTAATGTAATGGAGACTACCAGGGAGCCAGAGCTGCTAAGGTAAAAAATTGGCTGAAGGTCTGACAGCCACTCCTGCTGCAGTGCCACCGCCTACTTCTGGCCAGTCTGACAGGCTCCTTCAGGCTTCAGATAGTCCTGTGCGTTCACATTTCGGCAGAACTGTGGACGCTGGCCAGCAGGTGCCTCTTGTTCTTGTTCTGCCTGAGATCTTTTAACTCAGAAGGAGCATGTGTTCCTTCTTCCCTGTCCACTTCCATATTCTCAGCAGTTACCCCTGTCCCATTTATAACCCCACTGTAACTCATCTACAAACTTAAGAAATGTTTGAGAGTGGAAATTATACTGACAAGAATTGAGTAAATGCAAGTTAAGACACACTGCACTCTATTAGCTGGGTGACTTCAAATAATTTGATTTACTTTTCTAGGCCTAAACATCACCACCCTGGATTTAATAGTCATTTAACAATAGTGGTTATATCTTGGCTCTATTAATCACCAGGAAATTGGCAAGTATTTATCTTTCTTCCTTGCAATGATTCTTTAATACTGCATGACTAAATTTTAGAGAAAAGCAAAGAATAAGTAAATAAGGCCACACTGCTGATTACCAACAGAGCTGGGATAAATAGCCACTCCTCCCAGCTTTAAAATCCCTACTCCCCCTTCCCCGCACCAATCCATCCAGTTTACCTGTAGCTACTGACCCTAAAACATGATCAGTGTTCTGAGGTCTGAGACTGCAGGAAGGCCCCAAGTGTAGCACTGACTCAGTCTCACTGAGACAGAGGTGATAGAGCAAGGAAACTGGGCTCTTTAACTGTGGATTAGGTCTTAGTAAACTGAACTCTGTGTTACAAAACAGTTATAATATTTAAAAAACAGGAGTTGCGAGAATATCAAGTAATAGAAATGGGAAAGGAAAATAATATATAATTTTTAAGCATAAATGTAAGCCAGTGGCAATCTATAATTTAATTGACTAGGACTTGGTTTTTCCACTACTGGGAATACGTATTTTCATATTCTACATAACCATGGTTAAATGAGGATAAAAATTGTTCCTTGATTTAGGACTCCAGGTCATTTGTTGATTCCTGTCTGATTTTCTCTAATAGGTTAATGCTTTTCACAAGGATGGGTTCCCAGAAAGACTATTTTTTTTTTTATGAAGTCCTAGACCCACTAAACTAGTTCACCATTTACCTTGGCTTAGAACTTTAATTTACATGTTGTTCTTAGTTTTCCACTTGTCCTGAATTTTAGTTTTACCCAATCTATAACTAAGAGAAATTGCATAGAGAAAATATTGTAGAATGATTAAAAGAAAGGATTTTTTTGAACATGATTTTTTAAAAATCCATCGACCTGTTTTCACAAGATTGTCAACTTATTGTGCAATGCTTTTCTGACTTCAGTATCCATGAGATTCTAATTCAGTAAGTCTGGGATTGGGCCCAGGAATTTGAGTTTTTAACAAGCATCCAGATGGCAGCAGGTAGATCATTGGACCACACTGTGGAATAACCTTTAATTGATTACTGTATTGTTAATATCCTACAGGGTGGCACAGTGCTAGGTACTTAGTAATAAATTAGTTGAATGGATAATCAAACGGGCTAAAGAGAAATGAGACAATGTGAGGTGTTCCTTTATTCACTCAGTGATTCATTGTTTCAGCCCTCAATGAGTGGCTATCATGTACTGAACTTTACAGTATTATTTGTGTATGTGTATAGATACAATACATGTATGGACACTATAACTAAAAAAGGCACTTTATGCATACCCCATGCTTCCAAAGAGCATGAAATATAGTGAAGGTTTTGAGAAACTAAAAATGTCATCTCAAGGTAATATTTAGGCTTTATTAAGGTGATAAGTGTACAGAGAAGTTATAACAATAAAAATAGAAAAAAGTAATGTCTTACCTTTTATATAACTATTATATTAAATGAATTATGTGAAAATAAGCTGGTAAATTGTGAAAGGCAATATATATGGAAATAATAAGATTTATAAATCTCTACCCCCTTTATAGAGATAGCAAGGTCTCCCCATCCCCATTGAGTGTGTTGACCAGATGCCTCGGCTTATCTTCCTTACCCCACAGGGTAGCTAATTAGATATCTCTATGTAAATTTCCTTCAAAGGAAGTATATGTTGCCTGTTTCTGAGGCATGAAATCTGCAGGACTGAGGCTCTATGCTAATGACGTGCAACCTGAACTTTAAAATGTTTTACAAACTATAGTAGCTATTAAATAATTACTTCAACTTCTGGAAGTAATAAAAACCCCTGTCTTGAGATTGCCTGAACAGAGTTTATCTCTTTACTAAGTATGTAAAATAATACTGTGGTAGGATAAGCTTTAAAAATTGCTTCACTGTATCCTTGTTATTTGAGCACTATACATATATTTTACCAATATTCAGAATAGAGGGTATGAACTTTTTTCCTAGGATCCTTGCAAGATCTAAACTTTACATGACAGTGGACTTCAATAATACTCATTGAACTTGCATGAGGTTCATGGAAAACAGCACATTGAAAATTCTGTGATAAATTACTAGGAGTTTTGTTTGACAAGCACTTTCGTACACTTTTCCCTTTGAGATGTAGTATTGTTTGGTTTGTCCGATATGTGATTCCAAATAATGAGAAGTGAAAGAAAAAAGGTGAATCTTCTATATATTAATCAAGGGCTCATCTAGACTATATATCCAACATGACGTTTCCCACACAGTGTATCTAGTTCTTAAATTGCTACTTGATTTCTCGGTGAGTGTGTCTTCATGTGCGAAAATACAAAAAGCAGAAAACAAACCTATTTATCTTGGCAGCAAGTACCTTGAACTATGAATTCAATGAGTCTTAAATATATAGAATCAGAATTGAATACAGCCAACCTAATAGTCTGTTTTGAGAAACATCAGTCCTTTTGTCCTTTATCCTATACATAAGGCACACTAAATTATTCTGTGTCCCCAGATACTTTCCATTTAGTCTGTATTTTGAGACACTTGATGGCTAGGAGATTTTAGGAGCCTTTAACAGAAATATGATGTAAAAATAAAACAAATTCAAGTTACGAAAATGTTGAGAGTCTGCTCAGAACACCATCAGCATCACGTCCCATCCTGGCAGTCCACGTGGAGCTGTGGCTGAGTCCACTGCATGAAAAAGCTCCTCAGTCCAGGCATGCTCCACTTCCAACTTAAACTAAATGTATTAGAACGATATAATGCCTCTAAAAGCAGATTGCACCTTATAGCCTTCTTTTTCAAGGAGTTTAAAAATGTCTTAAGAAAGGGTGATGCCTCTTTGGGATTTATGATTATTACTCATGGGCTTTATTGCTCATTCTGCTTTTCCACAACACCCGCATCACATCTACCGCCGAGCATCCAGAGGCAGGCTCGTTGCTTCAAGTTGTTTTGACAATAATTTATCCTAGAGTCTGACTCCATTGTTCTGCATGTATTACATAGAACTTCTATGGAACATCAAACATATTTATTGATAGGAGAAAATTGTGTCTTTATGAGTGTTTCTGTAATGAAACAGGATGAGGGATGTGGAAAGTCACTGGCAGTTTCAGTTCAAGAGGCTCTCTTCAGGAAGAGAAAAATGGAAATGTTTTTATGAACATGAAATAAAACTCTAAAAATGATGAGATGTTCTTCTAATATCCACTCTTCAATAATATATAGTCATAGTGTCCTCTGTGAATGAAGAGGGCACTGCAGATTCTTTCTGGTTGCCAGAAGTGTTAAGTGTTCACAGTTAGAAGCAATGAGCATTACACACTTCTCCCTGTGTTTCCTCACAGCCTGGACAGTGACTACTCTCACAGATGTTAAGACCCTTTCTGTAGTTGTTAGAAGGATACTGATTACCGATTTAGGGAGAAGTTCTTAATCTCCTCCTCCATCCGGGTCCTTTCCCTCCACAGACATCAGTGCAAGTGAAACAGGGTCTTAAGTTTAATACCATTGACAAGATAACCCTCCCTCTCTGCAGCACTGGCTCACCATAAGGCTATTACCTTGTTGGCCATGTACCATATCACTTTGCTGCCTGCTAATGCTTTGCTCCTTTCTTTTCTTTTCTCTTTTAATTTGCATTTAGAAGAGCTAGCAACCTCACTTGGCAAAGCTAACTGCTGATGTAGCTAACGATAAAGCGCTATGGCATCACTTGAATCTCAAAAATTAGAAGAAAATAAAGAGCTAACATATATTACTTTTTTCCAAAAGCCAGAAGCTACTTTAATTTTGCCAAAATTGTGTTGAAGAGTTATTTCAGTGTGGGCTAGGTCATAGCATTTGAATTATGTGGAAAGGTCAAATTGGAAAACTACAGGGGGTGGGAAGGAGTTGATTGAATGAGAATAAAGACTGTTAAAAGACAATGCGACATATAGGGACACTTGGAATACACCACAGCAAGAGAGGGTTTAATATTTTACTTTGCTTAGTTTAAAATTGGAAGAAATCAGTTTAGATAGACACAGCTTTTCTATAAAGGATGTTATGGAAGCCAAACCTCCCAATATACTAGGTAAGGATGAGTATGGTTATCTAAGTATCCTAATTATGTACCTGCCCAAAGTGAAAGATTAGGTTAGTTAATGGACAACAGAGTGATTTGACATAGTCCTTCCCTTTAAGGGGCTTATAGTCTACTTCAGTCCTTTTATGTTTTGAAATATGTACATCTTTCTTTCTCTGCAGTAGGCCTTACTAGTCTAAACATGTCTATGAATTCAGCAGCTTCTTCTCCCTAGAGGACTGGAGAATATCACACATAGTAGGAATCTGAAATTCCAAAAGATGACTTTATAGCTTCCAGACAAATGGAGCTTTCTACTAGAAGAACTTTAAAATTAAGGAAAACCATGCAAGGCTGATGATGCTAACTCAATTTGTTGAAAACAAACTATTTCTTCCCCTCCCCATCTCCCTTTTCTATATGTGTATGATTCAGGTAAGATTAGTGTCAGAATCAGTGAATGTCAAAGTTGATGTAAAAATCTTTAAAACTAAGAATTATTTTAATTCACCCTTATATGCTCCCTATACTTCCTATCTCCTTGAGGATTTTATCATTTATTTCCCTTCTATATCTTAAACATTAATTTCTCAGAATGTTGCAACTTCAACATTTTCAAGTCTCTCTCATCTTATGGAAAATAACCCAAAATACCACCTTGGCCCTACATATCTTCACAGAAGTCCTCTTCTTTCCATTGTCAAGTATCTTTAAAGAGTTGCTTTACTCAAAGTTTATACTTCTTTACTTTTTGTGCATTCATCTCAGTATGAGATTTAGGCCCACTAATTTCACTCTTCTAACCATTGACCTCTATATTGCTAAAGCCAAAACATATTTTTCATCATCCTTCTTGTTTTCTTTGTGGCGTTTCGTTTCTGAAAATCTCTCAGCTTCCAGTACACTCTACTTGCTTTTTTTCTACTCTTTGGTAGAAAAAGTACTTAGAAATTGTAAGTTCTCGGGATCCCTGGGTGGCACAGTGGTTTGGCGCCTGCCTTTGGCCCAGGGCGCGATCCTGGAGACCCGGGATCGAATCCCACGTCGGGCTCCCGGTGCATGGAGCCTGCTTCTCCCTCTGCCTGTGTCTCTGCCTCTCTCTCTCTCTGTGACTATCATAAATAAATAAAAATTAAAAAAAAATGTTACTAAAAAAAAAAAAAGAAATTGTAAGTTCTCTGTAAAGGTTTATTTTCCTCTTTCTTTAAATGGCAGTGTTTTCCCAGGTCTTCTCCAAGCCTGTTAACTTTTTTTTTCTCCGTTCTCCTTGGGTGATTCTATTTATATTCATGGCTTCAAGCATAACCTGGAAAGCTATGATATCCAAATATGTATTTTACGTTCTATCTGGATAATAAACCCGTAAGATATTATGTTATCAATTATTCAAAAAAAGTAAAATATTTGTGGACATTTTATTTGACTTTTATGGTGTTTAGGAGTTAAGATAGTAGTGATAAGCACAATGATAGTATTGAGAGAGGACTCGTTTTAAGTCTTGAGTCAGTTATTTGACCTTGAGTAAACTGCTTTAATTATAAGCCTTGTATCCTTCATTTGTAGAATGAAGTACCCACTTCATAAGATTTCCATGAGGATGAAGTGAGATCGTAATTGTGAAATTCCTGGCACATAGATGGTTCACAATAAATAGTAGCCCTTATTGTAATAAAATGATCTCTTGAACAAGTTTCACTTCTAATTGTAGAAAGCCAAAGTAGCACTCTGAGCCCAATCAGGAGACAAAAACAAAACAAAACAAAAAACAAAACAAAACAAAAAACAAACAAAAAACATGTAGTAGGCTAAAGCAGAACAGTTTAATACAAAGAATTATTGACTCTGACAAACATAACTATAAGATATAGAGAAATTCTATATGGTAAGGCTGAGAGAGAATACCTAAGAAAGGATAAACTTGAAAAGGGTATTAACAGATACAGAGATAATCTAGAAATCACAACACTGTAAAAATGTGTTCAAATACTGGAGAAAATGTAGTTTGGCTCCTGGAGAGCAGAGCTGGCCACTGGTATGGCCAGGCCAGAACTGCTGTGCAAACAACAGGCCACCTCCTGAGGTATAGACAAAGAACAGGTGATAAGAAAATGGTTGCTGGATCTGTAGTGGGAATCCAGGTGCCAGTAGGGGTGAAAGGTTGTTAGAACTTACTCTTTGAAGAAGGACTGACTTGGTGTATGACCTTCTGGACACAAGTAGCTTTATGCAGGCTGTGCTAGGCTTGTCAGAGGAGTCCAGGCTGTCTGTAGAAATATCATTGCCAGGATGAGGCTGAAAGATCAAAAGACCACATCCTGGGCTTGTGACCGCTAAGTAGTTCTTTACCAGATGTCCTCAAACCCACACTGCCTATCCTCCTGGATAATGCTGTGAAATGGAGGAAGTCTCTAACTCCTGCAAAATCTCCCCTGCTGCCCTCTGCTGAGAAACTTAACATTGTAGATTTATTTATTATTATTTTTTTAACATTGTACGTTTTAAAAGAGAAATGCTTAAACCAATTCTGTTGTTTACCATATTGGAGGTGCATTTGGAAATGAAAGGCAATGAATTGATAACTGACACAACAGATAGGTTTAACTAATACAAAGATAATCTAGAAATCACAACACCATAAAAATGTGTTCAAATACTGTGTTTTGCTCTATAGTTCTTTCAGTTCCAAGCTTTTTGATATGAAAAATTGGCGTATATATGTATAAGGTAACTTTAGTTCATAATTTAAATATGAATACCTATTAGCATCATGATAGCTTTGCATGTGCTAGAAGATAATTTAATGAATTACAATATAGCACATCGAAGAGTTGCTATGGTCTATTGAATCAAAAATCCAGTTCTTGAAAACAGCCTAAACATAATTTACCTATCCAATGTCAGTTTAAAGTTTTCACAATAAGCCACAGTGAGTTTTAAAAATCTCGTATAAATAATGATCCATTTAATATGTTTTGCAAGGAAATATATTTTAAACAGTCTTTTATATTTCTTTTATATATTCTAAGAGAGGGCTCATTTTTTCCCCATTACCTAAAAATATTTCTCAGTAAAAATAATATAAAAATTACTATGTTGATCATAATTCCAGGAGAAAACTAAAAATCCTTGAAATATAAGCTTAGTTGAACTGCTATTATAGCAAAGTGGCATGGCATTGGAATAAGTCCCATCAGTTATCAGGTTATCTTTAATTCACAATTTACCACTAACCACTTTGTAACCTCAAGAACTGTTTCTTCTATTTCTCTAATTTATTTATCTCTAATAATAATTTTTACTAACAACTGACCATTTATTATACCTCAGACTGTGATGAGTACTTTTGATTTTTATCACAATTCTTTTTTTATATTTAAATTAAATTAGCTAACTTATAGTACATTATTAGTTTCAGCTGTAGTTTTCAATAATTCATCAGTTGCATATAACATTTCTTAATACAGCAACAAGGTCTTATTTTCATCACTGCTCCGATGGAGAAAGTGAGGAGAAATGTTGCATTACCTGTTTAAGAGAATCACTTCAGAAGCAGAAGGGCTGGGATTTGAAGATTTTTTTTTGTCTGTCTCAAAAGCTCCTACTGATTTTAGACATGTTTCTAACTCTAGGTCAAAGTGGAGATTTATATTTCATAATCAGAGGTGTTAGAATTGATGGCACTGCTTCTCAAACTTTCATGTACACATCGATTGCCTGAGGACTTTCATCAAATACAAGCTCTAATTTAGTAGGTCTGGAGTGAGACTTGAGATTCCAAAAAAAGCTCTCATTTGGTGCCGATATTACTAGTTCATAAACCATACTTGGCATAGAAAGTGTAAGTGGCAATGGGATTGGAACAGACTAAGATATTAGTGACATCTGGATAATTTGAAGATTTCAGCTCCTTGGCATTTATCTGAAGGACTTGAAAACTTAGGCTCACACAAAAACCTGCACATAGATGTTTATAGCAGCTTTTATTTATAGTTGCCAAGACTTGGAAGAAACCAAGAAGTTTTTCAATATGTGTATGTGATAAATACAAACAAAGAAATATTATTCAACACTAAAAAATGAGCTATCAAGCCATAGGAGCACATGGAGGAAACTTCATGCAAATTACTAAGTGAAAGAAGCCAATGTGAGAAGGTCACATACTATATATAACTTTGACTATATGATGTTCCAGAAAAGAAAAAAAACTGTGGACACAATAAAAAGATGAATAGTTGAAGGGAATATAGGGAGAAGATGAATCATTTTCCTTTGTTTGTTTGTGTTAGGGCACTGAAAATATGCTATGATATTATAATAGTGAATAGATGTTATTGTAAATTTGTCCAAACCCATAGAATGTAAATATCAAGAGTGGACCATAATATAATCTATGGACATTGGGTGATTATGATGTGTTACTGTAGGTTTATCCTTGGCAAAAACTAATAAAAATAATAATTTATATTTATATTTATAGTATAAATATGCAAATACAATAAAGATATATTTTATATTCATATTAATTAAATAACAATTATTATTTTTTAAAAAAACTCGGCGAATTACTTTGATGATGAGAGAGAAACTCTGCCTGTGTAGAGCATGATGTACATGGAAATCTCAATACTTACCTCTTAATTCTGTTTTGAGCCTAAGACTACTCTAAAACAAAATCTAAAAGTCAAATAAAAAAAAAAAAATTGTCAGGGGCAGCCCAGGTGGCTCAGGGGTTTAGCGCCGCCCTATGTCGGGCTCCCTGCAAGGAGCTTGTTTCTCCCTCTGCCTGTGTCTCTGCCTCTCTCTCTCTCTCTCTGTGTGTCTCTCATAAATAAATGAATAAATAAATCTTTTAAAAAAATGTTGACAAAGGAAAGGACACTATCTACCATACCTAGGAATAACAGTCATGAAGACAATTTTCATTAGAACTCAGGCTGATTTTTTTCTCAAGGTGGGAGAATGCTTAAAGTTTTAACATAACAATTTAATAACTAAAAAATAACTTCTGTTACATTTGAGTTATCGCTAATTTAGTTACATCTATTGTCTATTTAAATCTACTTATAAGCATTTATTTAATTAATTTATTAATTATTTATTTATTTTAGAGAGAAAGGGGTGGGAAAGGCAGAAAGAGAGAATCTTAAGCATGTTCCATGCACAGTGTGGAGCTGGTTTCAAGGCTCCATCTGACAACCCCTGAGATTGTGACCTGAGCCAAAATCAAGAATCTGATGCTCCTTCCTTTCGGCCGGAACCACCATCTTCCAGTAATTTGCCAAAATGACCAACACAAAGGGAAAGAGGAGAGGTACCCGCTATATGTTCTCTAGGCCTTTTAGAAAACATGGAGTTGTTCCTTTGGCCACATACTTGCGAATCTATAAGAAAGGTGATATTGTGGACATCAAGGGAATGGGAACTGTTCAAAAAGGAATGCCCCACAAATGTTACCATGGCAAAACTGGAAAGGTCTACAATGTTACTCAGCATCCTGTTGGCATTGTTGTAAACAAACAAGTTAAGGGCAAGATTCTTGCCAAGAGAATTAATGTCCGCATTGAGCATATTAAACACTCAAAGACCCGAGATAGCTTCCTGAAGCGTGTGAAGGAAAATGATCAGAAAAAAGGAGGAAGCCAAAGAGAAAGGTACTTGGGTCCAACTGAAGCACCAGCCTGCCCCACCCAGAGAAACACACTTTGTGAAAACCAATGGAAAGGAGCCTGAACTGCTGGAACCCATTCCCTATGAATTCATGGCATGATAACTGTAAAGAAAATAAAAGACCTCAGGATTGTAAAAAAAAAAAAAAAAAAAAAAAAAAAGAATCTGATGCTCAATCAACTGAGCCACCCAGGCACCCCTACTTATAAACATTTTAATACTTGTTTATATTTGTTGAAAGATTTCTAGTTATAGTTTTTAAAATCATTTTACATGTTAAGAAATCGTACACATAAAATCTGTAGCTTTGCTATTCAGAGTGTAGTGCATTAACTAGCAGCATCAGCACCATCTGAGAACCTGTTAGAAAGGCTCATCTAAGGCTCTAACCCAAACCTTCTGAATCAGAATCTGCACTTAAACAATACAATGCATGGTTTCATATGCACTCTAAGACTTCAAAAGTACTGCTCTCCAAGAAGCTCTGATTTGAAAAACCCACCAAAAAATATCCTTCAGTGGTGTTCTTTGAAAGTATGTATAAACCAAATATATTTTGTAAAAAAAAAAAAAAGAAAGAAAGAAAAGAAATGGTGAATATGTAATCACACAGTAGCAGTGTTTATGTTGACAGCAAGGTGTTTCCTCTATCAGCATGAACCAAAATTGTCCAAACAGAGGCTGCCTTTGAAGAACATATTATCTTCTTTTTTTTTTTTTGGCTTTCAAATTTGTTTTTATCATCTTCCTATTTTTTTAAAGATGTTGTAGTGAAAAATTATGATAATTACAACTTAGGATAATTGGCTGATGTTGACCATGGGTTATTATCCCATCAGCATCTTGAACTTTGAGGTGGAAGAAAAGAAAGAAGAACAGAAACAGATCATGACAGGAAAAACCACTTCCTTGATTTTGCCGTTAACTTGCCCTTTGAATTTTTATATTCATACCTCCACTCTGGCCTCAGCAAAACAACAGGTGCAAACTGCAGATGGATCCCATCGCAGTGGCAGACAGACACATCTGCCACTGGTCACATGACTCTCAATTTGAAAGATGGCCAGCAGTAACCAGATTTGTGTCCTGGGGTGGCAGGGCAGAGGGCTCCTTTGAACAGTAAGGATACTTATAGGATGTGCTATTTTCGTCTGAGCACTCAATCAAGTCTGCTTTTCCAACTTTATTTCAGAATCTTAAAAACTGATTTTCCCCCTCCTGCAGGAAGGTATAATTAAACACCTTTCTTCAAGTTGAAAAAAAGAAAAAGGAAAAAAAGGACCTTAAATAAACATATATTCAGTTTTATCACATACTGTTATATATTTATTCCCATTTTAATAATATTATATATATAAAATTCACCAAAATGGCATAAATTATGCCCCCCAAACCAAAAGTTTAAAGTATATTGCAATAAATGTCTTAGTTCTTTTTTTTTCAATTTTGCTCTCAGAAACAATATATTTAGGTTTTGTGAAGCAATTGGATGTTTGGCAAGTTTTACATATTTGGAATTACTAAGGCAGATACTGTTCCACCGGCTCCAAATATGTGTGTGTGTGTGTGTGTGTGTGTGTGTGTGTGTGTGTATGCATGAGAAAGAAAGAATGGGAATATTTTTATATTTGAATGGAACATGAATATATTTTGATGTGTAAGATAAACTAGAACTTAATATTCTATACTTTAAATGATTATACCAATGTTAGTATTTTTATTCTTAAAAAATTCTGGGGGCAGCCCGGGTGGCTCAGTGGTTTAGCACTGCCTTCAGCTCAGAACCTGATACTGGAGACCCAGGATCCAGTCCCACGTCAGGCTCCCTACATGGATTCTACTTCTCTCTCTGCCTGTGTCTCTGCTCCCCACCCCTCTCTCTCTACCATGAATAAATTAATAAAATATTTAATTTTTTTTAAAATTCTACATCAGTCAATAAATATGCACATGTTATCACATAAGAAACATATGAATGTGTCAGTGAATGTACAGTTAATACACATGTATGTGCATATGTGCATGTATTTTGAAATGTTGATTACCTAAGGTACAATGAATAATGTAACTATATAGCAAAGTCTATATGTGTTTATGTTTCTATATATGCTGATTAGATGAGATCAAATATTTTATACATTGGATTTTTGTTAAATTTGTAAACAATAATATTTCCATTTAAAGGTATTTTATTGACATACACAAAAATATATAGTGTTAACAGTTGTCAAGTAACTACAAATCAAAACAATTAGAAACCATTTATTTTTCCTATAAAATTTTCAAAAATTATAATGATCAATATAAAGTCCGGTATACTAGATATTTATACTAACCAGTTTTTTGTGTAAAAGTGCTTGCAGAAGCATTTTGGTGTTAGTGATAATTTGGAAACAACCTAAATATTCAACAATAGAAATTATGGCACATCTAGCCATTTAAAAAAGTACTTTGTTAGAACACTTAAATACAGGAAAATGCTCACAATATGTACTCAAATGAAAAGACACAAAATAAAAAGACAGGGCAGCTCGGGTGGCTCAGCGGTTTAGCGCCGCCTTCAGCCCAGGGCGTGATCCTGGAGACCCGGGATCCAGTCCGACGTCGGGCTCCCTGCATGGAGCCTGCTTCTCCCTCTACCTCTGTCTCTGCCTCTCTCTGTGTCTCTCATGAATAAATAAATAAAACCTTTTAAAAAATAAAAATAAATTTAAAAAGCAATAGAACTCTAATTTTAAACACACATATTCGGTCAATATCCACCAAGTGCCTACCTTTTTTTTTTGTTTTAGTAAGCACTGTGTGGGTATTTGGATATATTAGTGAGCAGAATAGAGGCTCCTGATCTATATACATCTTATGGTTTAGAAGCAAAAAGACAAGAAACAAAAAGATTGAAACTTTTCATAGTAAAATATTGATAGTAAGATTATAGGTGAGTTATATTTTATTTCTTTCATTCCCCCTTTTCTAATCACCTACATGAATAATGAGTTACTTTTACTGTAACAAAAATGCAAATATTTAAAAATGCAAAAAAAAAAACTATCAGAAAAACTATTATACTACTTAAAATGTTGCTTAACTAGTACTTTAATACTAGTTAGTACTTGTGCTAACTAATCCTTAGTCCTTTTCGAGTATTCAACCGCTCCCTCAGGACTTTAACTTTAGACAATACACATATAATTTTTTTAAAATTTTTTCTTCTCTATTCCAAAGAAGCATACTGGTCTCTCTAATTTGTTCTGAAAAAAAAAAATCAATGAAAATGTAATTAGTTGCGATTAATATGTAAATATGAATCTTTGGTCCTGGAATTGGTTTGCCTGGCCCAATTTAGCTCTGTAATTCTGAGTGATTATCTATCCATTTAGAGTAGTGCCTTGATCGTGCACATCTAGTTTGAATTCTCTTTGTAACATAACTCAATACTAATTTACCCATGACTATATGATCTGTGATTTTGTCATTTAACCAAATCACTTTTACATTTGCGTCTGATATTTTTGAAAATATCACGGTTAATGGCTGCATAATGTTATAGTTGTTCAAGTACTAAGTAAGTAATTATTCTCATTTGCACCATGACTATTATTATATTGAAATAAGCTACATTATAAAGCCTGTTGATGGGTTCCTAACCTACCTTTACCAGGCTATACAATGTGATTGTCATATTTTAGCACATCTTCCCTTGACATCTCTATGTCAGTGGTCCCAACTACAAATGTATACAAAGACTAGCCCACCAACATGAATGAATAGAGAAGGTTGGGAACAAGGGGAACAAGGTCTTTGGAGGACATGGGCCTTGAGTACAAGGGACAGCCAGTATTCAGCTTCAGTTAATTTTGCCAATCAAGAGTATTAGCCTAAATTTTCTGATTTTTAAAATAAATTAGAAAGCTACTTTTAAATGTAAAGTTTCCCAATTACATAAAACACCAATCAACCAAACACAACAGGCTAGCCAACTGGATTTGGTTTCCAAATTAGAAGAGTTCAAATTTATGAAACTTGTATATTGTTACTTGTTATAACCTTCTGGAGATATACTTTTTTGTTTCTGTTTCTGATTTTTGTTTTTTAAATATAGCATAGGGGAAAACTTTAAAGAAAGACTTACGATTTCCTTATAAGTGTATAGAAACACCCTCACCCTGAATTGTTGTCATATTTATTGATCTTCAATCAGATGATTCTACTTAAAGTTTATTATTTTAAGTGCATCTTGCTTTAAAAATGTTAGGCTTTTTAATCTTTCATTTGATAATAAATCAACATAGGTTCATAAATGCCATGGATAATCATGACAAGAATATAGGGAAATTAAGTGTATGTGTACAAATCATACATCCAGTCTCTTGTCTTGCTTCTTAAGCATTGATTACGCTTAAATCTATAATCTAATTTTTTTTAAAGAAAATGCAATGTATAATAAATCTTGAGTTTTGAATGCTATGTACAATCACAATGTTCTAGCATCTCAAAAGTAGACAGGGAAAATAAAGGATCAGAACAAAGGGAACCTATTTGTTTCCAAATCAAGAACAAACAATAAACCAAGTCTTAGTGGCTATAAACTCAAGGCATCAAGCCATAGAAGAGGGTAATTTTTGCAAAATAAAGTATAGAATAATCTTCCAATGCATAAGCAAACTGTATTGAATCTAATAAATCTAAAACTCTTAATAAAGTGCTTGGCAGGAAATCATAGAGTAAATCCAGTGTTATGAGCTCATGTGCTACAGCTGTCACCAGAGGACAGGGGTGAAATTCTGAGTAGATACAAAGGCAACAACACAGAAAGTAGAGGAAAATTTCATGTCATTAACACTGTGAAGCAGTGTTTGCTCAGCTCAACACCCTCAATGATTACATTTGTTTGTCTGCATATCTACATTCTATTCGTGTAATACCCATATGGTTCAAGTGGCATCCCCATTATTAGTCTTCTGACAAGAATGTCCCTTGCAAAAGACCACGGTTTGTTTTATGGGGAAAGGACGTACTTAGACGTTTGTCTTGAGAATCCACCAAGCTTTAAGAAAGGATAATTCCCATGACTGGACAAGTTTAATTCAAAAACATTAGTACTATATTTAGGTAAAGGTTTAATGAAGAGGAAGTATTACTAAGCTCAGTTTCCATTCTCCAGATGCTATAAAATTGCATGTGTTACCAATTTTTGAAAATTCATATAAATTATTATTTTAATATAACAATAGTAGTAACTAATTGTTGGTAAGCAATATGCCAAGAAAAATATTGTGTATCTCACATGACTTGATTAATTTATCCTCTGTCATTCTGTGAAGTAGCTACTATTGTTACATCTGTTTTCAGATATGGAAATAGAGTAAGTGGCAGAGCTGGGATTTCAATCTGATCAGTTTGATTCAGGAAGTAGTAAACTTAACCTCTTTGAGTGTCATTATGGTGAGATATTTGCCCGGTAGGCAGTCAAATATGATTCTAAACCATACTTAGTCCAAGTCTTCAAAATGGAAAGTCTATTCATTTTGCCAACCTGCCTTTTGATTCAAATGAGGAATCTGCAGGATGCAGCTGATCACTACAAACCCCAAGAACTCCCTCATTCGCTTCAAGCCTGGCAGGGTTTATTTACCTGTATTTAATCAAATTGTAACTGAACCAAGAGTTTGTCCCCTCAAGGCACAGCAAGCCAATAAAAACTGACACTGAGCTTTTGAAAGATAAGCTGTTAATGGTGTGGTTTCACCCATGAGAACAGGACCTACTGCTCAAAAGTCCTGTCTCCCTCATGGTTTGCAAGTGAGGATTTTTAAGGTCAAAATTTATAGCAGTGGACTCCTGAGAAGGTGGACGCTGTTAATTGGAGGCCCGTGATGTCATGCTAGCAGATGCTCTGGTGCCTTTCATTAAGTCCCACAGCGGTCTTCTCTATCTCAAGAGATTTGGAATCTGAAAAACATCTTTATTCCTTATGTTAAAATTTTCACTAAGTACATCTGGTGATCGTATCTATTTGTAAGCTAGTGGGGTGGCATTCTTACAGGTTTCTTGGCCAGTTCAGCTATGCCCGGGGATGATATGACCTCTATTGCTCATTCTTTCACCTGAACTGATAAGATGGAGGCCAGATTCAAATACGATTGGATTACTTGTGATTTAATTTATGCTTTAAATCTAAAATCATATTGCTAATTCTTCTTTTTAAAAAAGTATTTATTTGTTTGAAAGAGGGAGAGAGCGAGAGAAAGAGAGAAAGTGGAAAAGAGGGGAAGAGGGAAAGGGAGAGAGAGCCTGACAAGAGGCTCAATCTCATGACCTGGAGACCATGACCCTGAGATCATGACCTGAGCCAAAACCAAGAGTTGGATTCTTAACCAACTGCACCACCCAGGTGCCCCATATTGCTACTCTTCTGTTTGCTTTTGTAGGAAATATTTTTTTTTTCTTAATTTACTGGATTATTTTGGCTGGTCTACTAATTAAATTGGTTAACATTTAATTTTGTACTTATGAGAGCTCCACAAAGACATGAAAAGCTTCAAGACAGGCAATTGAGGCTTATATGCCATTCTGAGTTAAGGAGTTAGGGGTAGGGATCTGGGGCTTCAAAAGGAAGGAAGACAATTAACGAAAAGATGGTAAGAGCAAATAATTGGAAAACAAATGTTTGTCATGACCTGCAGAGACAGTGGGACACAGAGGAAAGTAAACAAACATATCTTGCTGAGTTCCTCTTAGTTTGGCACACCTAGCTTGTACTCTTTGTAGATATTTCTGGTGGTACCTCTCTTCCAGGACCAAACATCCTCTGAATTCTCAGAGACAAATAAGGGGGAGAGGAAAGTTTTTTTGAAACAGTTGGATCTTGATTCCCTTCATCTCAAAACAGTCCACAGTACAAAGTGACATACTTTGTGGCAGCCTATTCTGATTCCCTTTAATTTCAAAGGTATTTAATATGCATAAGTGAATAAACCATTACATTCAGTCTGTATAAAGGGTGTTATCACTCATCTGCTTTGCACTGGGGAGTTTTCCTCTGAGGGTAAATTCCTCTGAATTATGCTGCCCTATGAAAGGCAACCATGCTTATCAACAACATCACTAGTGCTGCTGTATGCTGCCCTATAATATGGCAGAAACACATCCTTTATAGCAGTGCCAAGGAATCAGATCTCCCCACCAAAATGAGCTTTCCAGATAGTTCTGTGTGCCTTAGACATTGAAGAACAGCATTCAGAAATATAGCCTGCAGAGGATGCCATGACATAATCTATGTGCTTGAGAATACTTCAACATACTCTGTGTGTGCTTGACTATCAGTTATTGTCTGGGGCTTTAAGAAATTTCTTTGTTACCTCAATCTACTGTTTTAATAAGGATTTCAGTAATTTTTCTGATGTCAGAGCACTTTCTTTTTGGGGATATGTGTTACCCCCACAGAATAGATATTATAAATACATAACACAAGCCCCTTTCTGCAGGCTAAAATTCAGTAGTTTTAGGACTCATTTACTAAAAGTTTTATGATCAGAAACTACTTTTAAAGATTTTATTTACTCATTTGAGAGAGAGAGAGTGTGTGTGCACGAGTGGGGGAGGGGTAGAGAGGGAAAGAGCGAATCTTAAGCAGACTCAGAGCTGAGTGCAGAGCCTGATTTGGGGCTAATCTCAAGACTCTGAGATTATAATCTAGGCTGAAACCAAGAGTTGGATGCTAAACCTACTGAGCCACCCTGATCAGAAACTCTTTAGCTTAACATATTAAGTTCATAGCTTTTTTTCTAAAATTGCCAGATATTATCGGGAGCATAGCCTCCCAAATAGTGGAGGAACTTCATCCTAGCCACATGATGTACCAATTTAGTAATAGAGAATATAGAAGCAGGCAGGGATAGAGGGAGGAAATAATTGAAAGCTATTTGTAGTTTTAAAAAAATTCCCAGATTTCATTCTATCATACAATAAGCTTTAAAGAAATTGCTGTTGTATTGAGACCAAACTAATTATAATGAGACAGGACCAGATAATGATAATGTGCTTTGATTTTAGAATGAAATTCAGGACATAGCTCCAGGGTCTGTTTTTAATGACACCTCCATTGATAAAGGATGTAAAATTTTCCAAGTCTATTAGCTAGTCATTTAATAGTAAATTTGACCAAGTGTAATGACACCTACATTTTCTTATTAGAGTGCTTATGGTTATCTACATAGCAAATGGCAAATTGGGGATTTATATGCCATTTAAATTAGGTTACATCTAGGAAAATTCATTCTGGATCATCATGGGAAGACAGCTCTTAAGACAGTCTAGTGGAACAGTTTTCGATGGTTTTCTGTAGTACCAAGAGTCATTAATATAACAAGAGATTCCTTTTTAGCAGAAGAGCTATTTAAATAGACAGCTGGGCATTGTAGTGCAAAACAGGCATCAGCTTAGTTTTGCACTTTGGCCTTTACTTATAACATAAAGGAGTCTCATTATGACAAGCCCCATTATGGTAGGAAATCTGTCTAATGTAGCTCATTCTTGCTCTTAGTCCAGGGAGGGTTAATTACCAGAAGAATTAATCTCACCAATAATAATATTTGTAAGGACTTTGAAGTTTACAAAGGATTTTCACATATAGTCCTGCCCTTATATCATTGCCTATACTTCTAACTGTTCTTCCTGACACCAGTTTCAACTCCTTCCAGTACATTCTCTGTATTTATGATCAAAACACAAATTTCATCACATTATTTTCCTAATTATACATTTGCAGTGTTTCCTTATTGCCTCTAGGTCATTAGCAAATCATATGGTGTAGTAAATATTGCTTGTGTGGAATCAGATTTTCCATAACACACACACACACACACACACACACACACAAATATACCAAAATGTATTAAAAAGGTAGTGACAATATAGGGAGGAGTAGATGCTGCAGATCTTTGCTAGCCTTGTTTCCTAATATTTTCCATTGTAAAGAGTTCACAGCTTCCAGTGGCATCGATAATACAGGTCAGGAACCAGATAGATCTCAGACAAATTTTTAAATATCTCATATATTAAATATTTTATACAATCATGGCATAGTACTTAATACATAATAACCACTCAACAATATTTTTCTAAACTTTATTTCAATGTGGCAAGTACCGTAGTATAGCACATCCTCTACTGTGGAATTTCCACAGACTGAGGATGTTGTTATGGTAAGGTTCCAGTGTACAAATTATGTGAAAATACTGGGCAAAAGGAAAGGAAATATTTTGCCAAATGATAATATAATGTTGCAAAAGTTCTATTCAGAGGTTTTTAAAAATCTGAGTTTACAAGTGTATATTTCACAGTTGAAAATAAACTCTGGCCCATTAGATTTTTACCTACACATCGGGGACAACATCTTGTTAAAACAAGATTGTGAAGTTTATAAGAAAGTAGTAAAATCTGCCTTTTGATATAGACTTACATTTTTGTTCTTCCTGTTTCTTCTGGAATCTGCATTTTTCTGTGAATGATGAGTATTTCTCTGTCACCAAATCCTCTCTTAGCCTACATTCATTTGGTAGTACACTGGAGAGCTGAATAAAAGTGATTAAAGACCAGGAATGTCAATGTTTTTGGCATGGAAATGGATATTTGACTTTTTCAAACATATGCTCTTGAAAATTTGCCATTCATATGTACAGACATGATTTAAATTTCTAAATATAATAAACCGTGTAAAAGGAGATATGATTTGAGGAAATGAGTATAGTAATGGTAATTATGGGAAGGACCAGTGCAAAATTACCAGTTCGAGAACACTTTATGGAACATAATGAATTGTCATAGTTTTTTTAGAATTAGAAAGATTTCTTTGACTAAATGTTAGAACATCCTGGTTTAACAGCATTCATTCTAAGAAAGACATACAAATACATTGATATAGTTTCACTGATCTCTCTTATATACAAATCATTTAAATTATAAAGAGCAAACATTCCCTTCACAAAATCTGAATATACCCTTCCTTAGCTTGAACCTTAATTGAACTTGATAAATGTAATTTGATTTTCAAGGTTGTTCCTATCATATCTTAATGAATTAAAGAAACATAACAAAAATTCCTTGTGTGTATGTTTTTTTGTAATAATGAAAAAAATCACAGTTACACATTACCTATAAAGAAAAAGAAGGAATATTATGTAGGTTGAATTTATTTATATATTACATCATATAATTCCTACAAGTCTTTTGTTTTGTTTTGTTTAATTTTTTTTAATTCCTATAACGGTCTTTTGAAAGAGGAATTATAATCTTCACTTTAGATGTAAAGTACCAGTGCAATACTATCTTTTATAGAATAAAATTACAATTGTTTAGAATGAATTGAAGATTATTGTTTCACAGTGTATTTAACATTTTCTAGATGTTGCTGTTTTTAAAGAAAAGTAGTGTAAATTTAAAAATTCAATATATTGGTGGGATCAATAATTATGATCACATTCAATATTTATAAATTCATTTTCTTTCTAAATTGAAAAGGACTGCAATTAAAGAACAAACCAGAATTATTTGTATCATTAACTTTATTATTTTCAGTTTTCAGAATAAAAGTTAATATCAACTTGTGTAATAACAACAGTCTTTTCCAAAAAGTCTATCTGTCACAACTATTTTTAATAAAAGCAAAGATAATAGGAAAAAAGTGTTCCAGTTATCTAGATATCTAATTATTTATAGATATCTATGTTATCTAGTTTTGTGAAAACACATAATACTCAGAATGTCAGAATTTTTTGTTTAGGAACATGATCTCTAAGAGTGTGATGAAAATAATAGATCATCTTCTCAGAAGAAGATCTACATATGCATACACACTAATCCTCCAAACCTCAATCAATTAAAATCACTTTTATATATGCAGTAGTATGAAATATAGAGCCCACATATTTATGATGACCCAAGATCCTATAATTATTTACTCCCTGAAATCTTCATGCTTACCCCAAGGACTTCAAACCCCTATTACCCTCCACTGTTTGTTTTCCCTAGCATTTTCACCATCCAACATATTATATAATTTACTCATGCATTGAGTGTTCATTGCCTGTTCCACTTTCCATAATGCAGCTTCCACTAGGGCAATGCTTTTTGTCAATTATAGTCAACAGTGCACCTAGAACAGTTTCTGACACAAACCAGTCCCTCATTATTTCCTGAACTAATAAATAGATTTATAGTGACTGGATATATTGTATTAAGAATACAAGCCTCAAATTTGAATTCAAGAACCTTTCATTGAATTGTTGATCTGCATATTCCTAACTTCATCCTTTTAAAAGTAATAGATCATGGATGTGTTTGTAGTGTTTTTAGGATGAAATAACAAATATATAATCTTATAATAAACATATATTACTTATATGACTTCACAGATTGTTCCCTGAATTAGCCATAGAGTGTGGAGGCCAAAGCCACCACTTCTTATAGGATTATCAAATGTCCATATTAAGTGTCAGTTTTGATTGAAAGTTTCTTTAAGGGTAAATTGATTGTTTACAATGTCATAAAGACCAGAAAAATTTTATCAAAGATAGTGTAATTCAAATATTATTATAGCAAGTAAATTATTAAATTTGGAATTAGACCCATACCAACACCCCTCCCCCACACACACAATTAGATATTTTTCCCCAGTGTATTTACCTTAGATGATACCTATGCTTTTTCTTTGTTTTGTTGATTGGTTTTCATTATTTTATTTTGTTTTCCAGCATTGTGTCCTTACTCTCATATTTTTGGGCCATTCTTCAAATAGAATATCCAGGTTTCATTACCAATGGTAAGATGAAACCATGAACTTCAAAAGTCACCTTAATAACCAAATGTATCATGAAATGTACAAGTAGAAAAAAAGTCTATGGCATCGCCAGCCAATATATCTTTACACAGCTACTATTGAGAAGACAGACTGATAAAATGTGGGAAGATAATTCAGATTTTGTGAGGAAGGAAGAAGTGTTCTTACACTTAGGGACTATTCATTAAATTTTAGTACAAAGGAAATTTTTTATATAGCTGAGTTATCAGCCAGTGAATGAAAACAGAAGGATGAACAGTTCTCTATAATTGTTGTAGAATACTAGCCAAGTCTTGTGAGATTCAGCCTGAGGATAAGTGGGGAAGAAAGAATAGTTAAAGGGAGCTCATCGAACAGTTGATATTCTTTGTAGGAAGGGCCTCTTGGTTGTTGGATAGGAGGAATCAGGCAGATGTCAAAAATATGTTCATAGCTCCTTCCTCTACAATGACACAGGTCCTGTTAGACATTTCCTACACTGAAATAAATGACTCTGTGCACACACCAGTGTGCTAGATTGGAATATTTATTCTCCATGATATGACTACTCCTTAAAACCCAGGCTGTCTGGCAAACTATGAGTGAATGAATGAATGAATGAATGAATGAATGAATGAGATCTATGAGTCAAATGCCACAGAGAATGAGAGTTTATTGTGTTTGTCTAGATAAGGAACATACTGGGGTGTGAGTTTTGTTGTTGTTATTGTTTTTTTTAATTTTATTTATTTATGATAGTCACACACAGAGAGAGAGAGAGAGAGAGGCAGAGACACAGGCAGAGGGAGAAGCAGGCTCCATGCACCGGGAGCCCGACGTGGGATTCGATCTCGGGTCTCCAGGATCGCGCCCTGGGCCAAAGGCAGGCGCTAAACCGCTGCACCACCCAGGGATTCCCTGTTATTGTTTTACCTAAACTTGTCAATTATACTCCTTACCATTATTCAGCTAAATTTCATTATTATTTTCTTAAATAATTTGTGTTATAAACAGCCAGCAAGTCCCCTTGTTCCTGTGTTTTCTCATACTGCTGTGATACCATTTTTTGTTTGTTCAATTATTCTGTGTATGCCACACACATAAAAACATAGCAATTGAGATATTAACAATGCTAAATAATTTCATTAATAGAATATATCTCTCTATTTCTTCAGGTCTTCTTTAGTATCCCTTCATTGAGTTTCACAATTTGCTACATAAAATCTGCAAATATTCTGCATTCAACAACTATATATTTTGTAGAATTTTCTTTATTGTGAATGGTAGCATATATTCTGCTATATTTTCTAATTTGTTATTGCTATGTAGAGAAATGTGCTGATGATTTTTAGTTTACAGAAGGTCTAGAAATGCTGATAATAACAATTGGAACTTTAGAAATATGGATTAAAACATAGAGAAAAACAAAGAGAAAAATAGTAAATTAGATAATTAATTTGATGAAATTACTCAGAATGAAGTGCAGAGAAAGAAATAAAGATAAGAATATAAGAAGAAGAGAGGTGCCTGGGTGGCTCAGTCAAATGAGAATAAGTGTCTGCCTTCAGCTCAGATCATGATCCCAGGGTCCTGGGACGGAGCCCTTCATTGGGCTCCATGCTCAGAGGAGAGCCTGCTTCTCCCTCTCCTCCCCATTTGTGCTCTCTGTTGCTATCTCTCTCTCAAATGAATAAATAAAATCTTGAAAAGAAGAGAGAGAGAGAATATAAGAAGAAGAGATTGAGATAACTGAAGGAGAAAGTGAGGAGACCCAGTCTATGGTAACAAGTTCTAGAAGGGGATACTGTAGATATTGGAGAGAGAACTGTATCAAAACCTGGCCCAAGAAAGCCCAGGACTGTTCTGGTGGCCTTAGAGAAGCTTACTAGGTCATGATGCATTATGGTTAATGACATGGACTTTAGGTTTAAATTAGTATCAGTTAAAGTCATAACTCCAACATTTACTAAAAGTGTGAGGGGCCTTGTATAAAACATCTGTTTTTTTTTTTCTAAAGCTCAATTTCCTCATCATCCTAATGGGCATCATGTGAGCTCCTAATTTATCATATTGTCAGTGAGATAATACAAGGGCACTGTTCAGTATTGTACCTGGTACATAACACTCAGAGAATATTACCTATTATAGGATTCGAAAAGTGTAACGCTACTTATATTAATAGAATAAACCAATGTATAATAAATTAATGTATTAATATATTGTATAGAATTATTTGATTAATATATCAATAATAATGTAATGGTTGATATATTATATATTGCTATATTATATTAATATTAATTATATGGAAATGTAGAGGTGCTAACTAATATCTTTAAGACCTAACTATCATGGGATTAAATACATTGTTCCTTGGAGATGAAAACACTTGTCATGCATATCTAGCACTGCTATTATTCCAATAGTAGTATAATCTTATTCTCATTTGTCAGCTCAAAAGATTCCAGTTTGGGGGGCTTAGGAATTAAGAAAAGTGGGGAACTAAATTTCGGGCAAGGGGGTACTTTAGATTAAAAAAATACTAAAGCTTGGATCATTTGCCAAAATGACATACCCGAGTAGTGATAAAGCCAGGATTCAAACTCATGTGCACCCCTGTGCAAATTTCTTTCTAATAAGGCACTATGAGAGGAACTGAGTCATTGAAATGCAGAATAAGTGATAGGAGAAGCATTAAAATTATTTTTACCAATAATGTAGGAAAGAAGGAAGGAAGGAAGGAAGGAAGGAAGGAAGGAAGGATATACTATGAATACATTTTAAATAGGATATGAATTTGTACAGAGCTTGTAACAAAAAAAAATTAAGGCCTTTTTTTAATAGAATTTAAAAAGGTCTGGGAAGGAGTTAATCAAAAGATTTGTATTAGTTACCTCTAAAAAAACCCCTATTGCTTTCCATACTTGTCTACCAAGAAAATTTTATTTCCTTTTAATAATTTTATTTAAAAATGACTTTTAAAACAAAATATACTCTCAAGAAAGGCAAGAAACCACACTTGGATTTAGGATTTCGAAGGGAAGCAATAGTTTCTAATTATAACGAATTCAGAATACGAAAAAGTAGTAAAGGACAGGCTTCCACCTCCTTTCCTTCTTCTCCTCCCTCTCATACTCCCCTCACTAATTTTCCCTTTGATTTTTCCTACAGATATGGTAGTTCAGGGTGCATACTGCACAAGGGATCCAGTCTAACAGGATGAAGGAGGGCTTTAGTCCAGTGCTAAGATACCACTGCATCCACAAGAAGAAGAGAGCCATTTCTTACTTGATAACCTTTCCACTTCTGTTTTTGCATGTCTGTGCTGTGATCAAAGCAAGGGCCTTAGTTGTGAGGCTCTTAGTATTGAGGGTAGAGTGGGGAACATTGGGGGCATATGCCCTAACAGTCAGCTGTTCACCTAAGCCAAGTGGAGCTGAAATCCTGCATATGTGCCAAATGCCATTTTATCTTTCTCCTTTTCTCTGTTGCTTATCATACCCTGGACTATTCAGGACAATCAGCAATTGGACAGAACACTCAAGGAGGGAAATATTAAGCTCTACATTTTTTTTAAGATTTTATTCATTTCTTTGAGAGAGAGAGAGAGAGAGAGAGAGAGAGAGATCACCAACATGAGCAGGGGCAGGAGGAGGTCAGAAGAAGAGAGAGAAGCAGACTCCGCACTGAACAGGAGCCCAGCTCAAGGCTCCATCCCAGGCCCCCAGGATCATGATCTGAGCCAAAGGCAGATACATAAACAACTGAGCCACCAGGTGCCCCTAATGTCCACTTTTGAAGGGAAGACTATCAAATAATTTTTGGACATATTTTAAAATGAAAACTGTTTTTATATTGTTTGTATAAAAATGCAAATAAGAATTACAGTGTTATGTATACAGAGATAATCTAACAAATAATCTCACACTCTAGTTTTTGAATACAAGAGAGCAAAACTATAATTTGTACTGGTTATTACAGAAAAATGTATATATACTAATTTTAAGACAACTTCTCAAATTTAGAATATCTTAACCAACTCTTCCAATTTATAATTTTGGCTAAATATTGCTATGCTACATTCAGTATTTAACTAAAAATTATTTCTGTATTCAGAACTCTGTAAAATACCAGATTGTTATAGATTGTGAATAAATTTATGAATAAATCTATTTTCATCCTGGGATGAAAAAATATATCCCAGGGTTCCCTAGATGGCTCAGCGGTTTAGTGTCTGCCTTTGGCCCAGGGCATGATCCTGGAGTCCTAGGATCGAGTCCCACATCGGGGTCCCTGAGAGGAGCCTGCTTCTCCCTCTGCCTGCGTCTCTGCCTCTCTCTTTCTCTGTGTGTGTCTCTCATGAATAAATAAAATCTTAAAAAAAAAAGAAATAAAAAATACATCCCAGACTGAGTTCAGGTATCATTACTAATTGTAGCAAACCATATTTTATATTTAAATAGTTTCTAATTTGGTAAGCAAATATAGAAAACTTGGAATGAATTTAATGCAAAAATGCATTATATTATAAAGCAATAAAATACACTTCTGTAAAATCTGATTTCTAAGGAAGTTAATTGAGATTTTCTTAGATCACTAAAATCCTGAAGTTCTGAGTATATAATCGTTTTCAGGAAAAACATCTTTAATCTTGATATATTGTTTTTGTGCACAAGCTTTATATGAATAGGAGGGATGATGAAAAATATAAGATGATGGGATCCCTGGGCGGCTCAGCAGTTTAGCTCCTGCCTTTGGCCCAGGGCGTGACCCTGGAGTCCCAGAATCGAGTCCCACATCGGGCTCTCTGCGTGGAGCCTGCTTCTCCCTCTGCCTGTGTCCCTGCCTCTCTCTCTCTCTGTGTCTCTCATGAATGGATAAATAAAATCTTTAATTAAAAAAAATATATATTTTATCATCATACATATCATATATATATATATGATATGTATGAGGCTGACAGGGGTTCCTGAGTGGCTCAATCAGTTAAGCGACCAGCTCTTGATTTCAGCTTGGGTCAGGGTCTCTGTCTCAGAGATCTTGACCAAGCCCTGCCTCTCTCCTCAGAGAATCTGCTGGAAATTCTCTCTCTCTCTCTCTTTCTCCCTTTCCCTCTGCCTCTCCTCCTGCTCATATGCACTCTCTCTGTCAAATAAATAAATCTTTTTTAAACAGAAAAATATATAAGATATTAAAAAAATATTAGTACGGTAACAAGGAAAATTAGAACAAGATTGTTCTTTTATCAACACTGCAAATTTAGTATTTGGCATATTATATTCTATTTAACATTCTGATATTTCCCTATTTTACTGCCAATTTTTTCCACATATCTTTATATCTTCCTATCTATTTCTTGTCCACTTGCCTCTTCCTGTCCGCTTGTACTACTGAACTGAAACTACTTTCTCCACTTTCATCTATGACACATCATTCTGTTTTCTATTTTTCACAAATCATTGAGCTTTTTATTTTTCCTATTTCTTGACTTTCTGTACTGTTGAATTTCTCTGGTTTTATAAGATTCTTTCACACGCTAATTTTTGCACCTCTACAGTATTTTTGTTTTTCAATAATTCTTTAAGGATGCATATTTCTGTAATTATCAGGGGGAACAATATAAAATGTTGTTAAAACAGTACAATTAATATGCCATTACCAACTAGTGATAAGCATTTTTAGTTTTGTTTAAGGTTATGTTTTTTTTTTCCTTTCTTACTATAATAGGCTGGAAGCCTGCAATGGGGGTGGTTACATGTGTTTGCCTTTGTCCACTTCTTTGCTTTTAACTATGATTTTGATTCTCCTCCTTGTGCTCCTCCCCTCTCCATGTTAGAGTTCCAGGTATGTTTAAGGGCCTAATCCCTCTCTCTCATTATTTCCCTTAGTTTCTCAGACACTGGGAGTTTCCCACCTACAGTTTCTTTGACACAAGTCAATGTATCTTCATTTCTGCTCATTACTTCTTTCTCAGTCTCAAAGCTTTCTTTCTCTGACCCATCTGGTTTCTTCATAATGGAATAGTCTTGCCAAAACAATAGATCTCAATTTTATTAATGATAAAGTTTATATACTTACTTGTGTGATTTGTAAATTAAATCATATGTATAATTTGTACTTCTGAAAGATTTTAAATTAAGGGCAGGTTGTCTTTTATATTTCTTTGTACTCAAATATTTAGAATGAATTTGAGCTAATAATAATTCAATGTATTATCTAATTCATATATGTAATCCTATTAGGCTATTTAGATACTGGTTTAAAGAATATGAAATGGTACATATAGTATAGTCTTTAGTATTTAACCACATTCTGGACCACATTATTTCAGCTTTTTATCGATGTATCATATGAAAGAAAACTTGCAATCAATCATTTCTTCAACATTTTGCTAGTCTTAGAAAAATGAGGCTACTATCACAAATGATATATGAGGTGATGTTTTAAAAATATTTCTGTGTATTAACAATAACAGCTAACCCTTCTAAAATAAAAAAATGAGGTTCTTTATAAAGTGAATAATGGAAAAATATAGTATCATCCTTCCAAGGACCACTAAGTAAATACAAAAGGTACCTCTGAATACTGTATTGAATATATAAAGGTATTTACATATAATACATATGTAACATGTAGAACACTCAGATAAGAATTATTCTATTGGCATACTGGTTATTTTATGTAGCCTCTCTCTCAAAAAATATTCACAAAAGAAGTCTTTAATATTTCCTATTTTTAACTCATCATTTTGACTCAAACATTAGAATAAACACCATCTAATTTAATACTTATTTAACTTAAGTGTAATGATAAACAATGTTCACATACATGTTCCTTTGCCCATGAATAAATACATGGGCAAATACAATAAATAAATAAATAAATAAATAAATAAATAAATAACCATAAGTACTATGGTTATTCTTAATTCATTTTATATATATATTAATTTTATACATATATTTTTTTCCTAAAACACAAACTTTTCCAAAGGAAAACAAAAAGTTCATGGGATAATGAACACTCCAAAGAGAAAAATTATTTGCCCTGAATGGGAATAGGAATAGTGTTTTGCATTAATTCCATTATATAGCCCATCTGAGAACTGACAAAACACTTTAACACTGGTATCTAAGGAAATTTCATTTATCTTTGAATGCTTGTCTTTTATCATTTTGCTCTATTTTATTAAGTTCCTCCTTTGTGTTATAAAATAATCTGTACTAAACTGACAGTTCTAATGCAACAGGGATACTATAGAATTGTAATAACTGCATCAGTAACTACTATCCATTGCTCATATACAGATACTACAGTGCTATTCTGCACTACTATGCCAATAGATAGCCAAGACTTCAAACACCTTTGCTAAGGCTGCAGGAGTCTTAAGCAGTAGATATTTTCCTTAGGTAATAAAAAGGGTACTGTAGTCATGAAGGATGTCACTTCTCCTGCACAGTCAGGTGGGGTGGGGAGGTTGCTGTGCTGTGTTGAGGAAGAGATAAATTGTTTTGGTGATAACTGCATGCCTTCAATACAGGCTAATGATCAGGTGGAAAAATGACTAAACTTCTTCAAAAAAATAATAAAAAAAATAAATTAAAAAAACTTCCTCAATGACCTTAACTTTGGCTCTCCCCTAGTTTTAGTTTCAGGACAGAGGGTCCTCTAACTTCCTAGGACAATTATCTCAGCTTTTGGGAATGCTCACTGGGAATGTCCTATGCTCAATCTCTTGGTATTTGTCCTCTACTTTCTTGTGATCTGTAATGACTCCCTCCCACATTCTCAACATTTCCCTCAGAGGTACTCCCTCTGCCTCAAAACCCACTCATCATATTCTCTCACAGGAGTCTTTAATAGACTATTAAAATCCAAGCAAGAACAACAAAATCATGTTTCTCTTTCCTTACAGAGAAGATTATTCAATATTCAAACCTTTGCGGAAGTGAATACATATATAACACTAGACACACATGCATGTGTATATATGCATATTTGTATTCCTTGCCCCTTCTGCAGTGGAGAAGAAGAAGCTAATATTTCTCTGTAGTCATATAAACATCACTGTCACAGCTGATATTTGGTGAATACTTACTATGAGCCAGAACTTTTCTGCACACTTTGCATACATTTTATCAGTTAATCCTTGTAATCAAGTATAAACTCTTTGTATCTCTATTTAGAGAAACTGAGTCTTAAAATAATTTTATTATTTTGCAAGATACATATATTCATTTTTGAGGCAAAAATTTATCCAATTTTAATTTTTAGACATTATTAGTAAAGTTGACTATCTTATGATGCTAATTGGTCATTGGAAGCAATCCATACTATTTCATCTTTCTTATTTCTAGGTCATTGGAGTTATATTTACTCCTAATGATTTAAAGTATTGAAAATCATGTAATAGTGAGAAAAAATACAATAGTTTTATCTGATATGTGATTTGTTTTTAATATTGAGAGTAAAAACAGCACACAGTGAAAGCATATGGCAGATAAACTTTGACATGTTATTCCATAGAAAAAATGAGGAGTTTTTGATTATAGATATATTCATTTTTTCACTTATTTCCTAATATATATTTTCTTTCATTTTTTTTTTGTTAATTTAAACTCGGTGACATATTCTCCATTTCTATTATCTCTTTCAAATATAGGACAAGCAACACTGATTTATAGTAATTAAGACAGGTCATCTGTTTCTGATTCATCAGGAAGCCCACGGAAAAATAGAATATTTCTTAGGTAGTTAATCAGAGCTCTATGACAACATCCAGCACACAGTGTTTTCAGTGATATTTCAAAATGTTTAACAGTGTTAGATAGCTTTTGAAGTAATTATGACTAGTATTCACAAATACAGTACTAAGATTTATGTGTCACTGGAGTTTTCTTTTTTGAATCTAGAATGCCATGAGCTGTAAGACAAATTATTATTTTTATAGAGCTCTACAAAGGGGAAAAAAAAGCTAAATTATCCCATTGGGCATGCATCTTGATTTTAGAGATGTTAAAATTTGAAAAACAACATATGGTAAACACATGTAGCAGTAATTGTTACTATTGGCAGATATATGAAGTAGTATTTATAAGCAATGGAAATAGGCAGAAGCATACAGGGGTAGTGGGAGTAGAAGGTGGTACATTCTTTCTGGAGGTCATTTTGCTAATACCAATCCAGAGCTGTAAAACCATTCATATCTTTTGATTCTATAATTCTTCTTAACCAAAAGAATTAGTGATTTATGTGCAGATATTTAGCAGCAGCTTTGACACGTTAGGTTCTGCTCTGAGAATTTGGGATATGTTAAATGAGGGAACAAAGATCCTTGCCCTTCCTTATGCAAAGCACATTCTAATAGAATATATTCAAATGATCATGATATACTGTACCTTGAATAACCTATACATATATAATATAATACATATTATGTGTATAATACTTATATATACATAATATAAATGCTTAATAGAACAGTATTTGCTGTATGATTTTAATTTGTAAATGCATTTTAGCAAATAAAAACATTGCAAATACCCCACAGTAGGTGATTGGCATAATGTATTTAGCCAACTGAGCTTTATTTCCATTTGGGTTTTATTTTATAAATCTTAACCAGATTTTATTATTAAAAATGTAAATAACTAACATGGTTATGCTTTTGCTTTACTAATCAATCTATATGTATTCTATTTTTATTCTGTGTTAATCTTAAAGTCTCAAAACAAGGTCTTAATGAGATTGTGAGCCTTGAGAGGCCAGGATTACATTAGTGCAATTCCCTTTATTTAATAAGCACTGATTCTTAAAGTGGGGTGCAACATCAACAGCCATTAAGAACTTGTTAGAAAAAAAAAAAAAGAACTTGTTAGAAATACAAATCTGGGGACTCCACTCCTCACCTAATGAATCAGAAGTTCTGGGGGCATGGCCCAGATAACTGGATAATCAAACCATTCTGATGAGCTCTCAAGTTTGAGAGGTACTATAGTAACTCCTACTAAATTGGAAGAAGTAAACTGATGTTTATTGGGCAGCTACCAAGAATCATTCACCATAGTGGGCACTTCAACTAAATTACCTCATATGCATTCTGATAGCATACAAAAATGTATCATTAGCAGAGTCCACACCTAACTAGATCTATGCCCTTGGGCAAGTTATTTAGCTGCTGTGTTCCTCAGTTAATTTATATATAGAATAGATATAATAGAAGTGCCCTACTACTTAGGGTTTCTAAGAGGATTAATTAAATTGACCAGTGTATGAAAAATTCTAAGACATCTATAATTCTTATGTATTTGTGATCATTATTATTGTCAATTATAATCATTATTATTATTACAGCTTCAGTAAGTTAAATAACTTGCCAGATGCCATACAACTAAAATTTAATATTTTAAGTAAATATTTTCCTTCCATTTTTGTTGCACATATATAAGGACACCTATATGTGTAAAGAAGGTTATAAACTTACATGGTATCTCACTAATCCCTTTCATTTATCAATGTTCAACCTATCTAGTAGAAGTGATAGCTAAATATGCAAATGTCCGTGTGTTTTTCTATTTAAAAAAAGAATAAAGAAAGAAACCAGGTATTAAGTAGTTGAAAGACGGGTGTTTTGCCTCATAGAATTGAAGGAAATAATGTTGGACTATCTTTAATATAGTTTCTATATGTTTCACACAGGCTATTGGCAACTAGAAGAATAAGAATGTTTAATGAAATATTTTCAACATTAAAATAACATGCTATGGTACACAAAACTCAACCCATAAAATTATAATTTTACTACATATTCATAACCACAGAATAATTCCCACTATGCCATTATATATATTTTATTGTATAAAATATTAATTGAACCTATATACTTCTCAAATATTATATTCTTCTTTGATAATGAGAGGGTTAGACAATCTGCCCTCAACGCTATATAATGCAGCATAAAATGTAACTAGTGGCTGAGTTGAGAGATGCTTCTGTAATTAAAGGGGGGAAATCAAGAATAAGATATGTGAAACTAATAAACAAATGGACAACAGCCAGACCACATATAATAATAGAATCCTGACCAACAAGCCTAAGAAGACAAATCACGACTTCTACAGCATTGTGTCAGCATGGTCAGGAAAGTCCAGGAAATTTGGGACATTTTCAGGAGAATGACAGTCAATTTCCTTAATTTTGAATCCCCACCCTTCACTTCACACTTCCAAGTCCTAACAAACTGAAGAAAGCCAAAATGCTTCCCAAACCAATTACATAGGATATTCTTCTTGTAATTAGCCCACTCCAGTTTTTCTACGCTAATAACCTCCATTCAGAGCATACCTGAAGCTTTCCCTTTTACTCACTGCAAAGCTCTTTGACCTTGGTCTTGGCAAGTGTTTTTTGGTTAATGACACTGAGAGCAAAAGCCGCAAAGGCAAAAAATAAACAAATGGGACTATATCAAACTAAAAAGCTTCTGCACAGCAAAGGAAGTCATTAGCAAAATGAAAAGGCAACCTACATAATGGGAAAAGTATTTGCAAACCATTTATTTGATAAAGTAAGTATTTGCAAAAGTATTTGCAAGCCATTTATTTGATCTCCATATATATAAAGAATTCACATAACTCAATAACCATAACTTTAAAATATAATTTAAAAATAAGCAGAGGAACTGAATAGACATTTTTTTCCAAAGATCTATAAATGGCCAATAGGTACATGAAAAGATGCTCAACATCACAAATGAAAACCAAGCTATGCCGAAATATCACCTCATATCTGTTAGAATGGCTATATTAGTAAGACTAGAGATGATATGAGTTGGCAAAGATGTGGAGGAAAGGGAATACTTGTGTGCTGTAGGTGGGAATGAAAATTGATACAGTCACTATGAAAAATAATATGAAACTTTCTAAAAAAATGAAAATGGAATAACCATATGATTCAGCATTCCAACTTTAGTATATATCCAGTGAATATAAAACTGAATGAAGCTCCAAAGCTTATTTGAGCTTCTGCAATAGTTGAAGTGAGATGAAAATTAATGTTGCTATAGTAACCAATTAATTCACATAAAGGTTAAGTCAGTCCTGTGAACTTTTACACATTCTTACAGATTTTCCAGTATAATCATCTCCAGTAACTTAAAAATCATTATATTTTGCTCAGTGTTACAATTAATTTACATTTCTCCTCAAATGTAAAGGTATCTATAGCATGGCAATAGTTTTTCCTTTTTTTGAATTTAATTATATTTTGAATTCCAGTATAATTAATATACACTGTTATATTAGTTTCAGGTGTGCAATACAGTGAATGCATGACAACTTTTACGGTGACATTGTTATTTTTTGAAGCTTCGTAAATTAGTGTGGTTGAATGTTAACTTAGGAAAATTATAATGGTGCCATTTGTGAAAAGTTTGAAGATCTGTTATGTTCTCATTTATAGTTTGAGGTAATTGTTGCCAATCATCTCCACAAAATAGGAAACATTTTTTTTTAGAGTTTTATTTATATAAGTAATCTCTATGCCCTACATGGGGCCCTAACTCCCATTCCTGAGATCGAGTCACATGCTCTTCTGACTGAGTCAGCCAAGCGCCCCGAAAGGAAACATGTTTAATAAAGTTTCAATCTTTTGAATACTAGAGAGAGGCATTTTTCAGAATAGTGTTTTCTGAGTCAGACTATCACACATAAGCATATACACATTTTAGATTAAAAGATTTAAATCCACACCACCAAAATGGATTGTATAATGTTGCTTCTTTAACTATTTGACACCAAAAATATTTGTAATAATTACTTTTTATACTTTTTTCACTAGGGTAAAACTTTATTTAGTGTTTTTTAACATTTTGGTTTTTTGTAAGCACAATTTCAAAACAGATATTCATTTAGTTACCAAGTTATTTAAAGGTATCACTACCAACAGGCTAAAACACAAATTTCAGCCTATAATGTTTATTAGCAACTTTTTGGTTTTCTATTCATGAATTTTTTTATTTAGTAGTTTTCAAATGGCTTCCCATATATAATAAAATCCTCTCAAAAGCCCTGGATGATTAATATTTGGTATTGGTGTTAGTTAATTCACAAATAGCCTCTTTCTTCAGTAGACTGTAGATTATGGAAGACAGACTATTTTTTGTTGTGTTATTTTTATTTCCCTTAATTGCTACAGACATGTTAATACATAGTAGGAAGTTAATAAATTCAAACAAATTTGAGTTCTGAAAGAATATGCTACCCAATTTTCTAACACATTAAAATGTATCCAAGTTATTTAAGATCAAATTAAACTAATAGAGTGATATGAGGCACATGTGTTTTTAATAGAAGCTTTATTAAGATATAATTCACATGCCATAAAATTCATTCTTTGTATTATTTTTAAAGTGTACACTTTAGTGGATTTATTATATTTTGTATTGTACAAACACTAACTGATTTTAGAATGTGTTTATTATCCAAAAAGCAGTTCTGTACCCAATTAGCAGTCATTCCCATCCTCCTCACTCCTCAGTCCCTAAAACCCTCTAATCTATTTTCTGTCTCTATAGAATTTCTTTCTTGCCCATACTCAAAAGCTAACCCTTCCAAGCCTGAGATAACACTCACTGTTGATCAAGATCCAGTCTCCTCCTATTTTAGTACTCTGCTTGGGGGTTTAACAGAGCAAGGAAGTGAGGGCAGTCTGTCCTGATACAAAGTGACTGCTGGAGCCCTAGGCGTTTATTCTGCATTTCCGTGAGAAATGAATGGGAGAAAGGGACGAGGATACTCTCCACATACTTTCTACATTCAGTGACACTTTCTAGAAGTCACTCACTCCACTTCCACATACATGTTTGCCAGAACCCGTCTTAGGACACCAAGTCTAAGGATCGTAGTCTTGTTCCAAATGCCATGAGCCTAGCTAAAATCAGAGGTTCTCTTATTAAAAACATTATATGGATGGGGAATAACTAGAATGGTCTGCCATAATGTTAAACCCTCTTGAACCTAATAAAGCTTATTATGCTGGAACATGAAGTATCTAGAGAGCAATCCTTACAAAAAATTTAGACTTATGGCAGAATATCTAGTGGGTTTTGATAGTGGCAACAAAATATGACATTGTTAAATACAGTATCAGTAACCAGGCTGTAACATCTATGAGAATAGGCCTTATTTGTATTGTTCATTACTGTAACCTCACAGTGGCTGACACATTGTTCTCAGTAAATATCTGTTGGAAAAACACATGCACTGTTAAACCAATATTGCAGTTATATATGTTATACATAGTTATAGTTACACAACAGATTTGCATAGATCCTAATCATGAGATGTATTGATAGTCCTAAAATCCATCACTACGGGTCATTCCAACTTTCCTAGGGTTTAAAATCTGCTTTGGGAAAAAAAATGACCTAGGTATTGAAAAAGACATTGAGGAAGTATGGGTACTGAGCTAAAGTAAAATGTAGCACCTACTGCAAGACAGCTTTCTTCCTTTGGTCCTATCCATCAATCATTTATTTATTGGTGTATTTAGGTTTTCATTATTTATTTATTGAGAGTTTAATATAGGACAGATTTCACTGAAACAACCTATTTTTTTCCCCAAACATTTTGCCTATAATTATAAGAATGTGCTTCTGGGATGATAAACTTGGTAGTCTTGAAAGTAGAGAGAGTTCAAAGTTGTTTGTTTTTTTTTAACACATTATCTGCATTTTTCTAAATGAATAGAAGGCTAGCTGATTTTCTAAGTGTTTCTGATAACTATACTAAATTGTGCATATATTACATGAAATCTACATATTTTGAAAAATCTTATGTATTCTCAAATTTATTGGCAGAAAATTCTAGAAATTGGCATGTCTGATAAATAATGTATAGTTTCAGTTTAACATTTAATGAGCTAGACACTGAGGGGCTGTCACTATCTAAAATTAATCCTAATGCATTGACATTGTAAGACTGGAAGGATTTTAACTTATTTGCTATTCTTCTATATTTGTTTTTTAGAAATTAGGGTGTAGTCAAAGCCCTGCTTTAAGAAGTTGAAGTTATAAGTTTCTTTTTAAATAAACTACAATGGGAGCCTCTAACTTCTTTCAGACTTCCTTCCCATTAGAAAAATCAGCATCTTTATGCTGTGTCAAACTAATAGGGTGAGAGAGTTTGTGTCTGAAACTCAGCTGTGCCTTTTACTTTGTGATCTTGGGTACATTTATTAACTTTCTAGCTAATTTTCTTATCTATGTGACAAGGGTGACCATAATACCTGTTAGGACTACTATAGGGATAAAATGAGATGAATTTACAGCACTTAACATACTTCCTGCGATGCCTGGGTATCTCAGCTGTTGAGCATCTGCCTTGGGCTCAGGGAGTGATCCTGGGGTCCTGGGATCCAGTCCCACATCAAGATCCCCCAGGGGAGCCTGTTTTTCACTCTGCCTATGTCTCTGCCTCTCTCTCTCTCTCATGAATAAATAAAATCTTTAAAAAAAAACATACTTCCTGACACACTATATATTCAATAAATGCTATCATTATTTTTACCTAGGACCAACCAACCAAGATGATAGTAGATATATAACGAATGTGTAATTACATGTACATGATGCCCCCCAAAATGTAAATATGTGCATTGTAATGCCAATTGCAAGAATACTCATAATGATTAAATATCATGTAGAGACTATAATGTATGTTTCATACATGGCACAGCCTCTGAAGCCAGGATCTCTGTGTTTAAAAAATAAATAAAAGAACGTATTGTAAAGAACAACTCAGTTCATCTCAAAAGATACAGTTGTCCATCGAAAGATGAATGGATAAAGAAGATGTGGTTTATGTATACAATGGAATATTACTCAGCAATTAGAAATGACAAATACCCACCATTTGCTTCAACGTGGATGGAATTGGAGGGTATTATGCTGAGTGAAATAAGTCAATCGGAGAAGGACAAACAGTGTATGTTCTCATTCTTTTGGGGAATATGAATAATAGTGAAAGGGAATATAAAGGAAGGGAAAAGAAATGTTGGGAAATATCAGGAAGGGAGACAGAACATAAAGACTCCTAACTCGGGGAAATGAACTAGGGGTGGTGGAAGGGGAGGAGGGCGGGGGGTGGGGGTGAATGGGTGACGGGCACTGAGGGGGGCACTTGACGGGATGAGCACTGGGTGTTTTTCTGTATGTTGGTAAATTGAACACCAATAAAAATTAATTAAAAAAAAAGATACAGTTGTAAGAATCAAATGAGTTAATAATACAAAATAACTGGCCCAGTACCTGACATATGGTATGTGTTCAATAAATGTTATCTATTAATATTATCCTACCCTGATACATAAATTAATTGGAATTCTGAATGTAATTAAGCTTGGGTTGAATTTTGACTCTACAATTTACTAGCAGTAAGACATTTTGGAGTTTATTCAATCAACTGTTAGCTTCCAATGTCTTTTCTGAAAATGGAAAATAATCACTAATACAAGAACTTTTGTGAGAATCAATGTAGAACAAACAATGTAGAGTATAGAAATCTTAGCACTGGCTATTTATTATCCATTGCTGATTAACTATGATTTTCCTAAAGGCATTAAACTATGTTTAAATTTATTTACTATTTTTTAACATTTTCTATAATTATTTAAAATGATTTCACAACCTTTAGGTTACCAAATCATTTCAAAATTATGATTCCTTCCACTTCCTCTGAAATATTGAAATTCCTTGCAAAAGTGAGCCACAAAGAGATACCACAGTCAAATTCCTTTTAGTATCACAGAAAAATTAACATCTGAAATGCTGATTCCATGAATTTCTCCAAATGCCAAGTCACATATCTGATAAATGCACTCATTAATAGCATTAGTTAATTTATAGAAATACTAATTCAAGTACAACTTCTCAAGACTTCTGCAGTACTTTGACAGCCTTATAGACTTCTAAAAGGTGTAGGATATTAGAATTTCAGAATTACCAAAATTACAATTTTGCTGAGGCATGCTTACTTTGCTCAGCAAAAATTCTTTCTGAATGGCTATCCCCACATAGACGAGTAGTACAAATGAAAGGAGTATATCTGATCAAATATATTTACTAGAATCTTATCTATGAAATAAAATTTCTTGAAATGCATCAATGATAAAATTCTAACATAGTACCAATGTCAAGGACCGTTTAATTACTGATCCTTCACTACCAATCTCTCCCCTAAGAATAGTTATCTTATCTACATCCTGTTAAAATTTATTTTCTCTCCTTTAATTATGTCCCAATACTCAGTATTCTTGCCTGAGTCAGGCCATGTAAATTATTATTTTTTTAAAGTAGGTTAAAGTTAGGTAAGCCATATTTCTGCTTTGGCTTTCTAATATGCCTACAATCACCTCTCTGGCTTGGCTTTCCCTTTGAAGACCAACCAGCCAAGTGTGTTGAATATCATTTCTGGAATTCCTGAATTTATTCACGGGTCATGACTTACTGTATGAGGGTCTAACTTTCTAATCACTATAACAATACCCAAAATACAAACAAGAATGTTCTTTGGATTTACTGTTATTTGAATATTCACATTCAGATATAGATAAGCATTCTAGATATAACTAGAGGACAGAAATTTCTTTGTGCACTTTTTATGTTAAATTTTTGTTATTTAGGTAAAATTGTCAATTTAATATTGCAAATATGCAACATAGTGTCTGCTGGAGTAATCTAGCATCTGATAGTGCTACAAGAAATTATTGTTCCTGCTTTATAATGTCAAACCTTAAAGCTTGACTTTAAGTCTTTAATAATAACATGATAATAACAATGAAAAATTTTAATATATGTATCTAAGGAGTTCATTCTAGAATGATGATACTTTGCTTCAGCCAAACGTAGATTCTAACACTTAACCCTTTAACACCTACTCCAAATTTATTTTGATGCATCTCTTGATAAGAAAGGAGGAGGACGCAGAACATATATAATTTCTTGATTGACTTGTTCAAGTAGAAGTACTTAGATCACACTAGATTCTTGAGGAGGGCTTCTTCTTTAGCGAGCATTAGCATGAAGTAGATCTTTTGAAGTCAATGTCTCAATCCTTGTTCCTGCAGGGAAAATAAAAGCAGAACACAAGAGTGAGTAAGTAGCAGGTTCACAAGGTTAATCCATGTGCACTGGAATTTGTAAAAACAATGCACAGGAGAGAAATCTGTGAAAGTCTAAGGAACAGTGTCTATCAACTTGGGAACAAGGAGACCTGGACTAGTGACGGATAACTGGAGTGAAATACAATGGATTGAGAATCAAAGACTCAGAAAGCAGTCAAGTTAGCTCAGTGACTTTGACCAAGAATATCTGAGCATTAATTGTCAAAGATTTTACTCCACACACGAATTTCGATTGGCAGAATAAGAATAATAAATTTTAATGTGAACATTCACACCTCAGAGATCGTGATTTTTTGTTTTCCGCTAACGTTTCACCAGAAGGATATTAGAAACATTTTATTTCACTCCTCAAGTGGTTCTTTTAGTATCAGAATCACTTTTACATGTGATAAATCCTCCTAAGAGTTAAATATTTCTTTGAGAGATAAGCTATGTTAACACAACATTTCTTTCAATTATATTAGAAAACAGAATAATTTGATACATAGACCTTTGAGAAAAACATATCCTTAAAAACAACCCCACTCATTAAGGCATTGACATATAGATTCAATCTATTAAGGTTTGTCTTTTCTTTTCTTTCTTTCTTTCTTTCTTTCTTTCTTTCTTTCTTTCTTTCTTTCTTTCTTTTCTTTCTTTCTTTCTTTTTTTTTTTTTTGGTTTGTCTTTTCTATTAACTTAAATTATAATGCATTACACAGTGGAGCACCTGCCTATATACCAGTCATTCACAGTTTTCGAAAGGGTTTATAAAGGTCACTAATTTCTTCACTAATGTGAAAGATTAAATCTCCAATTTATTCTTGTGTTCATATAGAGCAGAATCTACCTAGAAGTAAACAAATTCAAGGGCTTAATAAATATATGTTAATTAGTAAGTTACTACTGCATCAAAATATTAAAACTCTTGCAAAGCTAACTATTAAATATGATCGCATATGATGCTAACTAAATGACTCAATTTAAAGATGGTAATATTAACCAATATCATATAGTATTATTATTAAATCAAATATCTTAATTTAAGGTATATAACAAACTATGGAGTATTATACAGCCTTTAAAATCACAATAGATAATATTTATATTGATGGAAAGTTATAAATTCTCCATTGATTTAAACATATAAGACAAAGATAAATATAGGATTGTAGTATGATAACCATGTTTGCATATGCATGTGTGCACACCCACTTGCGTAGCATGTACATGTGCATATGGGTGTGCATATATTTGAAACTGTTAAATGACTGTAACTTAGAAGTTTCTGTAATATATGCAAAATAAATTTTGCTTGCAAATGTGCTCATCACCCAGAGCTCCACAAGAAACAAAAGAGACAATAAAAATTCTCTACTTGTTTGTCATTGCTGCTTTAAAGAGTTCAACTTGGAGTAATTAATCTTAAATCACAATAGTTTGATGTGAGCTGAGTAATGATAATGTTATTTCAGAGGAATGTTGTAGTCAAAATTGTTTGTCAAATTATGTGTATAATAATTACTCATACAATGAAGATTTTTCATAATATTGAATCACTATTTAACATTTTGTGATGCTTGAATTAAAATGCGATGCCAGTACTGATGGAAAATATTTTTGTTTATGCTTTTCTAGGTCTCAGGGTGGTGAACTTTTTCTCTGAATTCCTAACCTGTGAGCTTATGGTAAGATTATAATTAATAGAGTAAATTTAAGAGTTTTTTCCCCCTTTATTATCCCTGCTTGATAATATCCAATAAATATAAAGGTAATTTGCATAATTCTCTTGATACTTTATCATACTTTTAATAAATGTTGAAGAAACCCTGTGATGTTTTCTATCAAATGTTTATGTTCTTGGGTGGATTATAATAATATAGTTATTTGAAATAGTCTTTGATAGTTTCTAAGTGAATTTGGAGGCATTGTTCAGAACGGTAAGATTTATACCACTGAAAAAAGTTCTTTGGACATGAATGACAATTTTATAGATTAAAAATTTTTGTAGTGAGGTCCATTTGATGGTAATGAAGAGAGCCGATGAGTTATCGAAAGGAAAACTTATTTTATCACCTGTCAAGATTTATCAAAATTGGATTCCTCTATGAAAGCTCGATATTGGATCTTTAGAAAGGTGAAGGTAAAATATGTAACTATGGAAATAGAAATGATAAGAAGTAATCAGTGACTTCTAAGGTGATCTTATGGCCCTATTAATTTGTTAATGATTTGGTTCATGTATGCAATAACATTTGTTAAAAATGTGAATCTGGATTCCACTTATAATTGATTAGTACAGAATGTAAATAAACATAATTTAATTTGTGTTATTTTAGTAAGATAATTTTTAAGTTTATCTCTTTTTTAATAGTATGCATAATAAAGATTTAGCTTGTAACTGGTATATAAAATGCAGATAACGTGGATATTTGTGTTATACATTTTATATTTTTGAGTAAATGATGTCTTAAAAAACACAGAGATGATCAAGTAAATTTGTTGGTTTGGTGATACAGCAGTATTGAAATGTATCTTGAAAAAAAATTTTAAGTGACTATAGGCAGGAACCACCTCTGGGCATTATAAGATGTATGCCTTGATTACATTTTTTGAGACACTCAATCTACGATCGTTAAAGACAAGTGTCACATAGAAACAAGGGGAAATTCCATTGCTCTACCAACCAGACTCTGTTAATAATGGAAGAAATTTTTTATGAAACACATTATTTGAATATGCATAGAGCAATAATTTTATTCCCAATAAGCATTGTTAAGTTTTAACTTATATTTTACAAATATACATAAATGAACTTATAAATGAAATTATATAGAATTACTACTTTGCCTCTTTTGCTCAGCATTACATTTGTAAGATTATATGCAATGAAAAACCACTCATTTTCACTGTTGTGTAGTATTTAACTGTGTAGATGTACCAAATTATGATCCTTTATCCCATTTATAAGCATTTAGGTAGTTCTAGACTTTGACTTGTATAAATAGTGGTTATATGGACATCTGGAACATGTCTTTTAGGAAACCCATGCATGTATTTTGTTAGATATTTGGGCTATGCATATGTTCTGCTTTAGTAGATATTGATAGTTTGCCAAAGTGGTTCTATCGATTTTTGAAAGCAGGATGTGAGAGTTCAGTTGGTCCATATTCTCATTAACATTTAGAATTTTTTATCCTTCTATTTTAGCCATTCTATTTTTAGCCATTTTATAGAAATATTTTAATTTGAATATCTTGAAGTTTGATGACATTAAACACTTTTTGATGATTGTCATATTTGTGATGATTATTTGTCATATGAATATTCTCCTTTTTGAAGTCTTAAGACTTGCCCTTTTTCTACTGTACTTTGTATCCTTTTTTATTTTATGTATATAATGAGTATTAAATCCTCTGTGATGGAGCTGGCTGATTCACAACAGCCAACTGTTAAAGTGTCAGGAATTTTGAGAGCTGCGTGGTAGTTTGAAAATCTGCTTCAGTAGAAGGTTTTACACCACATACACACTAAAACAAACAAACAGAGGAAAAAAAACAAAAAAACAGGAAAATTAGTTGGTAAACATTTTCTGGAACACCACTGGATATTTATGCTATATATTAAAACATTTGTTGGATTTTCTTAGTATTCTCCTGGAGGTATCTTTTGATGGATAGAAATTCTCAATTAGGTTTATTTCTTGTCTGATTAGGGCTTTTTGTGTCCTATTTAACAAATATTTAAAAAAAGAAAGAAATATTTGCCTTTGCCATGGTTGCTAAGATATTTTCCTATGGTTTCTCTAAAAGCTTTGTTGTTTAACCTTTTATACTTATTCTTCTTCAGGTTTTAAGTATATTGTTCTATTGTTAAATTGTAAGGATATTCTTATTACCTTGTATTTAAGATAGTTTGTTGGATAGCTTTTCATTAGAATAGTAATTTAATTACTCTGTGTATATTTTAACTTATTGTAAAATTCATAAATAAATATGAAGAGACTGATGTCTGTTTAATAATTAAATGCTACTTATAAGCAATTTGTAGGATTTTATAAAATTTAGATATGTATTTATGTATTGTCTACTCTGTGTCACACACCACAGTTATGTGGCCATCAATTATAATTTTGAAATGAATATTCAGCAGCATAACAAAATCACAATTTGACTTTAACTTTTAATGTATATGAATTTATTTCCAGCATATATTAAGTAAAGCCTGAAAAATAATCTACAGAATCATTTAAAAAAACTCAATGTACTACATTGAGATTTTGTTTGCCTTGAGATTTATGTACAGACATGTATATGTATAAAATTTTCCATGACAAACACAGAAGTCCATCACATACCTGTTTTGTGCTTGATAGGAATAATAGTATAAATATATAAATAGTAAATATATAAATATATATAGTATATAAATAGTAAAAATCAGTATTTATATATATAAATATTTATATAAGTATTTATATATATAAATAGTAAATATATAAGTATTTATATATAAATATTTATTAAGTATTTATATATATAAATAGTAAATATATAAGTATTTATATATATATATACTTATATAAGTATTTATATATAAATAGTAAATATATAAATATATATAGTATATAAATAGTAAAAATATATAAGTATTTATATATAAATATATATACTTATATAAGTATTTATATATATAAATAGTAAATATATAAATATATAGTATATAAATAGTAAAAATTAGTATTAAGTCTTCCTTAAAATTCGGAGTATTTTATATATATATATATTTATATATATAAATATATATATATTTATATAAGTATTTATATATATAAATAGTAAATATATAAATATAGATAGTATATAAATAGTAAAAATCAGTATTAAGTCTTCCTTAAAATTCGGAGTCAATTATGCAAATGTGTATATGTTTGCTACAGATTGTTTTGTTCTATTATGCATGGTTTGAATTGCATGTGTTTTTCCCTTGAAGTATTCATCTTGACTTAAATACCTTCAACTGTCTCCAGAATAGTTGAAATACTTAAGAAACGTAATGAAACATAATTAGAAAATCATTTAAAATGGAAAGTTCAATAATTTCATATTCACGTACCCAATTTTGACCATTTAAAAAAAATCTCTGGGTCCATAACACAAGCCATTTCATTAACTTTGGAGTAACTCTTAAACAATGAAAGTACAAAAGCAAACCATATATATATAATAGGTTGTTTTTAATAATTAGTCTTTATTTAAAAATATAATAGTGAAATTTTTTAAAGATTTTATTTATTCATGAGAGACACACACAGAGAGAGAGAGAGAGAGAGAGGCAGAGGCATAGGCAGAGGGAGAAGCAGGCTCCATGCAGGGAGCCCAACGTGGGACTCGATCCCGGGTCTCCAGGATCAGGCCCTGGGCTGAAGGCAGCGCTAAACCGCTGAGCCACCTGGGCTGCCTAATAGTGAAAAATCTGATGAGAAAAATATAGGGCTCATTGGTTAAAATCCTTAAGGCTAAAAATGGTATTTTATTTACTTTCATATATTTGGAAAGCATGGTATTTGTATCTGTTTTAAAAAAAAAAGAACTTTTTTTTCTTCTTTTAGATCTGCTTGCCTATTTTGGATAGCCAAAGATGATGAAATATGGAGTGTGTGCTAATTAAAAGCTAATTAGGTGATTTTCACTTTTACTAAGCTACTGATCTCTGTGGGGTAATTAGAGCAGGGAGAGCAGTGGTGAAACACAGAAAGGTTTCTTGAAGATTGGTACAAAGACTGTATATAGCATTGATAGGTTTGATCCTCCACTAGCCATTTCAAATAGCTAAATAACAAGTTTATCTGTGAAATACAGCATGGTTTACACAAATACTTCAGGATTTGATTTATGAAGGTATCCCTGAAAGTAAATGATAGTTAAAGGGAAAAATGCTATTGAGACATATCACAGGTACAAGTAATTGATGCCAGTTAAATTACTGGCATTTAACTTGATTTTCAGAGATGATAGTGCTTGGGGGCAAAAGACTTCAAAGACGTAATTAACATGCTACCTGAAGGAAAATTGTATAAAGAATTATACACATGTACATTGTTTTATTATGCATAGTCTGAACTCAAAATTAAAAGATTAAATAATACAATAAAATTATAATCTGAGAGCATGAACACCTTTTAAAAAGACCAAAAAAGAGATAAAGTCTGAAAAAAATATATAACAAAAAAGCTTTGGTACATAAATGAAGAATAAACTTTGGGATAAAATGATTGGACACATGAAATAGTCTATTTTTTCTTTTATTTCTGTTGACCTATTCAGTGATATATTTATTTCACAGAACACTTAAAGTAACGTTAGAGTTCCCCTATGAAAAATAGAAATATTTTCTAGTTCCTGGCACAACATCTGGCAGTAGCAAATACCCTGTAAATTCTTGCTACCTAGAAAAGCAATTGTATATGAGCTAGACAGATTACTGTGTTTCTTTTGCTAAATCAAACATTTGTTTCTCAAACACATTCCTTTTCCAACCAACTCTCTCTCCACCCTTTTTTTCCTCTCTCTTTATTTCCTTCTTTCCATTAACAAAGTTATGAAGAATTTACTCTGTGCTAAAAAAATGGCTAACTTATTTCACAATGGCAGAGCTGACAAAGTTTTTATCTTACTTATTTCACAGTTTAATGGGGAAAAGAATTAAATATGCAAAATAAATCTCACCTTTGATAAATGTTATGAAGGAAAATATTCTCAAATGTAGAATAATGAATACAGAAATTGATATTTAATCTAATAACTTTAAATGAAAGATGAGTTCACTACATGAAGAAATGGAGATAGAGAGTATAATGGTACTTCTAGACTCTGAATTAAGGAGAAGCTTGGAATGTCCAAAGAAATAAATGAATGTTAGTGTAGCTGGGGCATAGTAAGTAAAAAGGAGAGGGGCTTCAAATGAGGTAAGCTTTGTAGCCCATAACAAGTGTATTGGATTTCATTGTAAATGCCATTGGAAGCCATTGGATGCTTTTAAGCAAAGGTGTGTGGTAATTGCATTTATGTTTTAAGATAAGTGCTTTATGGAGAATGAATTAGTGGGAAGTAAGACTAGAAGTGGAAAGAGCATTTAGGAGGAGACACTTGAACATTTCCAAGAGAGAAAGATGTGATGTCCTAGACCAGGATGGGATCGCTGACATGGATTTGCAATCTATTGGAGGCAGAATCAAAAGGACTTAATAATTGATTGAACATAGAAGGCGAGAGAAAAAGAGAAAACAAGCATGAGTCCTAAATTAGAACAATTGATTATATTGCAAAAGCATTCACAACTAAGTTGGTCAAGATGAAATTGCAAGACAGGCACTAGTAAAAGAATCAATAACTGCATTTGGGATTGAGAATGTATTGTTTTACTTTCTTCTACTCAGGGTATGGATTTGGAGTTATTACTTTAGATAGAAACCAAATTAGAAGTGGGGAATAAAGATTAAATACTGGACATTCTAAGGATTCATTCAAGCCAATGATCTAGCAACCCAATTCTAGCTAATTGTTCTAGGTGTATATGTATGAATTGACACTGCAAAGACATGGTAACCGTTGAGACCTCAGCATTCTATGCATTGAGATTAAATCTATTTTTAATACGACAGACTTCAACAGTATTGGAGATTATAAAATGAGTCTACAGTGTAATCAGGGCAGTGACAAATGGAAAGAAGTAGCAATGGCTGGTATTCTTTAAGAAACAATTGGGGAAAATAGGAAAAGTTTATTTTATTGAGCAAAGAATTTCTAACCTTAAGATGACCTTTCACAGTTGAACATAAGCACACGTAAGAACAATATAGAAGGAGGAATTTACTAGAATAATTGAAAAAGTAGAAATTGAAAGATCTCTATAAACTTCTGTCCTTACTTACCATCATCTTCTCTAGAAAATCACATCTCAAAACGAGAGAATCTGATAGAAGAGAAATTAATACGGACAATTTTTCCTCATTAACTTGCAAGGAAGTTTCTATACATTTGTATCTTCCTTTTTTGGCAAGGTTGAAAACATTGGAAATCAAAAATTTCCTGTCATTCCTCAAATCTGTTTGTGAAGGTGGGACAGCTGATTGCCTTGCAGTTGTGTTTGTAGCATGTGGTCCCTGATGCCTCATTTCATTTATTTAATAGTGTAATTATATCATAATTTATATTTATCTGCACTATCATAAACTGACCTTTATTCTCACACATTCTATCTGAAATTTTGTCCATAAGAATTTTTTGCATTTACTTCAGACCATCCCACTCCATTTTAGTCCAGCATATCCCTAATTATAATCTTGAGAACAGCATATGATATTAGCCATGATTAATAAATACAGAAAAACTTGGAATTTAATCAAATGGCTTCTCATTCAAAGAACTCCTTTTTTTTACCCAAAATAACCATAATTTATGTCTGCAACAGAAGAACAATATGGTAATATTAAAACCTTAATTATCTCAGGATTAATTATATGTATATGATACCCTACTTGCAATCGCGTGAACGCTATACACATTGAATAAAAAACATACTTCAAATTTTGAATTTGAATCTTTCCCCGGGCTGATAATATGTAGCACAGTCCTCTCCCCCAATGCCAGGGAATAGCAGTGAGCCACAGCTCCTGGTCCGTAATGCCATCACAAGAGTAAACAACTGATAACACTGACAACCATTCTTAAGCCATATGGCCATTCTATTTCACTTTCAGTACAGTATTCAATAAATTACATGAGAGAATCAACACTATTAAAGGATTTTGTCCAACTATAGACTAATGTAATTGGTAAGAGCACATTTAAGTTGGGCTAAAACTAAGCTATAGTGGTCAGTAGGTTAGGTGTATAAGTGCGTTTCAACTTATGACATTTTTAATTTATGATAGGTTAATCAGGTTATAACCCGATCATAAATCAAGGAAGTCTATATTGAAATCTTAATTTCAGATTCAAATAAATAAGCTAAGCATGCTTATTTGAAATGTACTGTTACTTGTTATAATCATTCACTGGTTAGTGAGTTTATTTTAATATATAATTATTACAAAATTCAAATACACTATATTTAATATAATACATTCCAGAATATGAATTCATTTCAACTATGGCATCTCATTCCAGTCTGGTGGGCTACAAAGAAAGATAATGTTATTATGAATACCCTGTTATCTCAAAATAAACTTAAGAGTAAGAGGTGCTTTATTTACTTTGCTGTGTTCAAAGAGGTAAATATATTTTTAAGTTAAATCAGTAAGTCTCCATTACGTGCTTAAAGTAAGACTACAAGTATTTAGCTCATAAGTAAAGTGTCAAAGGAAATCACAATGTTATCATTAAGAACTTGACTTAGAAATTCTTCTGGTTTCCTAACATTCTTGCTAAGTACTCTGGAATGGACAATAATCTGCACTATTGTAAAAGGAATGGAACAAGATGGAGGATGGCGAGTCTGAGGAGACTGAAGAAAATCTATTATTATTCCAAAATATATAGCAATTTTAAAAGATACGATAATTATTATTCTGTTGATACTTCTGTTGTGCTGGATATTTATACTTATAGGAGATAATTGTGCGTGTGTGAGTATGTGTGTGAGAGAGAGAGAGATAAATTACAAATGCTCTAAATATTTTGAAGCAGCATAAATGAGATCCACCGTCCCATTACCCTTTCTTCCAACTTGAAAACACCATTTAATAATATCTGAATCAATGAAGAAATCACAAGCTATGAACATCTATAATTTAGGGGTAATGCTAATTTTCATTTTTGAGTGTAGATCTTTAAAATGAGCTTTTCCCCCCTGCTATAAAATATGTAAAATGCATTTACCTAAGATAGACTATCCCTGAAAGTGTTATATGAAAAATTTTAGCTAAGAGGGGCTTTTTATTTTGATAAGTCTCTGAAGCCAAGAAGTTGAGTTTTCTCTATTTTTCTCTAAGTGATAACATTTATAATCAACTAATATCTAATTCAAACAAAAATCTTTGTGAGGTTTGTTTCTAACCTGAAGAGGTTCTAACATGTCTTTTATTAATAACATTGGGTTCCTGTGTTCATAGGATCAGTATCCAGATATAAGTCTGTGATAGAGATGGGTTTCCTACAGCATCATAATTTTACAGTACATCTTTTTCCAATAGCAGAATAAACATGTTTATCCTTGTGAATATTGATTTTTTCACGTCATAGATTATTTTCAAAATTGATAATTATAACAGCATATTTTATATTTAAGTATGCATTTATCTATTAACTGAATCATTAAAGTAAGACTCTTTACTTCAAATTATTCTAAAATATAATTTTATTCATGAATTTTCATAGTTCCTTAAAGATATCATTAAGTAAGGAAGTCAATTGTTCTTCTAATGTAAATTTCAAGCATGACAGGTAAAATGTTATAGAAAAAGCTTGCCATGCAAAATTGTTTTGAATACTATTGCTAGAGCATTTGCCCACGCATGAAATAGAGATATAACTTCAAAATTTTCAGGTCAAACCACAGCATCAGGAAAAGGTTGAATATAAATTAAGGATAAAATCCAATATATTGGGTGGGACTACATTTTCTTCTTGAGAAATCATAGAAGGACACACTTATTATACTTGGTATGAAATTTCTCAAGTAAAACAAAAAATCCTGACTTTGCTAAGGACACACATAACCAAAGCACTGGCTTGTTCAGTTTTGTTTTAAACTTTTGGAAATAATTTTGATTAATAGATTAAATGGCATTGTGCCTATTCTGAAGGATATATGATGGAGAAAGGATTTTATGAGGGACCAAGCATGTAACGATATTAATTCTTTAACATGTTCAATGCAGACTTCGTGAAGGTAAAGTGTGCACAACCCAGTGCTAATCACTGGGCTACTGACCAAATAAGAGCTCATTTTGGAACTCCTCAGTTAGTGAAAGGGAAGGACATGTGGATACATAAATTAGCCCGACAACACTAAGGTTTGTTGAGCACGCATGATGTACCAGGAAATGTGCTAAATCCTTTACAATGATTATTTCTTTTAATCCTTACAGTATCCCCATGAGAGGGACTGTTGCTTATTCCAGTAAAATTGAGATTCAGAGAAGATAGGAAACTTGCTCAACGTTTCACAGTCAGAGAGGTGTACCAGAGATGATAGATCCTCTTAGAAGGATATGAAACAAATGTTATAGAAGAGGCCAGGGTAATAATAAATGCCTATGGGAGTCAATGAAGGTACAAAATTTGAGCTAGATCTTAAAGAAAGAACGAGGTTTGCTAGGTAGTGAAGGCAGGTAAGGGGAATGTTTCCATCTAATAAGATTTTCTAGAGGTATAGCCTTCTAGTCTTCATTTTATCATTTATAATATGTGATAGTGGAATAATATGATTTCTAAGTTTTTTGAGTTCTGGAATTTTATGATGACGTTTTGTTTACATAAAAATAAAAGAGCCTTCTGAGTAAATGCTGAAACATCTGAGACTTTTGACAAAATATCACTGATTCTCCAGAAAGAAGAAAGATTTCTCTTATCCTGTGCATGGATAAAACATCATCTGTTTTCTTCAAAGATAGCTAGTTATATGTAGAACCTCTCCTCCCTTAAAAGAGATGGAAGAAAGTATGATATGACATATGGGGGGACAGCCTAGCCAGTCTGTAGTAGCTGATAATTAGGGTTCTGTATTCCATAAACCCAATTGCTTCTGGTTAGGGCTCTCTTTTTTTTTTCTAGTTATTTTGGGAAAACTTAATGTTTTAGACTTCAAAGGATTTCCTTTTGTTGTATGAGAAAAGCCAGGGTATTCATAGCCCAGAGAGGTGTTGCACATTGCTGGTGGTGAAAGTCACTTAAACTCCCAGGAAAAGCCAATGAAGATAGGAAGATAGCAAAGGAAACACATACAAAATGGCCATGATTGTACATAGTCTCTGAGAAGGGGAAACTGGACAATCAAAAGGTAATACTTCTTTTTTTCATAGTCAGCATCGGTGACTTTAACCGAAACAAAAATGATTTTAAAATACTGCCAGCCAAGTGTGTTTCACTCATTCATTTGACACTCTGTGATCTTCCTAGAGAAAATAATCATGTAACTGAAGACATACACAGTATTCTGATGTAATTTTTAAAAAGTTATCCTATGGAACTATACTCAATATATCCATGTGTTTTCATACACCAACAATTGAATTCGTGGTTTGAAATGAGTTGTTTTTACATCACATGTATACTGTCTTAATTCTACTATATTAAGCAGTTTTATCTCATCTATAAAAATAAGCAGTGACAAATATTCAGGAAGCTCTTTTACAAATTTAAAGAAATAGAAATATTTATTATATTGTTGCATTGTCATTTAAATGCTCAAATATTCAGAAAACAGTGACAAAATTGTCTTCTTACCCATAAACACTGTCCTTTATGATTCTGTACTATGTTAAGATATTTTTCCTTCTAAAATTAGGATATAGAAGGGAAAGAAGAGATGAATAAGCAATAAATTTGTTAGTATTTAGTAACAAGTAATACAAGGAATCCAGAATAACTATCAAAAATCACAAAAGGAAGAGTCAGCCACAGGTTGCTGGTGAGTTATTCAAGTGACTGCAGTACTCTTACCATCATCTCTGTCCAGATTAAACTGTTGTGAATGGCAATTAATTCCATTTCCCACTTTTAGTTATCCTTATGTTAAATTTAAAAGGCAGCCTGCCAGCTATGATTAAGATTTTCTCAGAAAATATGTTCTAGAACATAGTACAAGACTGTTAAAACCACTGTGTAGGGCAGCCCCGGTGGCGCAGCGGTTTAGCGCCGCCTGCAGCCCGGGGTTTGATCCTGGGGACCCTGGATGGAGTCCCACATCAGGCTTCCTGCATGGAGCTTGCTTCTCCCTCTGCCTGTGCCTCTGCCTCTCTCTCTCTCTCTCTGTGTCTCTATGAATAAATAAATAAAATCAAAATAAATAAATACATAAACAAATAAATAAATAAAATCTTAAAAAAACCCCACTGTTTAAGCATAATGGTTTAGATCAGTTGTATGCAACTGTCGTGTGCACATTTCCCAAAGCAAGCTTATGAAAGCACACATTTCCAGGTACCCATGCTATCCAAGGTGTCTGATTTGGTAATATCTAGAGTAAAGCCTTGGGAGTGAAATTTTCATCAAGCATCCCAAGATGAATCTGACACAAGTTGTTTTTAGAACAACTTTTGGGAAATTGTTTTGGAGAAGAATGAAGAACAAAGTATATTTTTATATGCAAGCACAATGGCTAGGAAAAAGGGAATTAAAAACGTGAAGGAGGAAAAGAGGACTCTCGAATTGTACTTAGTTAAAAGTCTTTGACTCTAAGATAATCATAACTTTTCCATGTGTTACTAGCATGATAGTCTCCAAAGCTTATGTTGTCTTCACTATACCAAATGAAGCTGAAGGAGTGAGTGAGATGGGAAAAAAAGAAATTTAAGCAACAGCTCAGGGAGAAGCTAATGAGTTTTTTTTAGCTTCCAAAAAGGCAAGTACCCATAGTATGGTACGGAATAAGAAACGGGGAAAAAAAAAGAATAGACAAGCAAAAGGAAAAAGAAATGTAATTGTTCTAGTAACCCATTTTGTGCATGTGTACACACACATACCACAACATTCCACCTATCACAACATACCACTTACCACAACACACTACAACTCTTCACCACCTGGAAGCTGATGGCTACAGTACAGTCTTCATTGTGTCGTGCTCCCAGAAGGTTTTCCTAAATCCAATGTTATGTACTTTCTTTTTAACACTTTGCACACATAATGCCAACAAATCCAGCTCCTTAGGAAGTGCTCACCTTGATCTTCAGAATATTTTATAGAAAAGACACTTTTATTTTGACCAAAATTTCCATTTATATTCAAATGGTGAGTACATGTTTAGCTACTTAGCCAATGATCATGAGTCAATTATGGTTTATGAAACTCAATTACAATTGTCTATCTGAGAATTATGAAACTTTAAAAATTGTCACTTCCAATTACCTGAATTTAGAATGGGGAAAACTGAGGCTTCTACTATTCTACTTTTCTTCTACTCTTCTTTTGAACTTATAAACCTCTTCTTTTTAGAGATTTATTAACAAGTACCGTTATATAATGCTTTATCTGATAAATGAGAAACACACACACATACACTCACACACACCTTTTCATTTCTATTATCCATGGCAAAATTTTATCTTGGGTAGTAAACTTACTTCCTGGTATCCTCTTTCCCAACATCCTCCTCTCTGCACTCTTATCTAGTAGTAGGTGTTAAAATAATTGCTATTTGATGATTAATATTTTCAATTAATATTTCAATGAAAGAGATTTAAGTTGGACATCTTACAGAGCATTCGTATTTATATTTATATTTATATTGTGAGATTTTAGTAGACACAAATTCTCAAGTTTCATTTGAAAAAGGTTTTAATCATGGAATAAAGACAAGTGAATCTGAGATTATGGCCTTGCTATTCAGTAATAAGAATACTCTTAACTATCTGATGGATGAAAACTAGTATTCGAACTCAACATATTTATAGTACAAAGTTTTACTTATTTCTTTACTGATTGCTATGCCAAATCCTGAACTCTGTCCAGTTGTTTAACTGTGTAATGACTCTTAATCTTTCTACTAATTGGATTGGCTCATATGCCTTTTAGCCTATCTTCCCTCAAATCCTCATAGTACACTTTTGGAAGCCTGACACTAACAGGTAAAATATGTTAGGTAACTGGTGGTGATATAATCCTGCATAGCCAAATTGAACAATACATAGAAAAATGAAATTTAACTTCAATTACCATTTATGAAAATCTGGTTCATTGATGTCTACTTATAAAATACCTCCTTCAAATCCTTTAGTCTGAAATGGATGATCACCTTTTTACACCCTTAAATAGATTGTTCCTATCTAGCTAGCTCAACCTAATTCTGATTAAATAAATTATCCATCTGTGAATTCTATGGGCTTAACTTTTAATACTTACCCTATATTATTTCCACACTATATCTAGTCTCCTCCCTGCTCCCAAAATGTCAGAAACAAGTAATTTAGTTGCTAAGACTTTTCCATTTGTCTAAAGGCAAACTTATCAACCTCTATAAACATGTGTGTTTTATCTTGCTCCCTGTTTGGTATACCATGGATATCTGGGAGAATCAAGATTAGACTTTTGTCGATTTGACTTCTTGATAATAAGGTAGTAGGAAAGCAATAAATGTATTGAAAAAAGAGCTTTAAATCATATTTAAGCTTACTAAAGTCTTTCAGCAGAACATATTTAATTCTGGTAGTAATAAAATGGATGGGATTTCATTGTAAAGCGGAGCAGAATTCAGCATATAATATGTCAGCTTTACATGACAGATTATTAATAAACTGCCACTGTTATCACTTGATGCCAATCTTTGGTGACGGCCTTTTTTTAAACTTGAAACTCAAATGTATTTTTAAAGTAATCTTACTTTGTGAACCAGTTTCTTCTTTTCAACACTTTTTTTTCTCTTCTCTGTAGAAATTATTGTGTTGTTCAATTAATGGTTCCAATCTCATTACACTTATATGTTCTAAAAACCACTAGGGCATTGTATGACTTCACATAGATCGACTTTGGTTATTTGTTTGCTTGTTTGTTTTCATTTGATTAAGGTGAAAACAAGGCAAAGTGAGAATTAAGAAAGAGGATTTACTTTCAACTTGGTACCTAACAAAATGAGAAATTTGGTAGAATTCATTTTCTCAACTAACTTTCCCCAGTGTGTTTGCCTTTTTATCTCTTTTCTTCTCATATCCCTTTTCTAGATACACATTTTCTTTTTTTTATATATTTTTTCATTTCTTCATGAGAGACACACACAGAGAGAGGCAGAGACACAGGCAGAGGGAGAAGCAGGCTCCATGCAGGGAGCCCAATGTGGGACTCGATCCCAGGACTCCAGGATCATGCCCTGGGCCGAAGGCAGGTGCTAAACTGGTGAAGAACCCAGGGATTCCCAGTACACATTTTATATTGTCCATTAATTCAACAAAACACTTAAATATTTGTATGAAATAGTCATTTTGCTTGTTGGAAAAATAATAAATAGTGCGCAGAGCCTACAGGAAATTGACAGTTCAGGAGAGCTTATAGGGTCTAAGGTTATCCTTTAGATACAAAAGGGCCATTACCTGGGAAGGTTTTTATGCTTTACAACACCTTGTTACTCCATCAAAACTTTAGCTATCTATTGGAGAGAAGTTAAGAGTTACTTTAAAATAAGTTGCCATCAGTGGGTTAAAGGACATAGCATCTGATGATGGGGTAAAAAGTATGTATAATGTCATAGAGAGGGCAAAGCGAATAGCAAAACATGAAGGTGTGATGCACTGAGTTTTATCTAAGTAGTATATATTATCCTCATTGTCCTAATTGGACAGTTAATGTCAAACCTTTGGACAAAGCTGAAAATAAAGATTCATACCTAGTAGGGTACTCACTGGTATTTACTGAGCACTTAGTTATTATATACCACACAATGCTGGATGATTTTATACAAATAAGAGAGTACTATTTTTCAAATAAAATGGAAGCATATGTTAGCAGAGTATTTGTGGAACTTACGAAGCCTGACTTCGCTGACAATTAACTGAAGGATATCACACAAGTTTTTTATTGCCTCAGGTCCTCCCTTTGTTCAAATATCAGACAAGGTAGATGTGCACTGTGGATTTTTAATACTTTCAAGCTTTCCATCTAATTGTTCTTATCATATAGTTGGAGCTTTTGGTTACAAGTTACAGGAAACTAATTTGCTTAAGCTCTTAAAAAAAGGTTTATCGTATATCCTGAGAAATTGAGCAGTTGTATACTTTCACAAATGATTAATTCAGTGATTGATTGACATCATTAAGCACCTAGGTTATTTCCATCTTTGTAGTCTGTCTCTTGTCACAGGCTTGTTCTCGGTCAGCTTCTGTCAACAGTGAAAGATGTCCATCATAGTTTCAGGTTTCACACTCAGACACAAGTTACCCAGTTAAGGAAAAAGGACTTTGTCTTCCTTGTTTGTCTTTTAAGATTAAGGAAGCTATTTTGAGAAGTCCCACCTGACTGCCTACTGCCAGCAAATATCTCTTCACATCTCATTGATCAAATGTGTCATATGCCCTGGTCTAAAAGAGCCAATTACAGCTGGCTTAGACCAATCATGTTTACCCTCTGCATCTGAAAATATGTCCTGCTTCCACAAAATCTCACAGCTGCACAGAGAAGGAAAGAGCTTAAAAAAATATCAAATTCCTTTAAAAAGGTGGAAAGAGGAATGGTTCTTAGCCAGGCATCCAGTAGTATCTGTTATACTAATTATGCTTTGTTGATATGCTGCATTCTTCCTAGATTAACATTTTTATTTTCCCTGAGGACAGAGCAGATAATCTGTGGGTCTACTTTAGAGTGAAAAATCTCCAGGAATACACAAATCAAATTGAATAGGTGATTGTCTAGTAAGTAGGCAACTATTATTATCTATATTCACATTCTTCTTCCAAATTCTGAGTCCTCGTTTTCAATAGAATAATTTTAAAATATACAATAAAGATTTAGTCTCTCTCTGAATTACATAGCTCTGTTCCCACTCACAATCACATGTATAAATGAACCATTTGTTTTCTAACTGCTGTGTTTGCCTATGTGGTTCTATCAACACCACAACCATCATACCCCTAACAGCATCACCCCAACAACCAACTCTTCCTGTAATTCTCTCTTGTACCTGACCAGCTCATGTATATTTATTTGTCTGACAAAAGAGGAGTTGTTCTTCCTTTATTCCTTCATATTTTAGTGGTACACTTCACTCCTCTGTGAAATATTTCACAAATCATCAGGTGACTATTGCTCCTTCATTTACCCATTTAACTTTGACCATACTCCTGTTAGATTGATTGTTTTATGGCCTAGCATTTAGTTGATGATTTCTCTCTGCACCGAACTTTACACTTTGTGAGGATAAAGCTGATGTCCTTGCTGCTTTTGTATTTGAGTTTGTAATAACTGGCATAAGGCAAGTTATTGTGTGTTTGCTAGAGTGTGTGCCTGGGCAACAGATGGTGTTAGTCAGTGTACATAAACCAAGCAAATAGTTGAACATTTTTTTTCTTTTTCCTTGATAAAGAAATAAGGCATCCTAGAGAAGTGTTTCTCAAAATTTTCCACAAATGTCAAAATGTTTCCTTGCCCAAAAATTTGACCCACAAGACACAATCTGTAGAATATAATAAGCAGTGACCTACTACAAGTACAAACTTTCTTTAAATAGGATGTTTAATCTTTTAAAACCATACTGATTTTTTATTCTATAGTGTTTACTCTTTTATTTAAAATCCCTGATGTATCTATATTCTAGATCATACAATATCTAGGATTTGTTTATCATAAAATAATATTTACTTATTATTCTGTAAAATCAATATCCAGGAAAAATCACCTTGTTTATTTATCTTGATATCCTAGGCAAACCATTGTATATTCTCCAAGGGGTTGAATTCTATAATCAAGAAGCAATGTAAGGCCTTAGAGTATAACATTTTGGGATGTGAGAAGCATGTAAGGCAATAGAGATATAACATTTTGTCCACAATAATTGTCTACTAATAATTGCTGTGTAGGAGTAACTACTGTCACTTCATTGTACGAATAAGTGAAATCCTTATGCTCGTATTACTATAATTTACCTTGATATATAAAACTGATTTTGAAAAGGTTAACATATGCAGATTATGTCCATATCCTTGAATATAAGGATTCATATAAGTCTTTAAGGTATAAAATAGTTTGATTTGTGTTGTTTACTTATAAATATGAGTAGATTATGATTATTTTAGACAAGTATTGGAATAGAAAAAAAATACTAAAATGAAACCACTGGGGAAGAAAAAAAAAATCTGCAAGAAAAAAAAGGCAGTTCCTAAAAGCATAGCACTTGAGTTGTCACAAATGAGGAGACAGCCAATAAATGATTCATTCTGAGTCTATCATAGCATATTTATAAATCCATCTGACATGTTTGGCCTATCAGAGGGCCGAAAAACAAAACTGTAGATTTCCCACTATAGATGACACCACCAATGAACGGGTTTAGGGAGGTTGTTTGGTCATTTTCATTTATCTTATTTCTCTCCATCCCATTCTTAACAGTTCTAACACATAAGGTCTTCAGAATCCCAGGAAACAGGATCAAAGTTTAATTTTTTATTTTGTTTTCACCAAGGACATTTGGTTGTTTTAAGATCACATCAAAATATAAAAAATATGTACAACTCTGGGAATATATTATGGTAGAAAAAGATGTAAAAGTGATTATAAAAAACAGAGACCAATAGTTTGTTCTTGACCTTTTTCTTTTCTTTTTTATTTCTTACATCTAAAAGTGTTTTCATATGTTTAGAAAAGTAGTTTGCAATATTAAGAACCAATTTTAAAAATTCAAGAAAAAGGAGAATGACAACAGAAGAAAAGAATCTTCATTAAATCTGTCATACTAGGATGCAGATTCTGAAGTATTGAGATAAACAGAGAACTACATGCTTTTCTGACCAATCCTTGTAGAGATTCACATGTAGATACCATCATTCAAAACATGAATTTCTTCCCAATTTAAACTCAAATTTTTACTCAGAATAAATGTATCTCCATTTCTGCATACTCTTCAAAATAGTAAAATTGAAAGACTGCTAATTATCTTAATTCAGAAAAATTCCTATCCAAACAGATCAAGGCATCATTTAGTGGGCTTAAAGATATATGGTTAGAATGGCAAAGAGAGAAGGAAATTAACAAAACATTTTTTTCTTTCACTCTTACCAACTTAGACAAGCTTTTCCAATTTGTCAGACTATTTATTAATAAAACTAGTAAATTTCAATCTTTGAGTGTTATGTCTTCATTAAAATTCTTTTTATCAGATTACATAAAACTGAGATAGTAAATAGGAAACAAGCAGAAACTTGAGATATAGGTAATTTGAAAACTGGATGTCATTCATTTACATTTTTTAAAAGATTTCATTTATTTATTCATGAGAGAGGCAGAGATATAGGCATATGGAGAAGCAGTCTTCCTGTGGGGAGCCCAATGTGGGACTCAATCCCAGGACCCGGGATCACACACTGAGCCAAAAGTAGATGCTCAACCACTGAGCCACCCAGGCATCCCCTCATTTACATTTTTAAACAAATACTATATGTTCTTTTTTATATTGAAACATGATTGACATAACATTACATTAGTTTCAAGCATAAAACATAACGATTTGATATTTGTGTATATTACAAAATGGTCTACCACAGTAAGTCTGGTTAACATGGATTACCATAGATAGTTACCATTTTTTGCGGGGGGGGGGGGGGGGGTGGAGGATGAGATGATGAGAACTTTTAAGTTCTACCCATCCTCACTCCCTGCCATTGGCAACCACCTGTCTGTTTTCAGTATCTGTAAGTTTGGCTTGGGGTGTTTCGTTTCATTTTTATTTTTTCAGATTGCACATACAAATTAGATCATATGGTATTTATCTCTCTTTTTCTGACTTATTTCACTTAAGCATAATGTCCTCAAGGTTTATCCATTTTGTCACAAATAGCAGATTTCCCTTTTTATGGCTGAAAGGTATATATAATTTATTCATTTATTTGTTTATGTATACTATGTTGTTTCCATGCCTTAGCTATTGTAAATAATGCTGCAATAAACATGGAAATGCAGAAATCTCTTTCAGATAGGGATTTTATATTATTTTATTTTGGATATGTAACCATAGGGTGGTTGCTGAATCATATGGTAGTTCTATTTTTAATTTTTTGAGGAACCTCCATATTGTTTTCCATAGTACCCATATTGAATTACATTCCCAACCAACATTGCACAAGGATTCCCTTAACTTCACATCCTTGCCACCAGCATTTGTTATCACTTACCTTCATAATAGCCATTCTAACAAGTATGTTCCATTCCATTGTGATTTTGATTTTCACTCTCCTGATGATCAGTAATGTTAAGGACATTTTCATGTACCTATTGGCCATTTGCATATCTTCTTCAGGGAAAAAAGTCTATTCATGTCTTTTACCCATTTTAAATCAGATTATTTGTTTTTTGCTGTTGAATTTAATATTTCTTATATATTTTAGACGTTAAGTGCTGTGTGCAAATATCTTTTTCCTTGCCATGGGCTGCTTTTCATTTTTTTGTGCAAGAGCATTTTAATTTGATATTATCTCACTTTTTTTTTTTTTTGGTTTTATTGCTTATAATTTAGGTGTCCTATATAATGCGTCATTGCAAAGACCAGTATCAGGGATAATTTTTCCCTGTTTTCTTCTAAAACTGTTATGGTTTTAGGTCTTACATGTAAGTGTTAATCCATTTTGAGTTAATTTTCTGAGTCAAGTAAAATAGTGGTTCAGTTTCATTCTTTTGCATGTGAATATCCAGTTTTCCCAACGCCATTTATTGAAGTCTGTCTTTTCCCGAGTGAGTATTCTTAGCTCTTTAGATATTAGTTGACTGTATATGTGTGGGTTTATTTCTGGGTGATTGTTTTTTTTCCCCATGGATCTCTGTGTCTTTTATACTAGTACCGAACTGATTATTTGTCTGTTTTTCAGTACCAAACTGGTTTGATTACTATAGCTATGTAGTGTAGTTTGAAATCAGGAACTGTGATGACTCCACCTTCGTTCTTTCTTCAAATTGCTTTGGCTATTATATTTTAACATTAATAATTATTTTAATCCATGAACACAGGCTATCTTTTCATTTTTTGTATCTTCTGTTTCTTTTACCAATGTCTTGTAATTCTTGTGTAGAGATCTTTTATCTTCTTGGTAAATTTTGTTTTTAAGTAACTTTATTTTTGATGCTATTGTGAATGGCTTTTCTTCTCTTTTTTTCAGGCAGTTCCTTGCTAGCATAAAGAAATATAATTGATTTCTGTATGTTGATCTTATACTTTGCTACTTTACTGAATTCATTTATTTAGTTTTAAGAGTTTTTGGCAAATTCTTTAGGGTTTTCTATAAGTCATGTTATCAGCAAATGGAGACAATGTTACTTTTTTTTTTTTTTTAATTTGAATGTATTTGATGTCTTCTTCTGGCCTGATTTCTCTAGCTAGGACTACGGTACTATGGTGAATAGGAGTCGTGAAAATAGGCACCCTTGTCTTGTTTGTGATCTTAGGGAAAAAAAGGCCTTTAACTTGTCAATCTTGAGTATGTTGTTATCTGTGGTTTATCATATATAACATTTATTATGGTGAGGCACATTCCTTTTATATCCAACCTATTAAGGGTTTTCATCATGAAATGATATTTTATTTTGTCAAAGTTTTTTCAGCATTGATTGAGACAAACATATAATTTGAAAATGTTTCTCATTCTACTACTGTGATGCATCACCTTACTGATTTGTATATGAACCATCACAGGGATGCACACCAGGGATGAATCCCACTTTATGGTAGGATATGATTCTTTGAATGTGCAGTTGAATTTGGTTTGCTATAATTTTATTGAGATTTGAATCTATATTCATCAAGAATATTGGTCTGAGGTTTCTTTATTGGTATTTTTATTTGGCTTTGGTGTGAAGGTCATGCTGGCCTCTTAAGTGAGTTTGAGAGTGTTCCTTCCTTTTCAATTTTTGGAAGACTCTGAAAAGGATGGGAATTAATTGTTCTTGAAATATTTAGTTAAAAAATGAAATATTTAGTAGAAGTCACCAGTGAAACCATCTGATACTGGGCTTTCATTGTTGTTGGGAGGTTTTATTTATTTATTTGTTTGTTTATTAAATATTTTATTTTTATTTATTCATGAGAGACACAGAGAGAGAAGCAGAGACATAAGCAGAGGGAGAGTCAGGCTCCCTGAAAGGACTCTGATGCAGGACTCAATCCCAGGACCCCGGGATCATGACCTGAGCCAAAGGCAGATACTCAACCACTGAGCCATACAGGTGCCCCTGGAAGGTTTTAGATTACTACTTATATTTCCTTAGTTCTTAATAGTCTTTTAAGGTTTTCTATTTCTTTAGCATTTAGTCTTGGTAGTTGTATGGTTCTAGGAATTTGTCCAAACTTTCTGGCATACAGTTTTTCATAGCTCTCTTGAATGATCTTTTGTATTTCTGTGGTATCAGTGGTGATGTCTCCTCTTTCATTTATAATTTGATTTGAGTCTTCTTTCCTTTTTTCTCGGTTAGACCAGGTAAAGGTTTGTCTATTTTATCTTTTTAAAGAAAAGATAGGTTCTATTGTTTTCCTGTCACTGTTTCATTTATTTCTGCTCTAGTCTTTTTTCTTGATATATGCATCCATCACCATAAACTTCCATGATAGTATTCTTTTTGCTGCATCCCATAAGTTTTAGCATGTTTGTTTTCATTTTCATTTGTCTCAAGATATGTTTTTTAAAGTTTCCTTTTGATTTCTTTTTGATCCATTGGTTGTTCAGGAGTGTGCTGTTTAATTTTCATATATTTGTGAATTTTTCAGTTTTCCTTCTGTTATTGATTTATAATTTCAAACTTTTGTAATCACAAAAGGTATTTGATACAATTCAAAATATATGAACTAGATTAGATTTGTTTTGTGATCTAACATACAATTTATCCTGGACAATGTTGTATGCACAATTGAGAATAATATGTACGCTAGTGCTGTTGGTTGGAATATTCTGTATCTATCTGTTAGGTCCAAATGCTTAGTTATGTTAGTATGGTGTCTAAATGAGGTGTCTCTAGATCAAATGAGGGCTCCCAAATGTGGGGCGACAACTGAGTGGAGACAAAGAATTCACCTAAGGCAGAACAAAGCAGATAGAAGTCTGTTGAATACACTCCAAGGTAGCAGTGGGCAGAACAGCAGAGGAAAGGCTGTTGGCCAGAAGGCAGTGGGTGGAAACTGTTTTTAAAGGGGGAAGGTGAGGAGGTATGGCAATATATGGAATTTCCCCTTTTGTGTTAATTGTGCCTAACTGTGAGTAATCCATTAGTCAGGTAGGACATATGAATATTTTGAGGTGGGTGGATGGCCTGATGAGCATGCCTGCATTTAGGTAGGACATCACTGTGGGCTTTCTACATTCCTTTTCTCTAGCTGGCTAACAATGGCTTCTAGTTAGTATTTGCTTTATATTTAGGTGCCCCTATGTTGGGTGCATAACTATTTATAATTTATAATCTTATAAATTGACCCTTTTGTCATTATGTAATGACCTTCTTTGTGTTTTGTGACTATTTTTAGTTCAGTCTATTTTGTATGATTTAAACAGAGATATCATCCTCTTTGTCCTTATTTTAAAATATAAATTTAAAAAAAAATAAAAAATAAAAAAATATAATATAATATAAATTTATTTTTATTGGTGTTCAATTTCCCAACATATAGAATAACACCCAAGGGTAACCATCAAGTGCCCTCCTCAGTGCCCGTCACCCAGTCACCCCCATCCCCCACCCACCTCCCCTTCCAGCACCTCTAGTTCGTTTCCAAGAGTTAGGAGTCTCTCATGTTCTGTCTTCCTTTCTGATATTTCCCACTCCTTTCCCCTTTATTCCCTTTCACTATTTTTTTATATTCCCCAAATGAATGAGACCATATAATGTTTGTACTTCTCCGATTGACTTATTTCACTCAGCATAATACCTTCCAGTTCCATCCACATCGAAGCAAATGGTGGGTATTTGTCGTTTCTAATGCCTGAGTAATATTCCATTGTATACATAGACCACATCTTCTTTATCCATTCATCTTTCGATGGACACCGAGGCTCCTTCCACAGTTTGGCTATTGTGGACACTGCTGCTAGAAACATCGGGGTGCAGGTGTCCCGGTGTTTCACTGCATCTGTATCTTTGGGGTAAATCCCCAAAGGTGCAATTGCTGGGTTGTAGGGCAGGTCTATTTTTAACTCTTTGAGGAACCTCCACACAGTTTTCCAGAGTGGCTGCACCAGTTCACATTCCTACCAACAGGGCAGGAGTGTTCCCCTTTCTCCGCATCCTCTCCAACATTTGTGGTTTCCTGCCTTGTTAATTTTCCCCATTCTCACTGGTGTGAGGTGGTATCTCATTGTGATTTTGATTTCTATTTCCCTGATGGCAAGTGATGCGGAGCATTTACTCATGTGCTTGTTGGCCATGTCTATGTCTTCCTCTGTCAGATTTCTGTTCATGTCTTTTGCCCATTTCATGATTGGATTGTTTGTTTCTTTGTTGTGGAGTTTAATAAGTTCTTTATGGATCTTGGAAACTAGCCCTTTATCTGATACGTCATTTGCAAATATCTTCTCCCATTCTGTAGGTTGTCTTTTAGTTTTGTTGACTGTATCCTTTGCTGTGCAAAAGCTTCTTATCTTGATGAAGTCCCAATAGTTCATTTTTGCTTTTGTTTCTCTTGCCTTCATGGATGTATCTTGCAAGAAGTTACTGTGGCCAAGTTCAAAAAGGGTGTTGCCTGTGTTCTCCTCTAGGATTTTGATGAATTCTTGTCTCACATTTAGATCTTTCATCCATTTTGAGTTTATTTTTGTGTATGGTGAAAGAGAGTGGTTTAGTTTCATTCTTCTGCATGTGGATGTCGAATTTTCCCAGCACCATTTTTTGAAGAGACTGTCTTTCTTCCAATGGATAGTCTTTCCTCCTTTATTGAATATTAGTTGGCCATAAAGTTCAGGGTCCACTTCTGGGTTCTCTGTTCTGTTCCATTGATCTATGTGTCTGTTTTTGTGCCAGTACCACACTGTCTTGATGACCACAGCTTTGCAGTACAACCTGAAATCTGGCATTGTGATGCCCCCATCTATGATTTTCTTTTTTAAAATTCCCCTGGCTATTCAGGGTCTTTACTGATTCCACACAAATCTTAAAACAATTTGTTCCAACTCTCTGAAGAAAGTCCATGGTATTTTGATAGGGATTGCATTAAACGTGTAGATTGCCCTGGGTAACATTGACATTTTCACAATATTAATTCTGCCAATCCATGAGCATGGAATATTTTTCCATCTCTTTGTGTCTTCCTCAATTTCTTTCAGAAGTATTCTGTAGTTTTTAGGGTATAGATCCTTTACCTCTTTGGTTAGGTTTATTCCTAGGTATCTTATACTTTTGGGTGCAATTGTAAATGGGATTGACTCCTTAATTTCTCTTTATTCAGTCTCATTGCTAGTGTATAGAAATGCCACTGACTTCTGGGCTTTGATTTTATATCCTGCCCCACTGCCAAATTGCTATATGAGTTCTAGCAATCTTGGGGTGGCGTCCTTTGGGTTTTCTATGTAGAGTATCATGTCATCGGCGAAGAGGGAGAGTTTGATTTCCTCTTTGCCAATTTGAATGCCTTTTATTTCTTTTTGTTGTCTGATTGCTGAGGCTAGGACTTCCAGTACTATGTTGAATAGCAGTGGTGAGAGTGGACATCCCTGTCTTGTTCCTGATCTTAGGGGAAAGGCTCCCAGTGTTTCCCCATTGAGAATGATATTTGCTGTGGGCTTTTCATAGATGGCTTTTAAGATGTTGAGGAATGTTCCCCCTATCCCTACAGTCTGAGAAGTTTTGATCAGGAATGGATGCTGTATTTTGTCAAATGCTTTCTCTGCATCTATTGAGAGGACCATATGGTTCTTGGTTTTTCTCTTGCTGATATGATGAATCACATTGATTGTTTTATGAGTGTTGAACCAGCCTTGTGTCCCGGGGATAAATCCTACTTGGTCATGGTGAATAATTTTCTTAATGTATTGTTGGATCCTATTGGCTAGTATCTTGTTGAGAATTTTTGTATCCATGTTCATCAGGGATATTGGTCTATAATTCTCCTTTTTGGTGGGGTCTTTGTCTGGTTTTGGAATTAAGGTGATGCTGGCCTCATAGAATGAGTTTGGAAGTACTCCATCTCTTTCTATCTTTCCAAACAGCTTTAGTAGAATAGGTATGGTTTCTTCTTTAAACGTTTGATAGAATTCCCCAGGGAAGCCATTTGGCCCTGGACTTTTGTGTCTTGGGAGGTTTTTGATGACTGCTTCAATTTCCTCCCTGGTTATTGGCCTGTTCAGATTTTCTATTTCTTTCTGTTCCAGTTTTGGTATGCGTCCAAATGGACATGCGTCCATTTCTTCTAGATTGCCTAATTTATTGGCATATAGCTGTTCATAATATGTTTTTTAAACCGTTTGTATTTCCTTGGTGTTGGTAGTGATCTCTCCTTTCTCATTCATGATTTTATTAATTTGAGTCTTCTCTCTATTCTTTTTAATAAGTCTGGCTAATATTTTATCTATCTTATTAATTCTTTCAAAGAACCAATTCCTGGTTTTGTTGATCTGTTCCACAGTTCTTCTGGTCTCAATTTCATTGAGTTAGCTCAAATCTTTATTAACTCTCTTCTTCTGCTGGGTGTAGGATCTATTTGCTCTTTTTCCTCTAGCTCCTTTAGGTGTAAGGTTAGCTTTTGCATTTGAGTTCTTTCCAGTTTTTGGATGGCTGCTTGTATTGCGATGTATTTCCCCCTCAGGACTGCTTTTGCTGTATCCCAAATATTTTGAATGGTTGTATCTTCATTCTCATTAGTTTCCATGAATCTTTTTAATTCTTCCTTAATTTCCTGGTTGACCCTTTCATCTTTTAGCAGGATGGTCCTTAACCTCCACATGTTTGAAATCCTTCCAAACTTCTTCTTGTGATTTACTTCTAATTTCAAGGCATTATGGTCTGAGAATATGCAAGGGGCGATCCCAATCTTTTGGTATAGGTTAAGACCTGATTTGTGACCCAGTATGTGGTCTATTCTGGAGAAAGTTCCATGTGCACTTGAAAAGAATGTGTATTCAGTTGAGTTTGGGTGTAAAGTTCTGTAGATATCTGTGAAATCCATCTGGTCCAGTGTATCATTTAAAGCTCTTGTTTCTTTGGAGATGTTGTGCTTAGAAGACCTATTGAGTATAGAAAGTGCTACATTGAAGTCATCAAGTATAAGTGTATTATTATCTAAGTATGTCTTAACTTTGTTATATCAATCAATTAATTGATTGATATATTGGCAGCTCCCACATTCGGGGCATATATATTGATGACTGTTAAGTCCTCTTGTTGGATAGATCCTTTAAGTATGATATAGTGTCCCTCTTCATCTCTCACTACCATCTTCAGGATAAACTTTAGTTTATCTGATATAAGGATGGTTACCCCTGCTTTCTTTTGAGGACCATTTGAATGGTAAATCGTTCTCCAACCTTTCATTTTCAGGCTGTAGATGTCCTTATGTCTAAAATGAGTCTCTTGTAGACAGCAAATAGATGGGTCCTGCTTTTTTATCCAGTCTGAAACCCTGCGCCTTTTGAGGAGGTCACTAAGCCCATTCATGTTCAGAGTTACTATTGAAAGATATGAGTTTAGTGCCATCATGATACCTATTCAGTCCCTATTTTTGTGGATTGTTCTACTGGACTTCCTTTTAAAGGGGAATTTTAAGAGTACCCCTTAAAATTTCTTGCAGAGCTGGTTTGGTGGTCACATATTCTTTCAGTTCCTGCCTATCTTGGAAGCTCTTTATCTTTCCTTCTATTCTGAATGAGAACCTTGCTGGATAAAGTATTCTTGGCTGCATGTTCTTCTCAGGACCCTGAATATATCCTGCCAGCCCTTTCTGGCCTGCCAGGTCTCTGTGGAGAGGTCTGCTGTTAATCTAATATTTCTCCCCATAAAAGTTAGAGATTTCTTGTTTCTTGCTGCTTTAAGGATTCTCTTTATCTTTGGAATTTGCAAGCTTCACTATTAAATGTCCAGGTGTTGAGTGGTTTTTATTGATTTTAGGGGCGGATCTCTTTATTTCCTGGATCTGAATGCCTGTTTCCCTTCCCAGATCAGAAAAGTTTTCAGCTATGATTTGTTCAAATACATATTCTGGACCTCTGTCCCTTTTGGTGCCCTCGGGAACCCCAATTAAACGTAAATTTTTCTTTCTGAAACTGTCATTTAATTCCCTTAATCTATCCTCATGATCTTCTATTGTTTGTCTCTTTTTTCCTCAGTTTCCCTCTTTGCCATCAACTTGTCTTCTATGTCACTCACTCGTTCTTCTACCTCATTAACCCTCATTGTCAGGACCTCTAGTTTGGATTGCATCTCATTTAATTGATTTTTAATTTCTGCCTGATTAGATCTAAATTCTGCAGTCATGAAGTCTCTTGAGTCCTTTTTTTTTTTTTTCTAGAGCCACCAGTAGCTTTATAATAGTGCTTCTGAATTGGCTTCATCCTCTTTGTCCTCCTCTTTTTTTAAACTATTCATTTGGAATTATCTTTTTTCATCTCCTCACTTCCAGACTATTTGTGTTCTTAATGCTAAAGGGAGTCTCTTTTAGGCATTCATTTAGTCATTCTATGTTTTTTTTTTTATATATATAAATCCTAAAGAGCACTTTTTTTTTAAAGATTCTATTTATTTATTAATGAGACACACACACACACACAGAGCCAGAGACATTGGCAGAGGGAGCAGGCTCCATGCAGGGAACCCAAGTTGAGACTCGATCCCGGGTCTCTAAGATCAGGCCCTGAGCTAAAGATGGCACTAAACCGCCGATCCACCAGGGCTGCACATTCTATGTGTTTTGACTGGAAAATGTAATCCATTTACTTTTAAAGTATAATTGATGTGTGAGTACTTACCACAGCCATTTTGTCAATTTTTTTCTGACTGTTTTGCAGATCCTTTGTACCTTGCTTCCTTTCTTGTTGTCTTCCTTTGCTACTTGATGACTTCTTGTGGTGGTACCTTTGACTCCTTTATAATAATCTTTTATGTATCTATTAAAGGTTTTTCCTTTGTGGTTACTATGACACTTACAGAAAAATATCATGTAATTATAGCATCCTATTTTAAAGAGATCGCAACTTCAAAAGCATACAGAAACCTTGTACTTCTCAGTTCCTCACATTTTAGGTTACTGATGTTACAACTTATATCTTTTAAAAATATTTTTTTTACCTATTTAAACTCCAGTGGTGATTTATGCATCAACATCACAATATCAGAGACTCTTTTTTTTCATTTTATTCTTTTTTCTTTTTTCATTTTATATTTACCGGTGAGTTTTACACATTCATATGCCTTATGATGTTAATTACCATTCTTTTGTTTTAGATTGAAAAATGTATTTTAGCATTTTTTCGTAAGGAATATTTAATGGTGATGAATTCCTTCAGTTTTTTTTTTTTTTAATTGGTGTAGTCATTTGGCTAGATGAGGTTCAGGTTTGGAAGGTATGTCATTGTAAAATATAAAAATGTGAGTATTGGTAGCATTAAGATGGTATTTAAAACCATAAGATGAGAAGAGCACCTGGATGGTTCAGTCCAGTTAAGCGTCTGACTTCCTTTGGCTCAGGCCATATCTCAGGGTCCTGGCATCAAGCCCCTATCTTGAGCTCCATGCCCAGTGCTGAGTCTGCTTCTCCCTTTCTCTCTGCCCCAACCCCTGCTCATGCTCCCTCACTTTCTCTCAGATAAATAAAATCTTTTTTTTTTTTTATTTATGATAGTTACAGAATGAGAGAGAGAGGCAGAGACACAGGCAGAGGGAGAAGCAGGCTCCATGCACCGGGAGCCCAACGTGGGATTCGATCCCGGGTCTCCAGGATCGCGCCCTGGGCCAAAGGCAGGTGCCAAACCGCTGCGCCACCCAGGGATCCCAGATAAATAAAATCTTAAAAAAAAAAAAAAACCAGACAAGAGAAAATCCTTAAAGTACTGTGAATATATAAATAAAATGCTTAAGACTGAGCCTCACAGCACTGCAGCTTTAAGAGTTTGAGGAGAAGGGAGGGAAGCAACATGTGAGACTGAGAAGGTAAAACCTGTAGATAGGAGAGAACCAAAAGCCAGAGGTGGGTGTGAAGCCATAAGAAGGTGATCTCCACTTGTGAAAAGAAGGAGATCTTACCAACACAGATATTCTGTGAATTAGAAATCCCCCTCTTTGTAAGGTAACAAAAATTCTATTTTAGTTAAGGCATGTGCTAAGTACCTTTTTCCCTCTACATTCTCCACTGTAGTTGTGAAAATAGAAGGAAGATACTCTCTTTCATTACTTGAATACTATGTCATTTGATTGTGAAAATGCTATTTCCTCCCAAATAGTATGATGAAAAATTAATGACCACTTATTGAATGTCAGTGAGGGTCAGACAACGTGCTGGAAGGATACTCTTGCACTTGTGGACATTGTGTCTTCTACTCACAACAATCATTCAGTCAACATTTTCTGGATGAGGCACTGAGTCTCAGAGAGGTTAGGTATATTACTGAAGGTGATAGATTAATTAATAGAACTACCAGGTACATCTTAGTTTAAGCTTATGCTTCTCTTATAGTAGAATTGAATATTTCAGCTAAAGTTAGAATATGGGATTCTAGTCCTTTGGCTTTTTCTGGTGACTGAGAGACCTTTCAAGTCATTAAGAATCTCAGACTTTATTCCCCCATTATCAAGATGGTAAACTAAAGAATTCTCAATTTGCTTGCCAGGAATCATATTCTGAGACTTGGATTTCATCTGATAGCCTAATCATCTAAGCTATGATAGACTCAGATTTTGTTAGCGCTCAGAGAAATAAAAACAAAGTTATATACTTTAAACCATCCATTCATCTGATACAAGGCCCCAGCAACAATAACTAAATAAAAAAGTACTGATTATTTATAATGTGGCAAGGCACCTTCAAGAAAATTGGAAGTGCTTTAGAATCAAAGGGTGAAACATAATTTCTAGTCCTCCAGGAGTTTACAATCTATTCACAATTTTTGTGAACAATGGCAAGCATAATATAAGGCCATATAAAGGATTAGTTTAGGATAAAAATAATAAATGTAATAGGAGACAGAAGTTTTATTCGTTTTTCTATATGTAAACTTTGCAGGCATTTGTTAATCTTGTATTTATCTTTAAAATTTTAATGTTATCATTCAATAATATCAATGTTAAATGTTATAAGGCAATCAGATTTGGGTTTATTGTTTTCTCATACAATGCAATGAAAAATGTCATTTCATACCTAATGTTTTCTCTACTTTTATCTGTGTACTTGAGAACACATGGATTTGGGGTATTTTTGTAACCTGCATAATAAATGCAAAACAGTTCCTTATATATACTAGGTCCACAAGATATTTAATTTAGCTGGTTCCTAAAATAGAAAACAAACAGGGAAGTAATTAGTTGATAAAAGATTCTTCAATCCCACAGTGATGCTGAGCTTAGTTATAGATACTATTTGAAATAACATACAATAGTGAGTGTGTGTGTGTGTGTGTGTATGTGTGTTTATCTGTTTATGTGTAGGTTAGCAAAGTTGATGGGACTATAATACAGTAAAGTCAAATATAGGTATTTGCCCAGTGGGGTTTAGATTTGTCCAAGTCTGTGACTGCCAACTTTCTCCCTCATCCTCATAAGCCTAGTCAATAATGTGTGATACTGCTCAGAGGGTGAGCTGAGTCCATTAAGAAGGGGAAAAGAAGGTTTGCATAGGTAAATAATGCAGAATACATAGCCATATATCTGCCTTAATAAATTTCATATTATATTAGAAATTATACTAGATGTATAAGAAACTATTATTTCACATATTGAATGTTCTACAGAACATGCACACAATATATTTATGAAGCATTTATGTTGACAGTGTTACATATATTTTCTCTTTAAAACTCACACTCAAAACTGTGAAATATATCACAAGTATATAGAATTATGTTCCTTTTTACATAAACACTAAAAACCCCAACCCATGTTTGACTAGGTTATAGATATAAAGTTTGTAAAATACAGAAAATACAAGATATGTGCAAGGGAGTTAAATTAAAATTCATATTTTCTGATTGTGTTTATTTCACTGAACAATTAAATATACATGGTTTTCTTTGGCTTGAAATTTATGACCTTGTTGACCTATAATCATACCTTCTTACTGTGTGTATTATGGAGCAAATTCCATTAAATCTATGTTTCCTGCAGTTAAGAAGCGTTGTCGTTTCCTCCGAGATTCTTTTTATCTCTATTTCTCAGTATCTGTGTAGAGATTCTTATTCATTTGAAGACAGTGGAGCTGAATTCTAATGAGTCAAGCCCCAAGTGTTCATTTCATGGGTAATTTCTTCAGGTGCCAAACATCGACCAACATTTTCAGGTGCCAGAGTGGGTATGATTGTTCATTTTCTCTTGGATGGTGCCAGAATGCATTTCTTTCAAGATATTTAACCCTACACTATTTACTTGACATGCCCCCTTAAGACTCATGTCAAGATTTTTTTTTTTCTAAATAAATACCAGTGTAATCTAAAAAATGAGTGACTTGGATCAAAGAAAAAAATAAAACAGTATCATTTGTCACTGTGTGCACTAGTAAATAAATACTCTGGTCTCAATAATGTTGAGGAAGGAGAATATATTAGTCTCTATCCATTAGTCCATTTACTCATCCATAAAGTGCTCAAATATCATTTGAATGGACATTTTTTGGCATGTGGACTAGAAGAAGCTACATCCTTATTGGCACGGCATTGAAGATAAATTACTTGGTATCATTTCCTGTATTTCACACACCCACATGAGCAAGTTAATGGCTTTTGCAATTAATATTTTTGGATTTTTGCCAACTTATCTTTTGAAATCCTGTAATATGAAAAAGTAGAAGTTTGAATTTAGCTTTACTACCTAGTCTATAACAGAATGTTCAGAAATAACATTAATCCCAGATGTCGTTCCCATCAGGGTCTAGTTCATTCCTTTTAAAAGTCATAGAATCAGAAGCAGGCAAAATTCCCATGGTTAAGCTCTGTTTTTTGAAGCAGTGCCTAAAGCTGTCAATTTTCCTTCCTCACTCCTATAGAGCCCAATAATCATCAATTAAATAATTGATACATGTTGAGAAGCATTATTTAAATTTTTGGTCTAGCTATAATTATTGAATTTTGAAACATATTAAGCTTCATTGCCTCATTTTTCTAAAAAACTCCAGGTACTAACAGGTCACACCAGAATATTTTGGCAGGGAGTTCCTTACTGTTGATAATATGATAATACCGTCTGATATCTTTGGATTTACCTGGTAGCAAAACATAATTGTATTCTCTTTCCTAACCTCATAAATTCAGCAAGATAAGAGTATCCATAATGTCATTTAGAAGACTTAGAGCACAGTAGAAGGACCATGATCTTTAGAGTCCCAACTTGGGGGAAAAAAGATAAAAGTTTTTTACTTCCTATTTATGGGATGTAGGCAACTGTCTTAATTCTTTCAGTCTGAATAACCTCATATGTGAAATGGGGATAATGTTATTTGCTACTACATGGCAGGATGTTTCTAGAAATTGACATTGTTTTATCCGATATTGGCAAAATGGTGTGTTTAATAAGTGTTATTTAATACGATGTCTTTAATAAGGTATGTTAATAATGACTATTATTCTTAATAAGAAATTTGAAAAGAATACTAAACTAACTCACTCATTCAATAAATATTAAATGGTTAATACTTAACAGTTGTGAAGTATTGTTGTCTGTGTGCAAATCAGTAAAAGAGTTTCCTAGGAATAAACTTCTAAGAATTAGATATTAAGTTTTTTCTATCAATCCACCGCATTTATCTATCTATCTATCTATTTATTTATTAAAGATTTATTTATTTATTCATGAGGGACACACAGAGAGAGAGAGAGAGAGGGGCAGAGACACAGGAAGAGGGAGAAGCAGGCTCCATGCAGGGAGCCCAATATGGGACTCGATCCTGGATCCTGGGATCATGTCCTGAGCCAAAGGCAGAAGCTCAACCGCTGAGCCACCCAGGCATCCCAATCCACTGCTTTTAAATTGTCAAAGAAAATCTTGAGAAAAGCAAAGAGTTGCAATAATCTATTTTATAAGCTATCTTCCCAGGTATTAGTTTGTGGCTTTTGCCATTGTACTTAATAAATAAGAAATCTAATAAATTGTTGTACTACCACAATGCAGATTTGGCCCCAGTGTCCATAACTTATTTTATTTTCTGAAATGGGAGAAGACAGTCCTCTCAAATTGGCTTTTGAAATCAGACCAAATGCTCCAGATGTTCTAGCACTGCCAACAGAGCTTGCCTGTGATCCATGTCAGAACTGCAGCTGTCAACACAAAAGCACACCTGCCACTGGTTTACTATCAGCAAATGACTTTTCAATTGTATTAGGAAGTGAAGCAAACTGCCGAATGAAGCATTCACCTTTGAAAAGAATCCATGTCATAGGATGATTTTGCTCCATAAAAACGCAGGAATCTCTAGAGCCTTCTCAGGCACTAACCTTGAGCCTGAGCAACGTTTGAAAATCAGTAGATAAATCTGAGTGTTCTTAGATCATTAGATAGAACGAGATTGGGGTGGCTCATTGCAGAGAAGCAAGTATTTACACATTAATTAAGGAAACCCTACTACAACCTGGCACAATTCACTTCATAAGCATAACTAAAGTGTAAAGTAGAACTAAGTAAACTTATTTGATGTTCGGTGCTACGGAGGATTTGTTTGAAAGACTCACTGGAGTAATAAAATTTTAGATATTTTTAGATTTTCGTTATGTTTTGAGGTATAACTAAACTTGAAAAGTGGCAATTGACAATGAAGTTCATCCCTAAGTGCAAGAGCAATGACTCTTTGACTTCAAATTAAAATCATTTCCCTATTTTTGCATACTTCCCATGTATTGTTTCTCTTCAATTTTGTTTTGTTTTAGTGGTTTATTGAATCAACAGAGACATCATATGTCATATAAGTCAGACAGACTCAGCAAATTAAATTGAGCTTCAGTTTATTTGTAAAAGTGAGATACTTATATGAAGATTAAATGAAATTTTAAATATTGGTGATTCTCAAACTTAGAGGAGATTCTGAGGTGGGGCATACAGATCTATACACCTAGAAACCCTTGCAGGTAATAGTGAGGAGCAGTTAAACTTACACAACTTTATAATTTCTCTGTATTTGTTGCCTTTTCTGCCTCATGGTTTCAGTTTACTTCTCTCTTTTTTTCCACTCCTGCCTTTACTGATGATAATAGGCATCTTTCTGGATATCTTAATTCAAACTTCCCGAAAGATGATCTCAATGTTTCACTTAGTCGCTCTTTAACTTTTGATTACCTCTTGCAACACCCCAACTTACAGGGCATTGGCAGATATATAAATTGGATTGGAGCATTGCACTTAAGACTGGTCCAGGCTGGTGACACTTGGTTGATGGAGTTACATGGTCAGCTTTTTAACAACAGCTTTATTCATTAAGACTGGTATGTACTCACTGGCCATTAAAATGGGAGCTACAACTGAATTTTAAAAGATCGTAATGAAAGGAGAGCAGAGGATATAGTGAAAAGTACATAAGAACCAAACATGAATGTGATATTCTCAGCCTCTGATCCCTAAGTTCATATCTAGTTTTATGGAAACATGTCTCAGAACTCCAAAAGATAGTGAATTTGCTGACCTGATATACATTTATAAAAAAACAAACAAACGAACAAACTATTATAGCTTTATTTGAAAGAGAGAACAGGCAGGGGGAGGGGCAGACGGAGAGGGTATAGGAGACTCCCCACTAAGCAGGGAAGCAAAAGATGTGGGCAGGCCAATCCCAGGGCCCTGGGATCATGACCTCAGCCAAAGTCAGACACTTAACCAACTCAGCCATGCAAGCCCCTCTCTGAAATTTTAAATATGTCAACATTCAACAGATATTTTAGATATATTTATTTAAAAACCCTGTATACATAACTATATGCCAGAACCAATCTACTTGCATGTTATCATGTGTAGAAGAAAGCACCTGTGTCGATGGAGGATTAAAGATAAATAATGCTGCTTAGTACTACCATTGGAAAACTGGAGGTGTACTAGCTTTATTGAATAATTAGATACCCTTATTTTAAATACGATATTTCTAAAGGTTATACAGTTTTGACCTCAATTTGTCAACTTTATGAAATTTTATAGTTAAGCATTTAGTGCTTTTTCTATTATGATTCTATAAAGTTTATGAAAGGTTGGGTTGGTTATCATTACAAATGGTTCATTCCCTCCACCTTAATCCCATTCCTTGAAATACCATCAGATTAGACATATAAAGAATACTAACTTGAGACTTAACTCAAACCTAATTTATAGTTTTGAGCATGTGTCTATAGCCATTTAGGGGGCTAACACTATGTACATTTTACCAAAACTAATACTTTCTTGGGACATTGCCATTTATACCCTCTATTGTCCATTCTGCAATGTGCCAGGGAAAGGAAATGGGGCTGCTGAGTACAGTCTGGTAAAAAAAATATCATGAAATGCATTAGATTATTTGAAATCCTAAAATGAATATTTTTTTAAGTCTAGAGATTCACTAACTTTAGAAACCTTGACCTACCATGAATTGAAAGAAAAGAGTCTATTCCAATCCATAACATTTGTTTTTTCTAAAGCTGTGCCACCTTTCTCAGGAGAAAGACATAGATAACTTTAAATACAATTGAAGTTGAAATGAGAAAATGAGTCACACGCACATACACACACCAATCCAAGATTTTGGATATTGGCTTACAGCCTAGTACATTTTTTAATTTAGTTTTTACATATTATTATGAATTATGTGAATATTAATTTTCACATGCTTTTACATCTAGAAATAATTTATATTTAATGAAATCCTCATATTCTAGGTACACTGCCAAATGAATTTTGTCAAATGTATATACCTGTTTATTTCTCATCCTTGTCAAAACGTAGACTATTCTCATCAATCTGGAAAATTTCCACATTTCACTTCCCAGACAATCTCTGCTCCTCCAAGAGGCAAGCACTGTTATGCTTTCTGTCATCAAAGATTAGTTTGTCTGTGAAAGAACTTCATATAAATTGAATCATACAATAGATACTCTTTTGTGGCTGGCTTTAGTTGTTCAACATAAAGGTTTTGTGATTTAAACATGCTTTGCATGTATTATTAATGCTTTTTCATTCCATTGTGTGAATATATGCAATTTGTATATGAGTTATTTCCATTATGAAAAAATCTTCTATGGTCATTCCTGTATGTCTTTTTTTATTGAAACTTTTGTTGAGCTAATTGTAGATTCCACCTGCAGGTGCAAGAAATAATTCAAGATCCCTTGAATGCTTTGCCAAGCTTCCTCCAAGGTTCCTCTTATATTTGCAAAAATATACCATAATATCACAGCCAGGCTATTGGCATTGATACAATCTACCTGCTGTACTCAGATTTCCTTGGTTTTACTTGTACTCTCATGTGTATGAATGTGTGTATTTTATGTACAATTTTTTCACCTGTGTAGGTTAGTGTATCTACTACCACATTCAAGATACTCAGCAGTTCCAACATGAAGCAATGCCTCATGTTGCTCTTGTACAACCACATCTACATCCTTCCTCAATCCACCCTCTATCACTTATTTAACCCATCCTTCACTACTACCTCCTGGCAACCACCAATCTGTCCTCCATTTCTAAAATTTTGTCATTTCAAATATTATATAAATGGAATCATGCAGTATATTATGTTTTAAGATTGGCTGTTTTCATTCATCACAATTCTCAGGAGATTCATTCAAGTGGCTGCACATATCAAGGATTCATAGCTTTTTATTGCTCAGTAGTGATAGGGATGTGCCACAATATTTTTAAGCATTTACCTGTTGAAAGACATCTAAGCAGATCCCTGTTTGGGGCTGTTTCAGATAAAGCTGCTATGAAACATGCAAGTTTTATGTAAATATGAGCTTTCTTTTTTCTTGGATATACACATATTTATATTTTTAGTACAACTGTTAGGTCATATTATATTGGTATGATTCATTTTATAAGAAACTGCCAAACTCTTCTGTAGATGACTAGCATTTTTACATTCATACTGGCACGTTTATGATTGATTCAGTTTTTCTGATTCCTTGCAGTATTTGGTATTATCACTAACTTTTATTTTAGCCATTTTGATCAGTGTATAAGGATAATTCATTGTGGTTATAACTTACATTTCCCTGATAGCAAATGATATTAAACATCTTTTCATGGGTTTATTTACCATCTCTGTATCCTTTTAGGTGAAATGTTTATGTCTTTTGCTCAATTTCTAATTGGATTTTTTTTTTACTGTTGATTTTTGAACAGTATCTAAATTGTATTTGATATCAGTCCTTTGCCAGATATGTGACTTGCAAACAGTATCCCCCAAGATATAGTTGACCTTTGTATTCTCTTCATGTGGACATTCAGAGCAAAACTTTCAATATTAATGATATGCATATAAGTCAAGAGTCTCCAGAGAAGTAAAACCATTAGGAAATATATTGTGTATGTGTGTATATATACTTACATATGCATACGTATGTATAATGTATAAATATAATTCATAATATATGCATGTATGCATATATACACTTATGAATACACATACTTTTACATACACACACACACTGTATATGGAAAGAGATATGTTAAGGAATTTGCTTATGATCGCTGGGGCTAGCCAGACTGACATCCATAGGGAGGGCAATCTATCAGGTTGGAGTTTCAGGTAAGAGTTGCTATTACAGTCCTATCTCTGAAGGCAGAAAATTGAGGCAGAATTTATTTGTTGCAGTCTAGGGCAACTTCCCTTTTTTTTAGAAAACATGTATTTCTTCTTAAGGCTATCTACTGATTGGATGAAGTCTGCCACATTATGGAGGGTTATCTACTTTAAAGTTTACTAATTTAAATGTTAATCACATTAAAAATCATTATGAGCCTTATAATGCTCATATTCGTGTTTGACCAAGCAACTGGTTACCACAGCTTAGCCAAGTTCACACAAAAAGTTAACCATTACAATTTCAATTTATCATTTATTTCCTTTCATCAATCATGCTTTGGTTGTCGTAACTAAGAAATCTTTGCCTAGTCATAGATCCCCAAGATAGTCCATGTTTTTTTTTTTCTTGAAAGTTTTATACTTTGTTCTATAACTAAGTCTATGCTACACTTTGAGATAGTTTTTGTATACAATATGAGGCTTAAGTTGAGAGTACGTTTTTCACCTATAGATGTCTGATTACTCCAGCACCATTTGTTGAAGAATTCCAACATTGAATTCATTTTATACCTTTGTTCAAAATAAGTAGAGCATACTTATTTAAGTTTATTTTCTAAAAGCATTTTGTAACATGTTTATCTTTCTGCGGGAAATACCAGGGATTGGAACTGCTGGATCATGGGATATATTGGTACCTAACACATTCTCAACAGCAGTTGGTCACATCAGTCTTGTGGTTTTTGTTCATGTATGTTGGATGTATAGTGGCATCTCATAATGATTTGAACTTGCAGCTCCCTAATGATGAGTGGTCTTGAGCACTTTATATATATTTGTTGGCTTTTTAAATTATCTGCTCACTTTTTGGCCTATCTTAAAAATTGGGTTTTTTGTATGTTGATTAGATTGTAGGAGATATTTATATATTTTGAGTATAAGCTCTTTTTATGTGTGTATTATATGTATATTTATTTATATGTTATTCATATGTTATTTATGTTATGTTTATATTTATTTATATGTTATTTATATGTTATTTATGTTTTTACATACATTATTTATATTTATATGATATTTATATTATAATATTTATATTATTATTTATATTTATATAGTATTTATATTTATACATATATTAATATATAAGCATAATTTTAGAATTGTGATGGTGTCTTTTTCAAACTTCTTTTTTTAAAAAGTTCATACTGTGTAAGAGTTTTTTTTTGCCTATTCCAAAGATATTTGCCTGTGTTTTTCTTGATAAGAAGATACATTCTAAAGTTATTTGGTGTAGTGTTCTAAAAATATCAGTTTTATTGGGTGCCTGGGTGCCTCAGTGTTGGGCATCTGCCTTCGATTCAGGTTGTGATCCCGGGGTCCTAGAATTGAGTTCCACATCGGGCTGCTAGTAGGAAGCCTGTTTCTCCCTCTGTCTTTGTCTCTGCTTCTCTCTTTGTGTCTTTCATGAATAAATAAAATATTTTTAAAAATATCAGTTATATCAAATTGTTTCATAGTACTGATCAAATTGCCTATATTCCAATTGCTTTTTCTGTTAATTACTGAAAACTGGTATAAAAATAATCAAATTCCATGATTGTGGAATTTTCTATTTCTCCATCTAGTGTTGTCAATTTTTGCTTCATTTATTTTTGAAGCTCTCTATAAGTGCATATACATTTAAGATTATGAATATCCATGTGATGAATTGGGCATTTTATTATTGCAAAACATCCTTCTTACCTTTGCCAACCTTGTCTTATACAGCACTCCAGATTTCTTATGAGTTGTGCCTACAAGGTGTAATTTTTACCATTGTTTGCTTTTAATTATTGTAGTCTTTATATCACAATCTGTGCTTAAACAGTAAATAGTTGCATCTTGATCTATTATATATTGATACTTTCTAGCTTTTAAACCAAGAGTAGAGCCTACATTTTAGTCTATTTTCATTTAATGTAATCATTGACAAATATGGGTTTAGGTTTATATTTTTGCTATTTGTTTTCAGTTTGTCCTAAATCTTATTTACTATTTGCAACCCTTATCTTCATTCGTATAGATTGTAATTTTGATTTAGTATCATTTCTATTCATCTATGATGAATTCCTTTCATTCCTGAAATACATATTGCTGACAAATTTTCTTTTATTTTTATCGTTCAGCAAGTGCCTTTATTTCACTTTTATTTGGCTAGATAAAGAAATCTTGGATCACAGTGTTTTTCTTTTTTTCCTCTTGTCATTTTAAAGATGTATCCTTGTCCTCTGGCTTACTTTGTTTTTGAAAAAATAAAATAAAATCTTACCACAGATGGGTTGTTTTTTTACTGTAATAAGACTTTTTCTAGAGTTACCTTGAAATTTTCCTCATTATCTTTCAGTTTGAGCAATTTATTTTTATATGCCTTGGGTTGTTTCTTGGTGTATGTGCACATACATGCACATATGTGCATGTATAGTTATCATGCTTAAATACCCTAGCTACCTCAGATTGATGGTTTTATAGTTTTCATAAAATTGGGAAAACTTGGAGAAAGTTGTGGAAAATACTCTTCAAATATTGTTTTTTGTTGTGATCTTTTTCTTTTATTTTTTCTTACAATTCAATTGAATGTATGTTGTGCCACTTAGTATGATCTTATATGTATCTGAGATGCATCTTAGCCATTGTTTCTTTGTGTCCTTCAGTTTGGATATTTTCTACTGCCTAGCTATATAAAAAATATATATATTATATATATTTACCTGACTGATATATCATATATATCTACTGCCTAGCTATATAATATACATATATAACTATATATATACTTACCTGACTGATATATATATATTATATATATATAATATATATGTACATATATACATATATATAGCTCGGTAGTAGAAATATATATATATATATATATATATATATATGTCTTTTAATTTGTCTTTGTCTTTTTTTTTTAAGGTTTTATTTATTTAATCGAGAGAGAGAGAGACAGACAGACAGACAGAGACAGAAGCAGAGACACAGGCAGAGGGAGAAGCAGGCTCCATGCAGGGAGCTTGACGTGGGACTGGATCCTGGGTCTCCAGGATCATGCCTTGGGCTGTAGGCAGCGCTAAACCGCTGAGCCACCTTATTTGTCTTTTTCTTTATAGTCATTTCTTTGTTGAGAATCCACATCTATCCATTGTTAAATGTACCTTCTCTTAAAATTATTGATCACATTTTCAACATCTGTTTTAAAGTCTTTTTCTGATGATTCCAGCATGGGTATTTTAATAGGTTTCTTGTTTCCGGATGCAGGACATATTCTCTGCTTCTACACATGTCTAGTAATTTTTGCATGTGTGCCTATTTCCTAAGTGATGTGATTTGGACAACACAATTATATTATTTTTTTAAAGATTATTTAATCCCATCAATTAACTTCTTGATGGTTCTTCATGATTTTGTGGGCCTAGAGTTTAGAATTTATTAAGGTAGGGTAGACAGCTCTGATTCTAGAGCTGAGTAGTTTACTCTTAAGTCCTTGTCTTTCAGGAATCTGTTAAATGCTGACTTGTTCACAGTGGTGTCTGCAACTCTGAGTGATCAAAATTCTACTTCCTCTCAGCAATATGTGACCTAAAGAATTTCAATGCAGCTCACAACTCCACCATAGCTATTCTTGGCTTTCCATTCTCTGACTCTGTGCATAATTCATTTCTATACCCATTTTTCTTTCTCTTCAAGGATTATTCATTTTTCAAGTAAGTCAGGTAAATAAATGGAATGCTATGTGAGTTTACTGGAAACAAGACCTATTTATCAACTGTAGTATTTTTTAAGCACCAAATTGGAATTTTTAACTGGCCCATGAATGTTTAAATACTTCATCTAAGCCAGAAAATAAATATCTTTACGCAACTTAGTTCTTGATGTTGTATCTTAAAAAAAATTCAAAAATGCAAAGAAAGAAATTAAAGTAACAGAAGAAAAAGACAGTTATCTTTCTTGGGTTGTTCTGGGATTTTTCATTAGAAATGAAAAATAATATAACTATGTAATTATAGTCATTAAATCAAAAGAGAAAATTCAAACTAAGGGGAATTCTTTTGGGTCATGAGAAGGATTAAATATACTGAAAAATAAGGTAAATATTTTTGTCATATAGATACTCCAGAGCAAGCCATTCTAAAGTTATATCAACTTTTATTTACTGAGCCCTTACAAGGTGTGTATCAGTCATTGAACCAAGCATTTTACCTGTGTTTAATCTTCAAAACAGTTTAAAGTGGGCTCTATTATCATTCATGTTTAAAGATGAGGCTTCTGAGAGTTTAACTTGGTCATAGGGCTATTTAAACCCTGGTGCAGGGTCCAAATGAAAATCTTCCAAATGAAAATTCACTGTGTCCGGATTGTGAGCTATTAACACTCACTAGCACATTACTTTTTAAATAGGATTCTCACATTCATCTGGTGTTTTCAATGTTGTCATTGAGAAACAATGTTTTCAAGTATCTCAAATATCATACTTACTAAGGTTATAAATATCCTATAAATCTAGGATTTTAATATTTCATAGCAGATATATGATAATATATATGAAGCACATAGAGTAGTTGACATAAGTAGTCAATAAAAATAATTATTATTATTGACATAGAAATAGAATCTAGTAGAAGGAAGAGCACTTTTGAATTTGGACATTGTTGTCAGCATTTTAAATATAAAAGAGATAATCTTTAAATATAATCAATAATTGGGAATACCAAAGTTAATACTAAAAGTTAATATGAGATAAACAAAGAAAAGGGAACAACAATGAAATTAAATGAACAAATAAATTACTTCAAAACTGTCTAAGGGAAAATTATAGAAGGACATTAATTAGAAAAATTTAAACATCAAGGCAGACCAAAAAAAATTAAAATAAGTGAAATACAGGAGAATCTGCACTAAATGAAAGAGCTGGGATTTGATTTTGCTTTACATAGCATGAGATTTAGGTTAGCTGAAGCTTCCAAACTTATTTGGAGTTAGTCAGAAGCCTATCTTAATTAGAAATGTGAACTACGTGTTAGAATTTGCTTCAGGGTTTCTACCTTTTAATTTCCTATCATAATTAAGCTATAATAAAATGATAAAATAAAATAAAATTATAATATAATGCCTAAAGATAAGTCCTATTGGAGTTGTCTGTAAACAATCTAAATTTTTCGAAGTGTATGATCCAAAGTATGTTTTATTAATATGCATAGGAAATAGCCATTATAGATCTAATTTGCATGAATGTGAAGGGTGTACCAGGATACTAAGATTACATTTTTTGTCAAGGTAAATAATTATAAAGTCAGGTGACTGATATTCTTTGGGGTTCAAAATAGATCTAAAGGCAATTTCAAGATAAGTTCTCAAAATATTTTAAGCATAATTGAATTAAGTGTATACCATATAAAAAGACTATTTTGAAAGAAATATTTCTAATGGAATATATAGACCTCAATAGAATTAAGAAATTTGTGTCATAGGTAGGTGGGAAATGAAAATGAGATCTGATTTAAAATATTTAAACAAGGACACCTGGATGGCTCAGCGTTGGAGCATTTGCCTTCTGCTCAGGGCATGATCCTAGGGTCTGGGATCCATTCCCATATCAGGCTCCTTGCAGGGAGCCTGCTTCTCCCTTTGCCTATGTCTCTGCCTCTCTCTGTGTGTGTCTAATCTGAATAAATAAGTAAAATCTTTAAAAAATAAAATATATAAACAGAAGGGCAAGTGATGTAATTTGCATAGGTATTATATGACTGATGAATCATTGGCCTCTACCTCTGAAACCAATAATACATTATGTTAATTAATTGAATTTAAATTAATTCAAATAATTAAATAAGTAAAAATAAAATATATAAACAAAGTGGTCCTTTTAGAAAATTTTATTGAATAAAAGGCATTTTCAGGTGAGCATTAAAAATACATACTTAATCCAATCAGTTAAAATGTCATAAACATTTGTTTTAGACATAGCTAATAACATTTGTTTCTCATATATTTAATTCTTGAGATAGAAGTTTTAGGGAAAAAAGTTTTAGGGAAAAATAAAATCTACAGGTTTAATGAAATAACATGAAGTACTGTTTTATAAAACACAGTTTGGTATTGGTTTGGTATTAAATAGGCTTTCTAAATGCTTCCCATTTATCAGTAAGCTTAATTCAAACCAAGGTTATTTTGAAGTATATCACAGAGATATGGGCAGTAGCTTAGATGCATTTCCTACAAAAGAACAGATTAAGTCCAGTTTTATGAAATTTGGAATAGCTTACAAAATTGAAGGTATAGGTTCTAATCTGACAGTTGCCTGATAAAATGTGGACTCAAAGCAAATTTTGTTAAAAGCTCTGAAAAATGGTAGCTTCTAATAATATGCATTTAGTAAACACAAATTATTTCAAAATCATTGAACAAATGTTTTTCTCATCCACTATAGCAACAACTTTCAAGTTTTAAGGTAATAACCCTTTAGAAGGTAATAACCCTTTAGAAAAGTTAAATGTACAGTACAATAATAGGGACTAGGTTACAAAGAACAAGCCCCAAACCCAAATTGTCTTATGTGACTTAGTCCTTTTTGTCTCCTGTAATACTCACCTTGGCCCTATTGATGACCTAAAAAAAAACTCTGGGACTTGGAAAATTCTCAGCAAGTTATTTGTAATCCTTTATCAGCAAGGAAGTATGTTATTAAATATACTCTATTATGAAAAAATAATGGAATTTTTTGCCAATTAAATTTTTAGGTAGTTAGCTAATCTTGATTAGGACATAATTTGTATAAAATATAATTCAATTATACAATCTGTGTATTATTGATATGATAAAATGTTAAGTTCAATTAATTTTGTAATTGTATACCCTTGGGAATGCTACCTGAAGCAAAACATAGAACATTTGCAATCCTCCAGAAAGTTGTTTTTTGTTTTTTGTTTTTTTTTTTTTTTACAAATTTCTATTCAATTCTACATCTCTAGCACCCACCATTGGCAAACTTTTTCTGCTTTCTATTGTCATAATTAATTTTCTCTACTCCTAAAATCCGTACATGAAATCTTACATATGCATTAAATATGCATTCTTTTGTGCATGACTTCTTTTGCACAAATTAATGTTTTTGAATCACATTCAAGTATTCTGTGTTTATCAGTAGCTCATTCCTTTTTATTGCTGCATGATATATCACTGTATGAATATATATATCACAATTAGTTCTTTTTCCTGTAAGTAGTCAGTTGTTTTCAGTGTGATGAGTATTGTCATACAAGTCTTCTTGTGGACATATGTTTTTTCATGTGTAAGGATAAATGCCTATTACTGGGATTGCTGGATGTTAGGGTAGGATTAGCTTTAGCTTTATAAATATATAGAAGTTCTCTAAAATAATTGCGTAAATTTATACTGCTACCAGGGTAATCCTTAGCATTTTATAAATATTCCAGTTATTTGGGATGCCTGGGTGGTTCAGCGGTTCAGCATCTGCCTTTAGCTCAGGGCATGATCTTGGAGTTCTGGGATCAAGTTCCACATCTGGCTCCTACAGAGAGCCTGCTTCTCCCTCTGCCTGTGTTTCTGCCTCTCTCTCTGTGTCTCTCATGAATAAATAAATAAATCTTAAAAACAAAAACAACAACAAAAGAAAATTCCATTTATTCCTGGGGTGCCTGGGTAGCTCAGTTGGTTAAATGTTCAACTCTTGATTTCAGCTGAGGTCTTGAACTCAGGGTCATGAGGTCGAGTTCTGCCTTGGACTCTGCACTGAGCATGGAGCCTGCTTAAGATTTTCTCCCTGTCCCTCTGCTCCTCCCGACCATGTTCTCAATCTACCCCCTGAAAAGAAAGAAAGAAAGAAAGAAAGAAAGAAAGAAAGAAAGAAAGAAAGAAAGAAAGAAAGAAAGAAATCCAGTTATTCTACTTCCTTGGTAATATTTGGAATCTTCTATATTGTTAATTTTAGGCATTCTAGTAAGTTGAAATGGTATCACATTGTGGTTTTACTTATATCTCTGCAATGACTAATGATATTAAGTACATTTTTGTATATCTTCTTTTATGAAGTGTCCATTCAAGTTTTCTGTCCATATTTAATTGGGTTGTTTGTATTTGTATTGTTGGTCTGTCAGAGCTCTCTCTCTATATTCTGTATATAAATCTTTTGTCAGATATAAGTACTACTACTATTTGCTCCGACTTCGTGTTTTCACTGGCTTATTTACTTTTGTAATGATAATTTTGATGGTTGGCATTTTTAATGTTGGTGAACTTCAGTTTAACATTTTAATTTAGTATATTTTTATGGTTGGTACTTTTATGTAGGGGCTAGAAAAAAATGTATGTTCTGTATAAGAAATATTTGACTAATCCAAATTTTGAAGATATCTTCCTATGTACTTCTAGCTTTTACATTTCTGTATGATCTACCACAAATTTTTGGTGTTAAGTGAGAAGAGTCATGCAATTTTTAAAGGAATCTGTTCATTTTATCTGAGTTATCCAAATTGTTCACATAAAGTTGTTCATGATTTCCTCTCATTCTTTTAATGTCTAGAGATTTGATGTGATATCTACTCTTTCATACCTGATATTAGTAAATTATGTTAATCTCCTTTTCTCATTCTCTTTTAATATCTCTTTTCCTTGGTTATCATAAGTCAAATTTTATCCATTTTATTGACCTTTTCTGAGAATTAACTTCAGGGTCTATTAACGTATTTGCCATTTTTCTATTTTGTTGATCTCTCCTATTATCTATATTATTTTTTTTACTTCACTTTTTGTATTCTAGTTTTTTTTTTAACAGAAACTTAGCTCATTAATTTTAGATGTTTCTTTTCTTGAAGAGCCTTCTTCTGACCCACCCAACCTTAGCTCTCCATTGATGTACACTCAAAGCTCTGAATTCGTCATAAGGAATGTTGCACCATTCCTATAATACTACCATTCCTCAGCAGGCATTGGCTTAGACTTGGAAATCACTCCACTTGCCTCAGGGAGAAGTCCCTCATTTCTCCTGGACTGCCGTTAGCTATCAGTCTACCACTTCTGGGCACTTGGTGAATGGCCTTGGGAAAAAGAGTGTGGCTGGATTCACACTTGTTCTGTAACAAGCCTCCTTGTCAATGCAATCCATCAAACCTGCCACATATGGCACTTGAAGTTTATTAAAAGTTTAACCAGTATATCAGTTAATTATTTCTGTGTAACAAATGACTCCAAGATGATGGTTTAAACCTCAGAACTTGTATTGATTCTGGTTGGTGATGCAATTTTATTCACATGCTGGTTGAGGTCACTCATGTGGCTTAAGTGAGCTGGTACTGAGGCTAGGCTGGAAGTTTCAAAATGGGTTCTCTCCTATTTTGAGAGCCTTGGTACAAAGCCACGCTGTCAGTCAGTATGCCTTCTTCTCCACATGGACACCTTATTCACATGGTGCTTTTTCTTCCTGGGCCTCTCCATAGGACCTCTCAGCATTATAACCTGGACTTTCTTGTGTCATGGCAGACAGGCTCCAAAAGAGAGCATTTAAAAAGGAGAAGCCCCAGTATGCCAATACCTTCCAAGGTTGTTTGTATAACACTTCTAACTGCCCCAACCAAAGCCAGTGATGTAGTAGAGATGAGGATGATCGGTTCATCAGAGATCATCATGAACATCTTTCCTTATTCCTGATGATCTATGGCAAGTTGATCCTCCCACCACTCAGGAAAGAATGAAAACAACTGTAGAAAAGTATCTTTATTTTCTTATTTAATCTTTTTAGATTCCTTTATATCCTTAGCAATCTGAGGAGTTAAACAAAAATGAAAGGTACGATTTTATAGGTTATGTATCTGCTTTTATAGTTAACTTGGAGTAAAAATTTTCTGCAACTTTTTACATCCAAACTCTGAGTGCAACCAATGCCCACTGTTTATATTTCATACTTTCTCACTGTCCTTAATATTTCAGGACCCTGTAGCTTTCCCCTTAAGCTAAGTGGATAATCTTTTCTACTGCTGGCACAGAGGAAAAAGAAACCAGTAGAGGTTTTACCTCATCCTCCTCTCACCAGGCCTGTAAATGCAGCTAATATAATATCAATAAGATAATAGAACTTATTTTCTTACCACCAAGCCTTTTTTCTTACACTCTACGTGGAACTCTTTTTTTTTTTTTTCCCCCAAGTTCCACATTATCTGCCTTATTGCTAACTTTGCCTCTGGTTATTTAAACATACACAGATACCACTCCTCGGTGTTTCCATTTCACTCAGTTATTTTTCCAGCACAGATATTATCACTGCATATTGCACTTGACTACTGGCCTGTCTGCAACACCCTCCATGGCCCCACCTACACACCATCCTAGACCATGACCTTTGAGAGGTAGAAATTATCTCTCTCTACCTCCTGGTAGAGCTTTATTTTTTTTAAAATATTTTTTAATTTATTTATGAGAGAGAGAGAGAGAGGCAGAGAAATAGGCAGAGGGAGAAGCAGGCTCCATGCAGGGAGCCCAATGTAGGACTCGATCCAGGGATCCCGGGATCACGCCCTGGGCCAAAGGCAGATGCTCAACCACTGAGCCACCCAGGAATCCCTGGTAGAGCTTTAAAAACAAAGCTCCAAATTGCAGTAGTAGAAAGTAAAGAATGTTTTTAAGTTATTGAATTTTATTTAGTATAATTGATAACTTTAGAAGAATGACTCTTGGGGAAGGAGAACGATAGGAGTTACATTCCCTGATGAGGAACCTTATCCCCAAAGGATAGCAATTATTCAAATGCTTCTGTGAGGTAATTCCCATTCCACCTTTAGGAATATTAGTAATGAGTATGTATATGAGAATGGCATGACATTTGGGAAGGCTGGAAAACACTGATTTAAAAAAATAGATTCCGATGTAGATTGATTCTTTCTATCCTAAATATGCTTAGAGTTTAGCTAGCTCGAAAAGCTTTTTCTATTCAGTGAAGCAAAGCAACAATTTACTAAGTAGCATCCTAACTTCCTAAAAGAGTTTAATGCAGTTTCCAAAAATGGACAACACTCTCAGTTAATGGCAGTGAGCACTTTGGGAGAACTAATTTTACAAATACATTTTTATCTAGTGCTTTTTTAAAAAAAATCAGTGCATTACCAGCACAAATAGATGCTTTAACCCTTTTAAGCAAAGATGTGTATTTCTAACTGCCAGAAATGGTTAATGTGAATGACTTACCAAAGAATATCTGGCCCTCTGGAATTATTTTAACAGAATATTTTAGATGTGAAGAGACTCCAAAAATCAGCTCATGATTTATGAGAAACATAAGGCCCAAATCAGTTAAGTTTTGCCTGTATAAGAAACAAAAGGATGAATGTCTGTACAAAAATGTCAGAATGTTGTTCTTTTTTTCCATTACCATCTCCCCCTTCCACTCCCTATGTTCAAGATGCAAAAGCTTGCTTTCTGCATGGAACATTCTAAAGTTATTCCCATTTAAGGGCCTTTGTACCCGTTCATGATACTGCAAAGGGTGTTCTTTTTCCATATTTTTTCATAAGTGATACTTCTCCATTCAGGTCTCAACAAGTATGTCACTGTGATACTCTGTCTTGAATAACTCCTTTCACTCTCCTCATTATTTTATCATATCACCCTGCATTGTTTTCATAGTACTTACCTGATATTATCGTGCATCCATTTAATTTGCATTCTGTCTCCCTATCTTCAACCTGAACTCCATAAAGTTACTTAGCTGTCTTACTCATTTCAATACCATCAGAGCCTAGAACAGTACCTGGCACTGGAATTATTTAGTTGTGTGATATCTGTGACACCAGTTTGGTTACAATATTTTAAAAAGAAAGAAAAGCAAAAAGTAAGTAAGAGTATGCATTTAAATGTATTTTCTATTCTAATTAACTATCTAAATCAAAGGCTTTTTAAATAATCTCTCTTCAGAGCATTTGTTTGGAAAATGAAAATGATTTCATACCTTTTCATTGACATATATGTATCAACATCAATTTAAAACGCATCAATAGGCAGCCCAGGTGGCTCAGCAGTTTAGCACCTCCTTTGGCCTGGAGTGTGATCCTGGAGACCTGGGATCAAGTCCCACGTCAGGCTCCCTGCATGGAGCCTGTTTTCCCTCTGCCTGTGTCTCTGCCTCTCTCTCTCTCTCTCTCTCTCTCTCTCTCTCATGAATAAATTTTTTTTTTAATTTTTTTTAAATTATTTTTTTTAAATAAAATGCATCAATATTTTTATTCATATCTGCCTGCATTAACTCATATACCACTATTCATTCTGCCTCTTGGCATCTGCTGATTCCAGATTTTCTATTTTGCAACATGGCATCATTGAGTTTGGTGCCATATGGCTGCCCTTCTTTGGTCCAAATTTTGATCAATCAAGTGATGGCAGATTGATTCATGCCACTTTGGAAGAAGTGATGTGGATGAAATCCACTAAAAGATTTCTTGAAGAAAAATGTGTTCTAAGTGGGGAGGGAATAAGCAGTGCTATTTTTATATATATTTTATATGTACTTAATGGTTGTCTCAGAGACAAATTGACAGAAAACTTGTTTTATCCCTATAAGGAAATGGTCCTTCCAAAATTCTAACTGGTACTGTGCTCATGTGTGTGACTAAAAATTATTCTTTATCAACAGGACTGAGGGCTTTTATCCCCCGAAGTAGGGTAGTCTATTCTTTTCCTGATCGCAATCTGAAAACCCAATGCTGCAGTTTAATGATTTGAAACGGCAACAAATATGAGGAAATACTTTGAAAGATGCTCTGGTTATGATCTAATGGTATAAAAAAATGCATCAAGAAGTTTGGCTCACATCCTTCCTCTGGCTTCACTCCAAATTCTGTTTAGTTACTTATGAGAATGAGAACTCCTCTCATTCTCAAAAATAATACAGGCAACTCTTAAAGTATTCATAATTATATGGAATAAATGTTGAAGGCATGAAGATCTTTTTGAAATATTAAAATAAATCTAAGGGTAAAATTAAGATTGAAAAATAATTTCCAGAAGTTTGTAAAACTGGTTAATAAACTTGGCTTTGATACTGTTAGTGGTTAAAGCAGAAGTGGTAAAAATGGTAAAAAGGTTTTTCAGTATCTATGAGATACAGAGTTTTTAAGCACCATTTATTCAAGAAAAGTAAAACTTAATTAGCACTGAGGTTTGAGAAAAATATTTGTTATATGACTTCATAAAAAAGATATAGTTCCTGTCTGAACAAAGCTTTAACTAAAATTATACAGTCAATAGTGGGAATTCTGTTGAACTATACCAAACAATAAGAGGCACCAATGCAGTTTTCAAAAATAGATTTTAAGATATAGTGTACATTTAGTACACTTTTTTTAGTGTTAAAAATTTGCAGTCTGCTGAAGTTCTTGGAATAGGTTTTAAGTACAGGGTATTGTATGTAAGTGTTGAATCACTAAATTGTACACCTGAAACTAAATGGAATTTAAATAAAAAACTTTAAGAAAAGATACCCAAAAAAATGAAGCTTGTTTTAAGATATTTGTTTCAAGAAATTTGTTTAAGGAAAGTGCAAGTGAGGGACTCCTGGGTGGCTCAGCAATTGAGTGTCTGCCTTCAGCTCAGGGCGTGATCTGGGGTCCCGAAATCGAGTCCCCTATTGGGCTCCCTGGGGGGAGCTTGCTTCTCCCTCTGTCTGTATCTCTGCCTCTCTCTGTGTGTCTCGCATGAATAAATAAATAAAATCTTTTTAAAAAAGGGAAGTGCAAGTGAGAAACACCATTAAATAAATAATCTTTAATTATGTCAGCATGTTGATGTTATCCATAATTCTCCACTTTTAAATTTTAGCAGTATTGTAGCTGATATACAAGACTAGCTGGGCGTATTCCAACTCTACCCCTTAATGGGTGTGTGAACATACAGAAGTTGCTTAATTTCTTTACTCATGTGTTTCTTTTTCTGTATGAACAAAACATGAAAATAGACATATCTACATTCTAAACCTTAGGAGGAATGAAATAGCATAGGTAATATTTACATGAAATAACATAGATAAGAGCCCCTTCCCCATCCCTATACTGATAGCACTTGGCACAAGCAGGTACTAAGTAATTGATATATTGTTCCTCTTTGTCTTCTTACACTCTGTGTCAGAAAAAAAATCATTGAAGAAGAGTTGTGTTGAGAAAAAGGATCTTTTCAGCAGTATGAGTTTTAGGTAAGACTTTTGTTAAACTGTTGGAACTGCAATTAGTGGATGAGAAGGGCTGATATGTACTTAGCTATTACTGGGCCATCTCTATACCATACAACTGTCTTCTCCACGCAATTCCATAACTGCCTCAAGAAAGGAAAGGATATGCCAAACTTTTCTCTTGCTATGAAAAAGTTTTAATTGAAAACCAGAGTGCTGGGCTGAATACAGCTTCAGCAGATTCCCAGTTAAATTAGAAGGGGCTTTTCATTTAAGTCCTAGTGTTGATATGTCACTATGCTCTGTCACTTTGAAAAGCGATAGTGCTTTGTTATCAGCACTGAGCCCTGACAGGCTTCTGATGTAGACTTAGACTAAAATAGAATGCCAGAATGATGAAGGCGCTGCTTACCTTCTAACACCTCCAGGCTGTGGATGTGGGCAAAGGTGCTGACATATTGCTCTGTCCAGCCTAGTGGGTTTGATAATCTCCAGCTGAATATTATCACATTTCAGATTGTAATTTGAAATTGTATAAGGGTTGATAGGTTTTCAACAGAAGCATGAATGTTACTGATTGCATGTGATTTATGCCATCTAGAGACTGAATTTCTTAGGCAAATTATTAATAATTAATTCTTGCCCTTTAACTTATACATTCTATTTAGAAAGTCTTTAAAGAAAGAAAACTGTACGTGGTGAGTTTTAGAGGAAGTTGGTCTGCCAATAAACATAGTCATTCCTTGAATGTGCCAACCTTCTGCCAAGCACTCAGTTAGGTGCTGCAAAAAGAAAGACAATTAAGAGTACCTGTCCTCAAGCAGAGAGATATATACAGAGATAGGTAATTATAAAATAATGCAGCCAGTGAAATATTATGCATAGAATATTACTGAAGTACAAAAAGCAATTATCTTGATATCTCTTAGGAAACAGGTAACAGAAATAGTGCATGTCTAACCAGTATCCTTGTTCCTAATTACCAGATGAGCAAATTCAATGTATAGCTGGATATTTATATTGATACCACATTACCTTTCTTGGCCAGGAACAAGATTTCTCTTAGGAAAGGCTGAACATGCATATTCAAATAGAGCTTGCTATCCGATAAGTGGAAAGGTTTTTGAGGGCTTAGAATTAGTGTTTCTCCTTACATTTGCCACTCCACCCCCAAACACACACACAGTTTAACTCTCTGTACACCACAGTGTCCCATGCCTTTCTGTTGTTGGCTATATAGAAAATAAATTCTTTTTGAAAACAGCTTTGTTCTATAGCATTTCCAGGCTCCTTCATGCAGGCTTACTTTTCTACTCAGCATGTTTCTCTACATTAAACTCTGGTAGATACAATAAGCATATAGCTAAAGAGTATTTAAAAGAGTTTACACTGTGAATGGAAAAATATAGATTTTACTGCATTTGTTGCTTTTTAAAACTAAACCAGTTCTTGAAAGTATTTGTGTAGGATTTTCAAAGCCCTCCACTCTAGAGCAGTGTTTTAGCAGTGATGCTCTGAGTTTTAATCACTGGATATTTGTTTTTTTTTTCACACTAATTTCAAATCATAAACTAACATTAAAATTGAAAACAGTAATAGGTTTACAGTCTTTCAATTGACTTTCAAGTTCATGCTATCTTTTCAGAGCATCTGATCGAGTTTAATACCATTGGATAGTTTAAAACTCAGTTTGCAATAATCCACAGCCCTCAGAAATATTTGACTTCTATCTAAAAGCAAATAAGGATAAAAAGTCTCTACATCTTCAATAAAAGTTCTCAAAAATGAATCAGCCACATGTTTGAGCCCCATCTCTGTGAGAAAATTTCAGAATAAATCTTTTCTGTGCTTAGCTTAATTCCAGAGCAGTGCAGGTCTCAGTCCAGAGGGCTGCATATATGCAAATTGGCCATTCAAAGTTAAGGAAATACCTGTTTTCTATATTTATAGATGCTGCCACTTATATTTTGCATTTATATGATCATTTCCTTGTCTACCTTAAACTATTAAGTTCATGAGTGTGGGAATTTGTTCATTGTTTTTTCAGTTGTTGCTCAGTACCTAGACCAACAGTAGGCACTCAAGGAATACCTGCTGAATCGCCAAATACCTGTGTTTAAGACTGTGAGTGAATAATGGGAACAGAGTTGTACGCAGATGTTAAAGATGACTTCATTTATATTGATCCCTATATATATATAAAGGCAAAAGTAAAATCAATAAGAAGGGCTTAGATAACTAAAAGTGTTCCTAGAGTAGTACAGCAGATAGGTTCCAGGAAGCTTCATGGACACTTTCCCTTACCTCACTTATTAACTGGCATTAAGGTGGGAATGTATAGCACAATGCTTCCTTTAAGCAACAAACTTTCAGAAGTATTTCTCCAAGACACAACTCAGATAGTAAATAAAGTATAAGGTCTTAGAATGGTCTTTAGGACCTGAATTTATAATAGAGATCTTGTTTCTAACATTTTCCTAACTGATACACACACACACACACACACACACAGCATAAGCAATATACACATCTGTATGTGTAGGTATATACATAAGAAATAGCAATACTATTTATATACAATTGATACATATACCAATATATATGAGTAACTATATATTTATACATTATATAAGTAACACATTTGTTTGTAATATTTATATATTACATATGTGTTATATATGTAATACAAACTTATTTATTATATAAGTCATAACTAAGTTATTAAGCTGTTATCCCTTTTGACAATAAATATCATCTCTCTTGGTTTTACTTACTCTCTATTTCCCAGTTGGGATTTTAGGCACTTGATGGTGAGAGAATGAGTTAATTTTACTTCTCTAAACAAAGCCAATGGGAAATGGCTTTGATGCCACTGTTGAGATAATAGAAGATGTCCAGTTTTGGTAAATAAAAAACATGTGACTAGATGTCTCCTCATTCTTTCAGTATTGTATAAATAATACTCTTAAAAATATCAAACAGATCACATGAATATCTTATAATAGTTCAACTCCAATTTTATAGAGAAACACAAATTGTAGCTATCAGAATGATCCTCTTTCCTAAACAAAACAACTAACATAGCAAAGAGGTGTATGAAGAGATCAGCAATTTATGAAAGGACTACCTTTTGCTTCTAGTTTTAAATTCTTCATTGGGTCAAACTGTGACTTCATGGCTACTTATTTATTGTGTGTCTGTGTGCATAGGTCTGTGTTTTCTTTCTAGTTATGTTGCTAGTTTATTCAGCAATTTTATTACTATTTTGACAAAAGTTATGAATTTAAGACATGTTATAGCAGAACTATTTATTATGAAAAAGTTTCATCTTAAATAAGGCTGTACTTGAATGGATAAGTACACTGTAATGTGTTGGACCCTGGCTCATGGGTGCCAACGTGTCCCGGTGGACGCCCGAGAGACTCAGACCCCAGACAGGCAGATGCAATTAGCAAGAGGGTTTATTGGACGTTTGCACAATTCAAATGTTTTCAAGATACATTAATTAAAAAATATTCCACATCTGTTTTCATTCTTTCTTTTATTCTACACTCCTTCCCACAAAAAAGTAGTATGCATATATACACAATTATTTTTACATAATTATTAAGACAAAATTAATATGATTCAGTCAGAGTTCAAGTATGACATTTGTTAATTTATATGGCTAGTGCTTGAAAGGAAATATTTATACAAAGGTAGTCTTATAGGCCTAAGCAACAAAAGAAAACTGAATTGAATATGGCAAATAATATGGAATTAAGTATTGTTTCAAACATATTTTTTTTAATGTGAAGGTCATTCTGCACTGTTATTCTTTCTGTTCAAAGGAAAAGCAACCTTGAGTAATGTATTTTTAAAATAAGCAACTTAATTAGAGAAAAAATTTTAAACAGGCAAAACAAAACAAAACACCCAGAGTATGAAAATCAACAGGAAATTATGTTACAATACGAGGTAATCAAATCATTCCTTTAATCATTCTGGTAAAAAATTAGTATCAATGTATTATGAATAAGCCCATTATAAATAGCATGCTGTTTGAAAATGGAAAAAAGAGTTTAGATACATGAACCTGAAAGTCATCACTTGAAACCATTAAGATACCTAGAAATTTCATCTGAATTCACCATTTTTTTTTTTTTCAAACACACGAGGGTTTATTTACAAGCTCCAGCTTGGGTCCAAGTATACCTGATACAGTGAGCAGGGACTTGGACCCCGAGGTGGGTTTCAGCTTAGTTTTTATGGGCTGGTCTAGGGGACCTCAAGAAGGGTGGAGGAATTTCTCAAGTTCTGTTTACATTCTGATATGGGGCTTTCAAGGGCATTAAGCTCTGTTCTTATTCTAATATGGGGCTTCTGGCCCTTGGCTTGGGCTCTGTTCTAATAATTCTAATTAATTCTAATAGGGGGCTTCCTGCCCCTGGCTCTAATATGGGGCTTTCTAGGTCGTTCAGCTGTAAGCTGTTTTTTTTTTTTTTTTTTTCTGTAACTGAAGTAATGTAAATTTCAGCTCTTATTCATAGGGGCCTGGGATGGCTGTACCGGTGCTAACACTGAACTTAAAGTGGATTGGCCTTAATTTTCTGAGCCTCCACATTTCCCCCTCTCAGAGGAACCTAAAGAAGGACCCAATCATGGGTCCAAGTTGCTCTCAGAGTGAGAGAGGGGGAATGATTAAGGCAGCACATAACCACCCCGCCCCTTTGTGGTAAGAAGACTAAGTCTAATCCCCTTCTATTTTGAAGGACAACCTCAGACTAGGGAGTCTTGGAGGTGGGAAATAAGTGAATTCACTCATTCTTAATTAATCATTTATCTATCACCAGTAGGTGGGACTTTTGTGGTGTTTGGGATAAAAAAAAAAGAATAAAACATAAGCTATCCTTAAGTAACTTTCATTCAAACAAGAGAAAGAAAAAAATATAAACAAGTAATAGCAACACTCTCTATCTGTATACAAAATGCTTATAGATGCTATTTATTTATTATATGCCCATGTCAGAATTTGTATGCATTAAATGAAGCCAGGGATGCTAGCCACCTCTTTGAAGTTTTTGACCATTTTACCCAGTTCTTCATTCTTGTTTGATAGTTATTAAACACCTGAGGGTAATAATCTAGTAAAACCAAAATATTTAAATAGTCACACAATGGTCATTTTGACAGAGATGTTGCTGTTCATAAACCAGTCATATAAATTATGCCAAGTTATTTTGCAGCTGATTATACAGCTGTAAGTACTTTTTTTAGTGATTACATCAAGAGTGCTAATATATACATCTGGATTGGAAGGCTGAGATGCAGTATTGAGGTGGAAGGCTTATTTGAAATCCATCTGCTATGGATTTTAACTTCACCAGCATGGTAATATGATCTGAACCACATAATCTACTCTAGTATCCTCTTCCAGTTTCATACGGAACAGCAGGAGAGCTCCAAAGTTGCAAGAAATCCAAAGTTGGAAAACCTTTTCATGTAGCATTCCTGAATTTCAAGGAAATCCAGCTTATTAGTTTCAAAAGAATCTTTCAGCCACTACTGCATCTATGCTTCCATCTGGGTGGGGACCTAACTGAAATGTGACTCCATGTTGGAAACCAGTATACAGAAAAGCCTGTTCCCAGCTTCAGAGGGGATTGGGCAGGATACAGTTTGGAACCAGGTTCAGTAAGTACAATTTGCTAGTTTACTTTAGGTTCCAAAGCCATCCAACTTTCATTTGCCCTGGCTCTTGATTTTTCAGAAACTTGGCAATAGAATGATCTTATTATATAGATCCTCTCCTCATATAAGTATCTTCAGATTGAAAGACCACATCAATTTTGTTTTTTAATTTAAACACATAAAAGATTTTTATACATCCCATTATGGATCAGACTTACCTTTCATTTTTCCCTAGCTTTCCTGTATTTTTTTCTGTATTCATTTAGATTTAATTTTTTAAGGCAAGAACCATGTATAAGGTGACTTATTCATGTTCAAAATCTTAGTACTTAATACAAAATCTGGCATATAGTCATTAATCAATAGCATTAATAGTTAATTAATACATATTATGAGGAAAACATTTTCTATTAACATAGATACTTTTCAGTCCTATCATATGTGACACATATATGTATATACACATGTATACACATATATATGATACATATCTCTCTATATGTTTCAGTAATACATTGGTATGTGAAGTTGTACCTGCACATATGTATATAATCTCTATCAGATTCACTAGCCACAATATCAAAGAATACATCTTACTAAAAAGATTTATGATTAGTAAATTAAACAGAGAATGGCAATATGACCCAGCAGTTTCACTCTTAGGTATCTGCTCAAAGGAATGAAAACTATTATTCAAACAAAAAATTGTATGTAAATGTTCATAGCAAAATTCACAATAGCCAAAAGGTAGAAATGATGCAAATATCCAACAACTAATGAACAGATAAACAGAATGTCACATAATACATATAAAGAATATTATTCAGCCACAGAAATAATGAAGTCCTAACACATGCTACAATATGGATCAAGCTTGAAAACTTTATAATAAGTGAAATAAACCAGACATAAAATTTGCATATTATATGATTCCATTTATATGAAAAATCCACCCTGACAAATACATAGAGACAGGAAGAAGATTTGTGGTTGCCAGGGGCTAGGCTGGGGACTAAGTAATGGGAAAATAATAGATAGGTGGTTTCTTTCAGGGTTGATAAAAATGTTTGGAGCTAGATAGAAGTGATGGTTTCACGCATTGTGAATGTAAAGAAAATGCTGAATTTCACATTTGAAAGTGGTTAAAATGGTAAATTGTATGTGTATTTTACCGTAACAAAAATATTTGTGCCAGGATTGGTGTTTAATCAAACTACATTTTAAAAATTTAAAATCTTGAATTCTTTATTTTTCTAGAATTATATACCAGTTATAGCTCACATGACTTACTGAATAAAATCATCTTTAAAGAAACTTAAGTCTATTGAAATCTCTGTTCTCTATTGATGAAAATATACCAAAATCATTAATTATTTTAGTTCAAATGATTGATTGTTATCCATAGTTCACCTATTCTTTTCTTTTCCATTATAATAACTAATTCAATGCTGTTCCTTTGAGAAAAAGGCATTTTTAAATCAAATACTGAAAATCTAAATATTTTTGTTGATAAAGTTAATTTTCAAAGAAAATTATTTTAAGTTTTACCTGCCATTGCTTTATAGTTCATAATCATTACACTTTATAACATAATCATTACTTTACTGTCTTATGTCACTGGATAGAGATCATCAATATGTAAATTATATATATATAATAGATGGAGTCATAAACACTAAAAGTATCGAGTCAATGGAATAATATTACTAAGGAGAGATGATGTTGAAATTATGGTGGTGTAGATAAGCTTCACTGAAAAATATAAACTTTCACATGCATCTAGAAAAATTGATAGGATTCTGATAGTTTACTATAGCAGGAGAGAATGATGAACATTTCAGGTGTCCAGGCAACACAGAAGATGCTTCAGGATTTCAATATTTCCATTGTAAATAATTGAAAATGCCTTGCCACTATTTTCCAGTGTGTAACTGCATCCACTCATACATGTCTGGTGCACTCTGGGATGAGAGAGCTTTCTAAAAGACAAATCTATTTGGCCTAAAATTACAATAGCATGCATTTATGCAGCAGTTACTTTGTCCCAGACACTATTGTGACTTCACAGTTAAAGACTTAATCATCATAATAATTGTGCAAGATTTTTCCTTGCCCTGTCAAAATACTTATAAATATTATAAGAAAATCAGATTCTGAATCATATCATGAGCTGCCTGTATCTTCTGACTCAGTGTTCAAACCAAATGACTCAAATAGAAGAGAAACAGTAACTTATGAATTATCTAATAGGTACTTACTGAATGCCACATATCCTCTCACCCCTCCATATGTCCTTGTCTGTGTCATGTCTGTGGACTCAAATGTTGCCTACTACCTTTGTACTTCCTCTGTTTTTTGTGTGAATATACATTCCCTCTCACCTTTGAGCAGTATTCTTTTATGTAAAAATAGTTGCACTTTATTTTTATGACCGGGTTTTGACTATTATTTATAAAGCTGTGTTAAATATTCAAATATAGTTCTTTGTGTAAACATATATTTTCATTTTTATTGGGTAAATGCCTATAAGAGGAATTGCTGGATCATTAGGAAAGTTAAGTTTAACTTTCTGAGAAACTGCCAAACCACTTTCCAAAGTACAGTGGCACATTTCATTTCTTACAATCATGTTGTCCCTCATCTTCAACAAAACTTAGTATTATTGGTTTTATTAATTTCAGCCATTCTGCTGAGCATGTAGTACTATCATATGTGATTTGGTTTGTGTTTTCCTAATGACTAATGATGTTGAGCATCCTTTCCTGTTTATTTTCCATTCGTTTATCTTCTATGGTGAAATGCATAATAAAATTAAAACCCCATTTAATTAAGTTACTTGGTTTCAGTAGTAAGATTATTTAGATATTCAACTTACATGTCCTTTATTACATATATGTGTTACAAATATTTTCATTCAGTCATAGGTTTATCTTTTATTACTACTGTTTTTTGAAGATTAAATATTTTTAATCTTGATGAGTAGAATTTATCATTTTTTTTAATGTTTGGAGCTTTTGATGTCCAGTCTAAGAAATTGTCTAATCCATGGTCACAAAGATTGTCAAAATTTCCTGGGTGACAGATCTTTTTTTCTTTCTAAAATTATAAAGATATCTTTCCATCATCTTCTGGTTTGGATAGTTTGTGATGAGCCTCTTTCCTTCCCTTCCTTCCTCCCTTGCTTGCTTCGCTTTTTTCCTTTTCTTTGTTTTTTTCCTTCTCTATACTCAATGTTTCTTATTTCTTGTTCTACCTTAAAGTATTTTTCCTTATCACTGACTTCAGTACTTTCATTATATTATTCCTTGGCCTGGTTTATTTATTTACTTTAAAGATTTTATTTTTAGGTAATCTCTACACCCAGTGTGGGCTTGAATTTACAACCCTGAGATCAGGAGTCCCTCGCTTCACTCACTGACTGAACAAGCCAGGCTCCCTAGCCTGCTTTATTTTTTTATACTACTTTGGATTCTTATTTTTCCTGAATCTGTGTGTATATAATTTTTAGCAACTTGGAAAAATACTGGCTATTAGTTATTCAAATATTTTGTTCTTACTCTGTGTCCTCCATTTTCTAGCAATCCAATTACATAAATATATGCTCTGTTAATATACCAAGTCCTTTGTTTTTAAGCTTGGTAAGAAAGGTCTTGAGAAATTTTTATACTTATTTTAGCTTCAAAACTAAGGCAGTATCCTGAGGACTCTACTTAATGCACTGTGTATCATTAGGTCTTTCCACACTGGCAAGTGAAAACATGAGTTATCCTCAGCCCTGCGAGAGCTCCAGGAACTCTTCTACTCCTTTACTGTGGCTCTTTCCAAGGCCTCTGGTACTTTCTTCTCATGAAATGTACAGAGCAATACTCTGACAGAATTGGGAGATTCTTTGAGGTTTTACAGAGTTGTGTGTCTCTGCAGATCCCCACTCCCCTCTCTTATTCTGACCTGTCAAATCTGTTTTCTTGACTCCCCCCAAAATTTGGTTTCTATCTCTGCAACTTGGCAAGATGGCTTGATTCCATTACAGCTAACCCTCCTTTGTTGTTTGGTACAATTGAAGGCCTCATCATTTTGTGGTTCACTTATGCCAGGGGTCATAGTCTTATGCTGCTTGTCCAATATTTGAAAAATGTTACTTATATTTTGTCTATTGTCTAATTGTTTAACACAGGAGAGTTTTTGTTTTGTTTTGTTTTGTTTTTGTTATTTCATCCTAACCAAGGTTGAAGTTCTAGTCCAATTATAGCAAGGTGTCGAAAGGCAAACATGACCTTAGAAAGGAGCTTATTTTTATATTAAATTTCCCAATTATTTTTGTAAGTATAAAATTGAAAGTAGAGAAATAAGTGATTCATTGGGAATTACTATATATTATATTCAAAAAGCAGAAGACTAAAGATGTAATTCTTGGGGAGTTATATAAAAGAGAAGAAAGTTTTATAAAAGGAAAATTATATGTTAAATAAAAACAGACACAATTTTAAGAAATTTTGAGTTACTCTGAAAATTGATTGGTACTTAAAGGAAGAACCATGTTCTAATGTTTTCCTCTAAAATTTCAGCAAGCTCTTGATTGAAAAATTTTAAAAAGGATATTATTTTCCAATGAAATGACAGTTGGTATCAGACATTTGTGCCTGCTGACAAGACAGTGACATGGTACCACAACAAGTGCCTACGATTCAAATGGTGTCTAGACAGGAGGGATCATTTTGAACTTCTTATTTTTCACTGTCATCAAATTCTGTATCATACATTTTCTTTTATGCACAGTGATTAGGCATAGATTTTACATAAAAGGAACATAGAGGGGACAATACTGTTGTATATTGTAAATAACTAGAGGAGTCAGTTTAAGTAGATTGTTCAAGTTAAGTAGATGTTCAAGAGAATAATCTATAGCTCTCTCATGAAAGCAAAATCAAAACTTTGAACTGTGATTTAATTCTTTGGATACATACATGTACATATGCATGTATATATTAAATGATTGAAATATGATACCAAATTAAATCATCTGTCAATCTAAAATAATTTTAGTAGACTAATTTATTGACTATTCTATTTCACTTAACCAGATAAATATTGTTAAAAGTTGTAAAACTGAGAACCTTTAGTTTTATGCATACATTAAAATATATCCTTGACTCTATCTTTGATTGATAGTTCACTGGAAGATGAAGGAATTTTGTGACAAAAATATAAATGAACATCTGAATTAAAAAAAAAACCTGTGGATTTCTAGAGAATTATAAATTATCCTTAAATTACCAACTTTAAGTGATCAGAAATCATATAGAGCTAATCATATCAATTATTCTGAAAAAGTTGAATAATTATCTAGTTAAGCCCATTTGGAAATGCTCAGAGAAAAAATTTTAAATGCTTTGAATAATTTAGTATATCTTTTTGGAAAGAAATTTCTGGGGTAAGTACATTTCAAAGACATAAGAATCAAATGATCAAGTCTATACTAATTTATTTTGGCATTAAAACCGTATCCAATTATGGATCAACTTTGTATACATATTCCTAAGAATTATCCATCATTCCTCAAGTTTAGATGAACTTTTAGTAAAATATCTACAAAGAAACTGTAGTCTGTATTTGAAAGTTTTTTTTACCCAAACTTATAGTAATTTTATTTATGAAGCAAAAATAAAACATTTATCTTTAAATTAAATAACATCATAATACCAACATTTTGGAAAGCACTTTATTCTTAATCTATGTAGGACTAGAATAAACATAAACATAAACTGTGACCCTCTCTATTTTAACGCCTAGAGAAACTTATGTCCACATGTACCCAAATGTATGTATAATTTTCAGAAAAGCATTGTTCAAAATAGTTTGACAGTAGGGAGGAAAGTCCAAACATTTATCAACAACAGAATGCATAGAGTGTGGTATTATCATTGCAATATTATAATTAAGACCTATAAAAATAATTTAACCACAACGACACTCAAGAACATAACTGTACCATATGATAAATTGTGATAAAGATGTAAGACATAGAAATACATATAATGTGATTTTTTGGGGAGGGGGGCATAAGAACAGGTAAATCTAAACTTCATTCTTTGAGATGTACACATAGATAGTAAAACAAAAAGAGAATTAGGAAATTATTACTAAGTTATGATAGGGATCTTGTAGAGTGATGGAAGGTGATTGCTTGAGGGTTTCTTGAGTAAGGCAATGTTTTTTTCTTGGCCTAGATGTTGTTTATATGGTCACATACATTTTAATTGTTTGTTAAACAATTGTTTGTTAAAGCTGAATTTGATGCCTTTGTGTCTATGTATGTATTTTACAATAAAAAATTTTAAATATAGAATTTCAGAAACAATAATATAAAATATAAAATTTCATAAATGACTGACCTAACAATATTTGGTATATAACAAGTTTTCAAGTATCATTTGTTATGTAAATATTAAGCATCCTCTTCATATTTCTAAGCAGATTAATCTATGATTTAATCTTTTTATTTGAACAAAATTCATTTAACGAGTGCAGCCCTGTCAATTTCCCCATATGTTGCTTTCATGTTTCACTATGAATAATTTATCCCTCTCAAATTAATATGGAAAAACATGAATTTTATTGATGATACATCTTCTGTTTAATTGTGAAACACCACTGTGACTTGTGAGACTTGTATTTTTGTTATTTACTTGTAATTTTTTAAGATTTGCCTTTGGAAAGGGGCAAATAGAATACATTACATTGTTGCTGACAATATTTGATAATCAATAATCTTTATCTGATTAAAATATAAGAATCAGGGATGGGATACTTATATCTTTTGTGAGTAAAAGCAGGAATATAGGCTGCAGAGAGAAAAAGGACAGAAAATCCAGGCCTATGAGATACTTGAAGATGAATGTCTAAGAGATCCAGATACCCAGATTTACAAAAAACAGTGACATATGGATTATGCGCCATGTGTAATTTCTGAAAGAATTCCTATCTACTAAATATCAATCCAAAAAGCAGTAATTAATGAATAGGATTGAAGTTCTTTCAATAGCCTGCATTAAATATAGATGGTATAAAATCTAAAACCATTAAAATAGCAACAAAATATCAAAGACATATCAAGGAAGAAGAATGAAGACAAAATAAGAATAGAAGTTATCATCACACATCTGAGACCAATTTGATATTTAGTTTCTAGGAATCTCCAGTGACACTATCTAATAATCCAGCAGTTTCTGGTAAAGAAGCATGCTTACTAGTTGATCTTGAATATTTTCTAATAAATTACACAAAACCAATAGAATTTTTGTGCAATTATATGATGTAGCATATGACAAACATCTAAAACAATGACTGCCATATTGTAAAACAGAATAAATATTGATACAATTAATAATATTTTAAAAAGCCCTAAGAATTTTAGATAAGTTAGAGAGATGAACAGTAGATAAAAATGTTGTGTCAAAGAAAGATTAAACACATTAAATATATATTTATTTGTTACTAAAATGCCCTTAGCAAATTGCATTCAATTCATGAAACTAATGTTTGTTCTTGAATTAAATCAAATATCTCCCTTCCAATTCACAGGAAACATGAGTATTTAGAAATTGTGACTCTTCATATGCATGTGGTAACTGCTTTTTTTTTTTTTTCAATAACATATAGGTGGATAACAGGCAGGAGATAATAAAAAATATAGTACTTAAATATACTCCTCACCTAAAGTAACAGTTATCCACATGTTATTTTATGATAATGTATTGTTCTTTAAAAAAGTTAATGTATTTCTTTATAATTATAAAATTCAAACCCCAAACTTAATTGTTTTTCTGGATTTTTGTCTGTTTCGAGGGGTTGTGGGAGGAGATTTGAGAGAGGTCTGTTTTTACAACATGAAGAAATTATAATTAATTTAGGTCACTTTTTAAAAAAATAGTGAGTAGGAATGTTATTCTTTGCCATAGACACCCTATCTTCCATTGACTGGAAGTTGTGCACTTAGGTTCCTGCCCTTCCTTTTCAAATGTTCCTTTGCAGAGTAGCTAAGTTTCAGGTTCTAAGTGTCAGGGAACATGCTTGTTAGAGGAAGGTGCACAGCTGGAGTAACCCCTGCTCCACAAGTATTTTGCTGCTGCTCACTCTAGCTGCTTCAGAAATCTGAAGAATCTCAAGTTTCAGAATTCAAAACTCACAGCTGAGTTCCCCTATTTTAAGGCATTCACTATCCAGTGAAAAATGTTTGTTCTTTTCTGTGAGTGAGGAGAGCAGGAAATTACGCCAACAGGCAAGATGGGTTTCCCTTGGCTTTTTTTCCTTCTTGTTGCTCGGGCACTAGGATAGAATTCAGATTCTTTTGTTTTCTTAGATACTTATTCTGCGGAATCTGTTATTATTTGATAGTGAAATGTGAAGCTTTTTGGGTTGCCTGGCAACACAACCAGCAATGTCCTTTTAAGCACTTACTGTAGCTGAACTTACCAGTCTTCCTTCTGTCTGGTTAAATGGGTTCCACTTTTATCACACGCAGATATTTCCCATCAGAAATGATTCCTGAATTCCCTTCCAACACACACACACACACACACACACACACACACACACACACACACACCATACACTGTCCCACATATTATGGGTTTTGACCAAAAATTGAACTTTACCTTTATCTCATTTGTATACTAGTCAAACAAGCAAACAGTATTTGAAATGAAATAACAAAGATCTCAGAGATTATTGAATTTTTGCTTAGTATGCAACATTATTTGTAATAGACAGTCTTTACTTCTAGTGAAAATAAGTCTGAAAACAACATGAGACAAGCTGGTGATAATTATAATAATGTCACAGAATGGCAATAGTTAGTGTCATAGAGTAGCTATGTTCTTGTAGCCTCAAACTTCCTATTTGAGTAAAATGGTTTATTGCTTTGAGCATATGCTTCGGTGTCTCTTATCGAACATACATAACTCATTTTTAAAAAGAAGTATACTTTTCCTTCACCCCTAGAGTATCTCTTCTTTCCAGGCAAGAGGTGGTCTCATGCACCTTGCCTTTAGAATAAGTGCATTTCTTGGGAAGAACACTAAGGTTTTTTCCAGCTTCAAGATGCAGGTGACATAACTGGGAAATTTTGAAGCAACAATGTGAAAGTTTCTCTTGCTTTTGCTTTTTCAGAGTCCTTATCATTTGAGGTTGACAAGTAAGGGGTTAAATGAATTACGGGTGGACTATAAATATTGACAAGAAGCACCTAAAAAGCAGAGATGGAATGTCTAGTAACAAGAAGGGACTGATATATGCTGGAATTTAGACTATGATTTGAATGTGAAGAGGGAATTTACCACTCAGACCTGGTCACCCATGGTTGTGACAGCGTTCCTAGTTTAGCAAAGCTACCTTAATCAGAAACATCTCTCCAGCAGCCAGAGCACAGATTCTGGTTTTTGGATTCCTGAGTGTCTATGAAGAAATTCTAAATCCCCTCTTAAAAGATAAAGTGAGGCATGTTAAAAATTTTAAAAGTTTATTTGAGCAAAAATAATTGGTTCTAATTGGAACTATCAAACCGGAAATGGTTAGGTACACTCCAATGACAGGAACCAGGTGAACAACTTACATCAAGTGCAGAAGCAAAGAAAGGAAAAAAATTTGATTGGCTATAGTTCAACCTAGTCAGCTGTTTGTGATTGGCTGTCCTTAGCAGTTGAATTTTACAACTTTGAGGTATTTACAGGTTAAGATTTTCATTTGCTTACACTGGCTGCTACATTAAAGCCAATTCAGTCTAATGGTGTCCTTGTTTAATTAATTTAACACTCCCAAACAAAAGGTTAGAGACTGGATTCTGAAAATTTAGTGTGTCTAAAAATCAGCCGGCAAGCTCTTTAAAGTGATTTTTTAACGATTGCAGTTCACCACCTAATTCAGATGTGAGCTATACTTTCTCAAGCCTCCCACATGTAGCTGATGCAGTTAGTCTGGGCCTACACTTTGAGGAACACTGGCCGAGGGATTAAGAGGTTCTCTTCTGCAGGTCAGAGACAAAGTTTGCTGCCTGCCAATATTTGCTTAAATAGTGCTAAATGCCTGACTCTATGACTTGTAGAGTGCTTTAATGAAATCTCATATTTCTGTAATACATGCTGACATTGGAAGTTTTATTGATGTTCAATTAGAAGGAGAAAAATTGTTTGCCTATAAAAAGTTTTTCCAGCTGCCAATTACTTTCAAGATAGTAGTCTACAAAAAAGAGAAAATAAATCTTGATAACTATGGGCCAGATTTCATCAAAATTGGTCTTTGAAAGTTATTGCAGAGCAGATAAGCATAAGATGTTCAATGACTGAGTTGAAAAAGACACCATTTCTTTCAGTCAGGAAAACAGAAAATATGCAGGATTCATGGGAATATGTAAATTAACCTTAAATCTGTCCTCCTTTGCTTAATGGAAGTGTCTTTTCCATATGTTGTTAACTGTTCATGTACTGTCCTGGGACAGGTTTAAATATATATAGAATTCTAGTAGTATTTGTATATATACAAAAATTCCAGGTTCTGATTTATTCTGTAATATGTGCAATTCTTAGACATTTGTATATTTAAATATAAAAAGTTCTGTGCTCTGTGGCAGAGAACATTATATTAGAAATAAATGTATAGTTTCAACAGAAACTATAGCTATATTATAAAGTAGACTTAGGTGAGAACAAACACCTTTGCTTCAGTTTTCTCTTTTGTATGGTTAGGTACAAAAAATAAACACCTTAAAATTTTTTTCTGACTGCCCATTATCTTTAATAAGGAGAAATCAACTGCATTTTGGAAAGCAAAGTTACACAAAATCTATAGCTTTTTTCCAACAATAAAAGTCACTAATGTATTTGAGAACTTTCATAAGTACCCAGGACCAGGATATGTACTTTATATTCTTAAAAAAAAAGATTTCATTTATTTAATCATGAGAGACAGAGAGAGAGAGAGAGAGGCAGAGACCTAGGCAGAGAGAGAAGCAGGCTCCATGCAGGGAGCCTGATGTGGGACTCGATTCCGAAGCTCCAGGATCATGCCCTGAGCCAAAGGCAGGCAGGCATTCAAATGCTGAGCCACCCAGGCATCCCTGTACTTTATATTCTTGATTTCACTTAATCATTACAGGAAGACTATAAAATGAGTGGAACAATTTTTAACTTGTAGATATTGAAAGTATAACAAGAAAATTTACATAAGTGACCAAAGGCCATGTGACTGAAAAGTTTGACTGCTAAAGTGTCCAAATATGCATAGGTTTGTTTGCAGGTTGTATATTTATTTATTTAATGTATTTATTTGAGAGAGAGTGAGAGAGCATGCACATAAGCAGGGGAGAGGAGCTAGGAGGCCAACATGGACCTTGATCTCATGATCCCAAGACCACAACCTGAGCCAACCAGAAGCTGGTCACTCAACCAACTGAGTCACCCTGGCACACCAGATCCAACTATTTCTGACTCAATATTACCACTACAATGTGTTTCTAATAAATCTAATTATGATTTGCTTCAGTTCTGCCTTGAACGTGTTTGTATCTGCCTCCTTATGAGCACATGCTCATATTTCTGTTTGGGAAATATTACTCTGTCAGAGGGTATGCATAAGTTTGTTTCAGCAGATAATGTCAACTGGTTTCCCAAAATGGTTGAACCAGTTGTGTAGGAGTGCTCTTATGGCTCCAAACACTAAGTAGCCTGGAGATTGTTTTGTTTTAAAACTTTAAGTGTTCCCATGGGCAAATAGTTGTATTTTACCATGATTTTATTTTCAGTTTTCTGACTTACAGTAAGATTAGACACTTTTAAATTTATTTATTTGTTATTTGGATATCTTCTTTTATGAAGTATTTGTATTTTTCCCATTTCTTATATGGAATGTCTATTTTTTTCTTATGGATTATTTTCTAGGCACAAATTCTTTTATACTTAAAAGTGTAAATAGCTTTCCCTTTTCACTTTTATTATTGTGGTTTTTGAAGCACAGAATACCTGAATTTTGTTGTAGTCCAGTGTATCACATTTTCCCCTTCAGTTATTTTGCTTTTTGTTTAAGAAATTGTTGCTAAAACACCAAAGTAATGAAGATATTTTATGTGATGGCCAAGGAGTCTTATCTTTTTTTTTGCCTTTTATATTTATATCTACTACAAATACGTAATTAATTTTATGTTTGATGATGTAGGCATCATATTTATTTCTTTATTTTTTAAGGTGGATATGCATTTGGTCCAACACTGTCATTCCCTTGTTCCCCTACTGCTCTATAAGATTTGACTTCTAAGGTGTCCATATATGCATAGGTTTGTTTTCTGGCTGTGTATTTTTTCTTTATTTGGTCTATTTTTGAACCAATACTACACCTTTAATTACAGTAACTTCACAGTAAGATACTATTATCACTAGAGCAAGTCCTCCTCTAGCTCTTTTCCATTTCCATATAAATTATAGGACCTATTGTCTAGTTTCATAAAATTATTTCTTAGAATTTTCATTAGGTTTTATTGAATATAAAGATAAATTTGGGGTAAATAAACATTTTTGTAATATTGAATCTTTCAAGTCATGAAGCATCTTATAAAACTCCACCTAATATGTATTTTTAAATTCTTTTCAGTGTTGGGGTGCCTGGGTAGCACAGTTTTGGTTTCGGCTCAGTTCATAATCTCAGGGCCATGAAATCAAGCACTGCCTTGGGCTCTGTGTTCAGCATGGAGTCTGCTTGAGATTCTCTCTCTCTCCCACTGCCCCTCCTGTTGTCTCTCTCTTTCTAAAATAAATAAATAAATCTTAAAAAAATAAATTCCTCTCAGTGTTGTATAGTCTTATATGTCTTGATTTTTATTCCTTTTGTAATACTTAATCCAGGTATTCTTATTCTGGTATGCCATGACTTTTCTAGGAATTCATTTATTTCACTTACGTTTTCAAATTTCTTTGAATGCATTTATTCATAATTTAGATTTGTGTTCTTCTTAATGTCTGAGTCTCAATAACTATGTCTCCATTTCACTCTGGATATTTATTATTTCTGGCTTTATTCTTTTTTCTTTTCTTTAGTCAGCTTTTAAAGGTTTTATCAATTCTGTAAGTGTTTTCAATGAATCAACCTGTAGGTTTTGTCAGTTCTTTCTATCTCTGGTCTTTCTTTCTTTCTTTCTTTCTTTCTTTCTTTCTTTCTTTCTTTCTTTCTTCTTTCTTTCTTTCTTTCTTCTTCTTTCTTTCTTTCTTTCTTTCTTTTTCTTTTTCTTTCTTTCTTTTTCTCTTTCTTTCTTTTTTTAAATTGTTTTTACTTGTTTGGGAGAGAATGAATTAGAGAGAGAGAGAGCACACAAGAAGGATCAGAGGGAGAGGAAGAAGCAGACTGCCTGCTAGATGGGGAGCCTTGCATGTCCTGGGATCATGACCTGAGCTGAAGCAGATGCTTTAACTGACTGAGGCACCCAGGCGCCTCTCTGGTTTGTTTTTCTATTTCATTTATTTCTGCTCTCCGTCGCTTTTCTTCTACTCTCTTTATTATGCTGGGTTTTCTTTTTTCCTGTTTTTGTTTTTTGAGATGCATGCTAAAATTTATTTTCAGCCTGTATTCTTTCTTTTTTCTAAGTATGGATTTAAGGCCCGAAGTATGCAATAAGCCTGACTTAGCTACATTTCACATGTCTACATAGATATCATTTCACTATCATACGATTAAAATATTTTAAAATTTTCAGTGTGAGTTCTTTCTCACATTATGGTTATTTAGAGCTATCTTAATTTACACACACATGAGGATTTTTTTTTGTCTATGTCTAGATTAACTACACTGTAATTATTATTTATATGATTACAATCTCTTGAAATTTATTGAGAGATGATTAATAGTACATATAGAAAGAATAGTTAATGGTAAAGTACTTATTTATTTATTTATATTTAAATATATATATATTTCAAACTTAGAGAGGACAGCTAATTAGGCAAGGGAGGGGCATATTCGATAAAATTCTTTTAAGATGTAATATAAAAAAAGGGAGATAGAATAGGAAGCTTCTGTCTGACTGCCAGGTGCATTTTTCTTCCTTGACTATCCTCTACTGAGTATTATCTTTGTTATGCTTTCTTTCCGCTTTAGAACTCTGCTATTCTGCTGTATCTATGCTATTAATTGACACATATTATGTTAAAAATCCATCATACATATCTGCCTTATTTAATTTTTACAGTGGAGAATTATGTCTTCTCTGAAGAAAATATTTAATATACCTTCAATTTCCTAATTTTCGCTATTCCGCCATGTTGGAGACAGGGAAATCGATACAATATTTTTCACTCTCAATTGTATTGCCAAAATACCAATTTCTACATTAACCAAACCTACCATGCCTTATAAACTTGCTTTGTGAATTTTTATACATTTCATTATATAAATAAAATTATAAAGCATTTATCTCCTATTCATATGCATCCATAAATTATATCTACCTAAAATTTTGGAAAATGCTGCTGTACTTTCAACCAGTATGAATAAAATCTTCCTCTACCTATAAAAAAAATGTTATCTATATTAAGGAGAAATACTCCCCTCATTATTTTAAGGATAAAGTTCAAACCTTTTGATGGTACATGAAAAGACTTTCATGATTTGCTTTATCCCTAACTTATATTTATGTTTCAGCATTAGAAACAGATAGTAGATGCCAACTTGCCACCTAATTTGCTACCATCAGATAAAAATCTCAGATCAAGCTCTTGTGAGGAAAATTTTAGTATTCTGTGAGCAGATTCATTTAATCCCAGAATATCTAATCTACAATTGTATAAGTATCAACCTTTATCAAAAAATAGCAAATATATATAGAGATATTAATATATTGAGTATAAAAAGGAATACTTTATAAGATATTACAATTTAATAAAAGTGATCTTAAAGTATTTTATATATATATAACACAGGGAAAATTTGTACAACTAATCAAAGAAATTTTGATTGAAGTCTTATGTTTTGGGTAAATCTTTCTATAATGTGCATATAAGCATTATTTATTGACCTCCAGTACTTTCTTTTTCTTTTTTTTAAGATTTTCTTTATTTATTCATGAGAGACACACAGAGAGAGAGGCAGAGACATAGGCAGAGGAAGAAGCATGCTCCCTGTGGGGAGCCCAATGTGGGACTCAATCCCAGGACCTAGGGATCACACTCTGAGCCAAAGGCAGATGCTCAACCACTGAGTCACCCAGCTCTCCCCCTCCAGTGCTTTCTGTTACTTTCAATAGTAGGGTCACATGTCTTGAAATTTGTCATTACCATTAATATGCACCAATGCTTACAGAAATATTTGTACAGTAAATCCCAGGGAAAAATTAAACGAGTTTTTCAGTGATTGCTTTCTCCTTAATTTCAGTAATATCCTTGCTATGCTTTGTAAATGGGATTCTAAATGTCAGTGGAAATCTCAAGCTATAATTGTTTCTAATATTTCAGGTGTTTTCAGTATTACTGTGGGTTTTGGAAGACCACAGGACAAAAATTAAGTTTGTTCATTAAAGTGGGGGTTAAAAAATTTGGAGGTGTGAAAACTGAGCTATTATATTATAAGGGTCATCTTTAATCAACTCAAACTTTTCACTTTTTCTGTGGTTTTGCATAGGTTGCTTTTCCTAGGATGTCCACAGCACATTATCTCACCTGTCTGCACAGAAATTTTATTTCTTTATAAAGGTTTTATAAGGTTTATTTTTTTAATAGAGCTTAAAATTAGGCACCACTATTTTTAGAGACTTCTTACCCTATACAAACAGAATTATGTGGTACTCATATTTTATTGTCTCAGTCTCCTCAATTATAAAGCTAGGTAGCAACTCTCCTTAAGAATCTTCCTTTCTGGGAACCCTGGGTGGTGCAGTGGTTGGCGCCTGCCTTTGGCCCAGGGCGCCATCCTGGAGACCCGGGATCGAATCCCACGTCGGGCTCCCGGTACATGGAGCCTGCTTCTCCCTCTGCCTATGTCTCTGCCTCTTTCTCTCTCTGTGTGACTATCATAAATTAAAAATAAATAAATAAATAAATAAATAAAAATAAAAATAAAAAAAAAAAAAAAAAAAAAAAAAGAATCTTCCTTTCTGGAGATCCCTGGGTGGCTCAGCAGTTAAGCATCTGCCTTTGGCTCAGGCATGATCCTGGAGTCCCGGGATCAAGTCCCATGTTGGGCTCCCTGCATGGAGCCTGCTTCTGTCTCTGCCTCTCTCTCTCTCTGTGCCTCTCAAGAATAAATAAATAAAAACTTAAAAAAAAAATCTTCCTTTCCACCTCCTCTAGTACAAATGTCTTACAAATTATAAAAAAATATAAATTTTATATATTTCATAATCTAGTAATCATAATTTAGCATAAATTAGTATTCTTGAAATGTGTAACATATTAATATCTCTGATTGTTGAGCTAAGATTTTAGATATCTTTAACTGGTTTTAGATTATATTCATTGTGTTGTTTAATATTATTGCAACTTATTTCAAGTTAGAGCACTTACTTTTTTTGTATCCTTTGTTTTTTTCTTTACCTTTTGGCTATGTTGGTTGATGGAGTGATTTTAAAGCTTGCTCTGTGATTTTGCCTGAGTCTGTAACTATTCTCATTTGTTAGTGAAGTATAAATAGACTGAAATAATTTAATTTGCAGGGCCCAAAAGAATATATTTATTGAAATAAATTTATAACCTTATAAATGATATCACCCATATAGCTGGCTTCCATAGAGAAGTTTTAAATCTTTTACATTAAGTGTTTTCCTTAGAATATTTTTGACTCCATCTATTATTGATAAGTTTGTTGCAAGGGAGTGGCCATCAGTTATGATGGAACATCATAACGAGAACAATGGGTCATTTTTTGCAAGAGGACAAAAGCTAGACAATGTCATAGCCCAAATTAGCATATGTCATTTAGGCTGAAGTGAGTATAGGTATAAGTTAAAAAATAGATTGAGTATGAATATATTTAGATGAGCTGTAGAATTAACTTTTCTGTTTATGTTTGAGTACTCTTTTTTTCCCCTTTCTTTGGAATAAGCTAAATGATAAGGTGCAGTGGTGCAAGGAGACTGAGAGGGAAAATCAATTTTAATTTTAAAAGATTAGAGGTAGAGTTTTGTCAAATTATCCCAGGAACCATGAAGGCCAAGCAGAAAGCTTAAATGTTGTATGACAGTTGAGTGCTTGCATTTGGGTACAAGTAAATTAACTCCCCATTTTTAGTATTCAACTAATTATTTGAAATTTAGACTTCCAAAAGTCTAATATAGTAAGTATTCTCATGTTGATGAGCTGAGGGCAATATTTAATTTCATCATAATATGATTTTGTTTTAACTAATTTTTTTTCTTAAATTTTTAATTACCTCACAAAATTATGACAAAAACAGAGGTCATGTAAGGAGCAAAATAATCCTTATTTCTCCACGCTAGAACATCAAACCTTTTCTTTTCTGTTTTCTGTCAGTCATAAATATGCGTGTGTCTGTTTGTAGAATTATTAATTAAATGTACATATAATTTTATTTTTCTTTATGGTTTTTAAGATTTACTATTACCTGATGCAGTTCTTCATTGCTCTTTAACTTCTAATTATAATTGTAGAGTATATATAGCGTATTGTACATCCTGCCCAAGAGAAGAACACTTTTCCATCTCCACTGTTCTTTCTTATATAGAGAGAACACACAGCAATTCTGTGCATATAGATTTCTTTTTCTCCCCTCATACTACATTTTGACAGCCCATCTATGAAGGAAGACAAGTCTGGAAATTAGAAATTAGTTATCTTCATGCTTTGCTTGGACACTGTACCCTCTTAAGATTAAAATTCAGTTTGTGCATCTATTGTCTTTTTTCACCTTTTTCTCTCTTTTATTTATTCTTTCCTTTTTTGATGAACTTTTTAGAGTTTTGTTAATTTTATGAGTTTAGACATTTTTTAGATCCTATAGACATTCAACAGTATAGACTCTAAACAAATGGAAATTAAGACATGACATTGTACGTAAACAGCGGGACAAGCAATATTAATATGGTAGACTGTGAAGAGGTACCACTCATGAGAGCAGCAGGTACAGTTAAGATTTAAGTGTTTAGCAAATAATTCTACACCTACCCCTCTACCACAAATCATAAAAACAATTCACCAAACTGGTTAAAGTGGGAAAATTTTCGTAGCTCTCTGTATGACAGAAAGAAAGCCTACCATACATAAATTACCCAATATATGTATGCAATGTTGAAGTAGAAGTCAGCAAATGATAAAATGGTTATGACCACTTGTACGGAGGAAGGCTTAGGCTGATAAAAATGCCTCCAAACTAGTCTTAATTGGGCAGTTTACAATTAGTATTTAAGTGTTAGGCAAAGCAATTTACTGGGAAGTCACCAATAGGAGGGACCTGGCTCAGTGGAATCACTTCTGAGTTGGCTCATTTCTTATGGTGACACAAAAACCATTAGAATCTCAGAATTTGGACTTTCATGGATTGTGAGGAGCAGAACCAGATTAAGAAAATCCTTGAAGAGGGCATCCAGGTTGGCTCAGTGGTTTAGCACTGCCTTCAGCCCAGTGTGTGATCCTGGAGACCAGGGATTGAGTCCCATGTCAGGCTCCTTTGCATGGAATCTGCTTCTTCTTACTCTGTGTCTCTCATGAATAAATAAATAGAATCTTTTTTAAAAAGAAAAAAAAAGAAAATCCTTGAAGAAACTTACTAGTGATAGACTGGGAAGGACTTTAATTTTTAAATTTTGTATGTCAGTTGAAAAATGAAAATTGAAGTACCTAATTATATCTCATTTCTCCTTAAGGATATGATATGGCGATTTTTGCTAAAAATAGAATATGTGAAGGTTAATGGGATTTAGCAATTTTGACTTGGGCATTTATCACTTGAGACCTTCTCAGATGGCAGAAATTTTTCTCCTGTGTTGAATTTTGGCCCTCTTGGTCCACTTAAGAGCAGTTAATCCCAATATGTATGATTGCAAGTAGTTGTATTTTGTCCTAATATCCATCTTCCAGTTTAGTATTTTAGATAGTAACTCCAAACAGACAGCCTCCTCAGTCATTTGTAACTATCCAGATCCCATATGAATTCAGGCTTCCTTTATTCCATTAAAAGTTTCACCTCTGGGTTTCATTATTCCTCAACCTAATGAAGTCTGCTATATTCAGTCATGCTGAAGTGTTAATGACACTGATGTGGCACTCTTATCAGATCATTTTTATTCCTGAAGAGAAAGTAGTTTCCTAATCCAAAAGGAAATCTCTATTTCTGTCATCTACCTTGAGAAGGCCAAGAGGAGTTTGGGGGCCCTTTCATTACATTCAAAACATACATACTTGGGACTTCTTGTTTTGGATTGGTTATTAATGACTTGGACTTGACAGAGAGAAAGAGCTCCCAAGTCGGCTAGTTTGTTTACATAACATAGATGGCCACAGCTTCTTTTAGGGCCTGAAATTGGTAAAAACTTGACTCCTATCACATCATGCTTCATCCACAAGACTTTTTTTCTACTGGCTTCTACCTTCATCATCTGCCTTCAACATTCCATCTTAATTTGACAAGGAAATACTAATGAAAACTGACAAGTGAAATTTAAATCCTTAAATAAAAAAAAGAAGGAAATAAGAGAAAAAGACAGTGTAGTTTGGTTTTCCCTATTAATAATATCCTATTATTCTTCAATTTGATTGCAGTTAATCTTCTCTTACAGATTTTTGGTATTATCTATTAAATGATTATGTTTATTTACTTCAATTCTATGTGTCCTTGTGCATTTCATGAAAGACTGGTGGAGGACAGAGGGGTATGTAGTAACTTCAGGAGAAGCTCTAATCTTAAAGAAATAAAACCATGAGTCCTTTGGTATGATTTTAGTTTAGTTTTTTTTTTTTTTAAGATTTTATTTATTTGGGATCCCTGGGTGGCGCAGTGGTTTAGCGCCTGCCTTTGCCCCAGGGTGCCATCCTGGAGACCCAGGATCGAATCCCACGTCGGGCTCCCAGTGCATGGAGCCTGCTTCTCCCTCTGCCTATGTCTCTGCCTCTCTCTCTCTCTCTCTCTGTGACTATCATAAAAAAATAAAAATTTGAAAAAAAAGATTTTATTTATTTATTCATGAGAGACACACAGAGAGAGGCAGAGACACAAGCAGAGGGAGAGGCAGGCTTCCTACAGGGAGCCTGATGTGGGACTCCATCCCAGGACCCTGGGATCACAATCTGAGCCAAAGGCAGACACTCAACCACGGAGCCACCCAGACATCCCCAGTTTTTTTGTTGTTATTGTATATCTTTATGAGGTTATTATTGAGTACTTGTAGATTGAGTGCAATATATGTGAATAATTTTTACACTTTTAAGAAAAAGTGAAATGTTAATATATTAGACTACATATAGCAAACGCATAATTTATATTATGATTGTTTTTCAATAAATACTTTGAGTAATATCTTCTTTTTCTTTTGGTGGTTTTAATAGTCAAGTAAATCATAATACATAGGAAAATAATCAATTTAGCAATGCACAGAAGTAAAAGAAAGGTAAAAGTATTAATGTAAACTGTGGACATCTAATTTATCAAATTATGTAAGATACTTAGCACTTATATATTTTTAACTGTAAATGTCATCACTTTGTTTTATAGTTTGAAGCCTTGGCAGAATTATATATAGAGTGATATATCTTGGCCGTTTACTGATACTGTTCAATAGGAAATAAATCAGATGTATACTATCTCGTTATTTTAGTGGGTTAGAAAGGCAGTCCGTCTGCTGGGATTTATGAAATCACTAGCTAAAGGTTAACAGTAGATGTGTTGGCTAGTAACGTACCCATGTCCCAAAAGGAAATTTTATCTGCCGAAAAGAAAAAAGAAAAAAAATTATTTTCCTGAATCATTATTGCTATTGAAGGATAGAATGAAAATCTCTTCTATTTCTCATTAGTGATGATCAGTAGTGATTATTACTGAATTTTATTTCTTCACCATAGAAAATAAGATATCTGGCCTTGGACTGCAAAGAGAACAGCACCCAAATTTTAGCCTTAGGATGGATTTTTGGGCCTTATTGAACAAATCAATTAAATTATTTCTGCAGTCTCAAATATAGTCTAGAAGTCTAATCTCCAAGGGTAGAGGAACAGTGAAAGCTAATCCATCTCCTTGAATTTAAAATTTTGAGAATCTTCTAGGAATACAACATGCAGTAATTTTTATTGTCATTGTATACATTTGCCAAAAAGAGATTAATGAGATGAGAAAAGACAACTATTAACTTTTTTGATTGGAAACTGAAATTGCATTTTTATCTCTGAAATGCCTTAGAAATTCTCTATAAGCTAAAAGAAATAGTGAAAGCCTACTAAAAAATAACTATCTTGATTAAAAGGCTGTTATTTTATGTGAGGATAACCCCTCTACCTTTTTAGGGGAATAGTTTATTGCTTTTAAAAGATATTTTTTCTTGTTAAGAAGCTTTTTAAAAATAACCTTTTACCCTTTCAGCTATGTACCCAGAAAAATAGAAATAATCACCTGCTCAATCATCTTTGATTTCTACATTTATTCTGTCAGAAGAAAGCTTACATGCTAATTAAAGCAATGGCTTTTGTGTTTTCAATAGCTAATCATGTAATTATGTCTTTCCTAGACACTGTTGGGCCTATTTGAATAAAAGAGAGCATGAGTTCAATAAGTCCTTAGCAGTTTCTCTTGTTAAACTTCTAGTGAGATGAGATGAGATGAAATACACATCTCTATAGAAACTAGACTGAGAGTTGCTTCCAAAATTTGTCACGATCACTTCTACTTGATGGAAGTTTCATGAAGGTCATATTTATGATCTGCATTCTAGATTATGTGTCTTATGTCTGGTAGGGAAGGATAAACAAGAAGAATGGAAATGCAATTTTAGGTCTTCCAAGTTAAATTTAATTGCTGACCATTGGGGGAAAACATCAAGTTGTTTAGAAATGGTCTAACTTTGGCTTTATGCCCAATGTCTTTGAGCATTTGGTCTACATTACAGAAATGCCTGAAATAATGAAATGGATTTCAATGTTAAATGTACTATCTCAGTTGTAGAGTTTGGCAAATTTAAAGGTATTGATATGTACTTAAAGATTTAGTAAACACATGGAAAATTTTTAACATGTGACAACATAATTCCTTATTTTTTCTTTATGATAATTCAACTCATACTGAATTAAAGAAAGCAAGACAAGTGATTTATTGTTGTTGTTGCTGTATTTTATTCATTTATTTAAATTTTGATACCTGTAAATTTTCAGAAAAAGCAATCTTTTACTTAGTCATAAAAAATTATACCAAATTGATTTTGTTTTGTTGTTCTTGCTTTTAGGCAAGGCAAACAATATATATTAATATTTTCCATCAACTTGGATGTTCATTGTGTAGATAATAAATCATCTTGCCACTTGATAGCTGAAAATTCAACTTCTATTCTTTGACCTAGCATCAACTATGTGCTTCCTGGCAACTGCTATACTGCAGTTTCATCAGAATCCCTTTCACATTAAAAGCTTTGTATTTTTTTTTAACAATTTGTCAAGGCTTATGGAGTGGTCAACATATCCACTCTATACCATAGAGGATGAGGGTATTAGGAGAATGTTTCCATCTCTTACACAGTCATAAATATTTTTCAGGATGTACAATGTGATTTTTTTAATTAAATGAAGTCATGTGCAACATTAAAAAAAAAAAAAGCCAAATAAAAAGTTTTAATCTCCAAAAGGGACATATTCATTTTGAAAAGAATTTGCCATGGACCTTGTTCATAGATTCTATTATATACAAGAGCCTTGTTTGGGTTAGTATCTTGCTCCACTTTATTAATTTAGGCAGAAATATTTCTATCTGTAGTGTCCCCCAGGTGTCTTACTACTTTCATCCACCATCTTTAATTAGAAAAACAAAATGGAGAAAATTAGAATCAAAAAGTGATTAAACTATCTTTCCTTACTCTAGGGCATTTTTATCAACTAAGCAAAATGAATAAAAGTTTTAAGCCATTTAGTTTGTTTTTCAGATATAAAAATATTTGCCTCTAGTTTACTTTATTGCTTACTTCAAGGATGCATAGTTGCACCCGAAGAGACAATGCCACTTCTCAAATGGGTGGGCAAAAACAATGGGGAAGAACAAATGAAAATCGTTCTTTCTAGAAAAAGAAAAGAAAGTAACTTTGTATTTTCTTAATGGATAGTAGTAAAATACTAAAAAACAAGGGACCAAGTGCTTATTATATCAGGACATTATTTTTGAGACTGAATATTTTTAAATGAAAATGAAGTGCCTTGACAGATACCTTCATTTTAAATCAAAACAACCAAATATCTCTCTTAATTTAAATATACATATTCTTATTCAAAAGTTTATGCTTTTGTGTTACAAAGCACAGTTTGATTCAATGCACATTCAATGATTGCCTGATATATATCAATAATTGTGCTTATTCCTGAAAAGACTGAAAGAATAAGACCCCTTCTGCTTTAGAAAAGTTTTTGGTTATATTTTTCAGGATCTGGTTAGTAAAAAAGATACTATCCAAGGAATTTCCAACAGAAGGACTTTTACATAGCATAAAAGAAAGAGCGGAGAAACCAAACAAGGGTTGATGAAGCAAATGGATCAGTGAAAACAGGAAGCTACTCCATCCTTGGGGGCCCAATGTAAAGATATTTCTCCTAGGGAATAGAGGTGATTTCAAGGGAGATGGAGACACAAGGAGATTCAATAATTTCCATGATACCCGGTCACTTGAAGAAGAGACAGGAAACTTTCTGGCTTTAATCTCTTTTTCATTCATTTATTTATTTATTTATTTATTTATTTATTTATTTATTGAGAAAGAGAGCGTATCTGTATGTGAGCTCTGTGAAGGGGCAGTGGGAGAGGGAGAAAGAATTCCAAGCAGCAGAATTCCACAACTAGCAAAGAGGCTCTTTTTTTTTTTTTTTTTTTAGTTTCTTATCAGTACCTCTTAGGAAGTTGTTAGTAAAGGAACCTAGGAAATGCATTTCCTATGGTACAGGCCAGAGAGAACAAAGCCAGAGAATAGATCTAAAGCAAACAGACAAATGATCTGGGAAATTATTGAGTATAACAGAAAAACATGTAAAAAAGTTAATTTCAATAAACTGAAACAAATACAACAGAGGATTGTACTCAGACTCTTTGAGACTATGCAGGAAGACCAGCCACTGATGCCTTGCCAATGATGGATAATTCATGGTAGATTTCACTCTTATTGAGGACTGAAGAATAGGAGACAGCCAGGCAAAAGGAGGGAAGTTAGAGCAAGGAACTTGGTGTGGATAAAAGTTATTCCAGGTAAAATGATCCACAAGTAAAATGACTTGAAAAAAAAAATGTAAGAAGGTACTTTTTTTGGAGTTCAGGGAAGATTGAAAATGTTGGGAGTAAACAAATTAAGAGATAGTTTATAAAATGTAGGCTTTATCGCTTCTCGGCCTTTTTGCTAAGATCAGGTATAAAATGTAGGCTTTATCTGTAAAGCAGTGATGAGTCATCAAAAACTTAAGAATGATATGATTAGTTTTGAATATGGCAAATAGAATGTGAGGGACATATGAAGGAAAATACATTCTGACTTGTTGGGTTTCATTTCTTCTCTCAAATATACAGGAATTTAAATGTTTTGGTTTTTATTCTACAAAACAATTTTAATTTTTGTTAATTAGAGAATCATTTAGTGTGAGTAGAAATAGAAGAAATGGTACATGGGGAAGATATATGTTGCTTCCTGGCTCTTTATTTCTGGCCTACCTATTGGTAAGCAATGCCATAGCCAATGAGGCACTGCTTATAGAGGAAAGTGTAAGAGAAGATCCAAACCACAAAGGCAAATTTATCTTGATGAACACCACTGTTGGCAAGTTTGCAAATATGTGTGTGTGTATGTTAAGTGATGGGGAGGGGATTTGGGGCCAGGGAGAGAAAGAGAGAGATCAAGAGCTAGAGACCAATGACACCAAATATTGAAGTGTGTGCTTGTTGAGATTTCTTACAAATTATTAAACACCATATAAATTAAAATACAATAGTGTTTGGGACGCCTGGGTGGCTCAGCGATTGAGTGTCTGCTTTTGACTCAGGGCATGATCCCAAGGTCTGCGATTGAGTCCCACATCAGGCTCCTGCAGAGAGCCTGCTTCACCCTCTGCCTATGTCTCTGCCTCTTTCTCTCTCTCTGTCTCTGTCTCTTATGAATAAATAAATAAAATCTTAAAAAAATACAATAGTACTTAATCAAATATATTTTGAGGTTTTGCATGTGTAATAGTGGAGAAATATTAGGCTATAGGTACAATAATAAAGGATTTAGATTTTAAGAGCTTATTCCCTATCCTCAAATGGGTTTTAAATTTTCTGAGTCTGGAGTTCTCCTAGACAAGAATGACAAAAATCAAATAGACTTTGGTTTAGGATGGCACAACTGGGATTATAGTTCCCATAGCAACCTGAGCAATGAATCTATATCTAAAATACATTTCTGTAAATATTTTTTGATACATATCTGGATCAGAATGGGTATACACTAAGATTTTAGATGTCTACTTTATAGGGTTATATCATTTCTCGTTATAGCAGAAATAACCCAATTGCCTTTACCAATGATGGAATTTTTTAAATAATTCTGTACAATTACAAGACTGTAATGAATTACTGTGAAATATAATGGATTCATTATTTTTCTTCTTTATTCATCATCCTAGTGCTTTCTATGTCTCCCTTTCCATAAAAGTTGTATAGGGTACCCTTTTAGAATTTGTCTTATCTATGGGCACGTGGGTGGCTCAGTTGGTTAAATATCTGACTCTTCACGTCAGCTCAGGTCTTGATCTTGGAGTCCTGAGTAGGGCCCCATGTTGGGCTCCATGCTGGGCATGGAGCCTACTTAAAGAAAGAAAGAATGAAAGAAAGAAAGGAGAAAGAAAGAAAGAAAGAAAGAAAGAAAGAAAGAAAGAAAGAAAGAAAGAGACATATTTGTTTTATCTCGATTTCTTTTCCAGACAATTTTTACCTGAGTACTATTTTTCTTGTTACCATTATGTTTTGTTCTTATAGAGCTTTACATTTTTATTATATACAATTCAGAAAATCCAAGAAAGTATATAGAAGCTAATAAACACCTTGAATCTTATTACCGTTTAGCACCCATAAATATATAGCAAATTTAATGCAAGCTTCTGCATTTGTGTGACTGTGGGGTTTTTTGTGTTTATTAATAGAAAATGGATGCACCTTGCTCATCTTTGCTTTTTTTTCTTTTCTTAAAATTTAAGTTATAATAGCTAACCTACTTTTTATCAATATCATATTATGATCATTTTCTGAATGTCATCCTAAATCTTTTAAAACTTCTAATAATTTCTTAAAATTCAGTCATCTCAATGGAACAAAATTTGTTCGCCAACTCTCTATTATTGGGCGGATATATTACTTACATATTTTAGGATTATTATATGAATCACTAAAACAAATATACTTTAGCATGATCTCTGAGTACATCCTTTAAATTAATTTCTAGAAGTAGAATTACTGATTACTCAGCTTACTATGGTATTAAAACTTTATTATTTATTTTCTAACTCTTATTCTTTTTAATCAGTCTTGGTTTTAACTTATCTAGGTCCTGTGACTCTTCTGGCCATTATTTCTCAGGATCCAACTTAGAAATGCTTCCAAACAACACTGATAGATGAGGTCACAGTCAGGAGACATATAACTTTCATTGCTCCAGATAGCTTCTTAATGTGTCTTAATGCTAAAATACATGGATTTCCACAATTTTATCTAGGTTAGTCTAAGTGATCTCATATTGTGCATTCCAAGGACAATTAAAGAAAAATGGAATATGCTGAGAAAAAATATCTGGAGACAATCTGGTATTTTCATCTCCAGGCCATTTTTGTTATCTTCTAGATGTTATCTAAATAAAAACCATCCCATTTCTTCTATATCAAGAGGCCGATAGAAGAGACATAATCTTAGAATCATATAGCTGGAAGGACATAAAAGCAGGACTCAAACGATTAATAGGATCCATCTCACTGGAACTAATCTCCAAGGAATAAGATATCCCAATTCTTATAAAAGTATTTTTTAACTATGTAATAAGCTCTTCCTTCTTGAAGTTCTCCCTTTAAGATAAAAGTTTCCTGATTTCTTCAATATTATTTTCCTTTGTTTTCAGAATGAATGGAGAAATTTGGAAATACATTACATAAAAATAATTACAAACATGGAGACAGTTATATAGGTTATCATGTGATTGTTTAAAAATCTCTGTGGGTTAAATAAATACTATATCAGAAATCTATTCAAGCCTGTTTTTTTAATTTAAATTCAAGTTAGTTAACATATAGTGTATTATTAGTTTCAGAGGTAGAATGTAGTGATTCATCAGCTGTATATCACACCCATTGCTCATTCCATTTAGTGCCCTCCTTAATGCCCATCACCCTATTAACCCATCTGCCACCCCACCTCCCCTCCAACAACCCTCATTTTGTTTTCTATGATTAAGAATCTCTTATGGTTTGCCTTCCTCTCTGTTTTCATTTTATTTTTCCTTCCCTTCCCCTATGTTCATCTGTTTAGTTTCTTAAATTCCACACATGAGTGAAATCATATGATGTCTTTCTCTGACTGATTTATTTCACTTAGTATAATACCCTCTAGTTCCATCCATTTGTTGCAAATGGCAAGATTGCATTCTTTTTGATGGCTGAGTAAAATTATATATATATATATACAATCACATCTTCTTTACCCATTCATCTATGGTTGGATATGTGGGCTGCTTCCATAGTTTGGCTATTGTGGACATCGCTGTCATAAACATTGGGGTGCATGTGCCTCTTTGAAACACTATGTTTGTATTCTTTGGATAAATATCTAATAGTGCAATTACTGGATCATAGGGTAGAATTATTTTTAATGTCTTAAGAAACTTCCACAATATTTTCCAGAATGGCTGCACCAGTTTGAATTCTCACTAAGAGTGTAAGAGAGTTCCTCTACTCCACATCCTTACCAACATCTTTTGTTTCCTGAATTGATAAATTTAGTCATTCTGACCGATGTGAGGTGATATTTCATTGTGGTTTCAATTTGTCTTTTCCTGATGCCAAGTGATGTTGAGTATCTTTTCACGTGTCTGTTGGCCATTTTTATGTATTCTTTGGAGAAATAAATGTCTGTTCATAACTTCTGCCCATTTCTTGACTGATTTTTTTTATATTTTGGATATTGTTTTGAGCTTGATGAGTTCTTTATAAATTTTGGATACTAGCCCTTTATCTGAAAAGACATTTGCAAATATCTTCTCCTATTCTATAGGTTGCCTTTTAGTTTTGTTGACTGTTTCCTTTGCTGTGCAGAAGCTTTATATTTTGATGAAGTCCCAATAGTTCATTTTTGTTTTTGTTTCCCTTGCCTTTGAAACCATGTCTAGCAAGAAGTTGTTGCAGCCAAGGTCAAAAAGGTTGCTGCCTGTGTTCTCCTCTAGGATTTTGATGGATTTCTGTCTCACATTTAGGTCTTTCATCCATTTTGAGTTTATTTTAGTGTATGGTATAAGAAAATGGCCCAGTTTCATTCTTCTGCATGTGGCTGTCCAATTTTCCCAACACCATTTGTTGAAGAGACTTTTTTTCCATTAGATATTCTTTCCTGCTTTGTCAAAAGTTAGTTGACCATAGAGTAGAGGGTCCATTTCTGGGTTCTTTTTCATTGATCTAAATGTCTGTTTTTGTGCCAGTACCAAGCCTGTTTTGAAAGCGTAGCAAGAGTAGATAAATTTTAGTCCAGTTTACCTTCCTTCATAGACAGTCTTCCATATGAGTTTAAAAGTCTTCTTTTTAAAGATTGTATTATTTATTCATGAGAGACACACACAGAGAGAGGCAGAGACAGAGGCAGAGGGAGAAGCAGGTGTCATGCAAGGAGCCCAATATGGGACTTGATCCCAGGACTGGGGGATCATGCCCTGAGCTGAAGGCAGATGCTCAACCGCTAAGCCACCCAGGTATCCCTTGTTTTTTTTTTTTTTTTTATTACCATTTAAGCTCTTATTTCTAGAATCTGGAAAATCAAGCCTGTATCTTTAAATTAGAGGATTGTCCTATCTCACATTTTATCCCTACCTACTTAGAGATGAGAAAATATTGTAGATTTAAGAGTTTGATGTCTGTTGGTAATCATCCCTTTAGCCACAGCTCCTTGAGCTCTAAAGTACTATGTTATAAAGAAAAAAATATGTTTAACCTGAAAATGTTTTTTTGGGGGGGACTCTATGGAAATTTAAAAGGCAATCACAGTTATAAGTGTATTTTCAGAAACATTTTTAATTTGATGAACACATCCATACACAATATGTTTCTGGAATAGTTATTCTATTTTTGTTTTGATTTCTTGTGGAAGCATGGCTAGAGAAAAACCTTACCACCCATTCTGGAATGCAGAGTATGGGCATTGACTTGACAAGAGATGGCTCCCTTGTTTCTTGAACCATTTCTAAAATAAAGTTTAAGTATTTTATCACCTCAAATAAGAATAATAGCTGAATATATTTCTGATAAACTATCTGGCATGAAATTTATTTCAGAATTCAGAATACTTCATGAGGCTGAACATATTTCTGACTACTGTATTCCAACTGCTTAGACTATATATTATTTAATCTGGATCACTTTTGTAAAAGGAAAAGAAAAATCCTGCTGCCAAAGTAGACTCAGATGACTGAAAAAAATTCATAAAGATAAAAAATGAGCTAATATGGAATAGAATTAAGAAATGGATCTGCTACACACTAATTGTATAATCTATGAGGATCAGTTGCTCCAGCTTTGGATGAAGCCCTTTTGCTAGTCCAGACCCTCTGAGAAGAAGCCAAGATGGGATTAAACATGCAAAGATTTTATTAGGGAAATTACCTTTATGAAAGGAAACTGGGAGGAAGTCAGAAAAGCTAAAAAGAGGCATCAAACTGTGTTGCAAGTTGGTTCTAGGTGAAGAGGAGGAGCATAGAAGATTGAGGCAAGTGTCCTGGACTGCCATCTAGTCTAAGACCTGTTGAGTTTAATTCTGTCAAGAAAGGAATCCTGAATTTTCTGAAGTGTTTTTCATTTTATTGTTTTGTTCTTTTTTTGTTGTTTTAGTATATCTACTGTAGTCAATCATTGACTCAATTCTGTGTTCTCATAGCAAATAGAGCAATGAATTTTAAAACAAAATAGCTGGGCCTTCTGGTCAAAGGAAATCCCTATACTAAGATCCTGTAAATTATATTCTCTAACTGCCAGAGCTGTGATACATGGACCTGTAAAAGGTTGTATGTGTCCGTCTGTAGGTGTGGGTATGCATTTAGATGCCAGAGTAAGGCAACAATCACCTACTGAAAGGAATGTCAGAAGATGGGCTGCTAAAAAAAGGGGGGGGCTGCAATTTCCACTGTAAATGTTAGGGTAACACAAGCCACTCTAACTAATGAATTCTAAAATATATACTGGCTTAAAATAATAGAAATACATTTCTTGACATAAATTATGCAATGTATGCTCCTAATTGGTAGGTACCTCTCTATTAAGTGGTGATTTAGGGATCCAATCTTCTAGAGTGTAGCTCTATCAAAGATATCCTGTGGTTTTTTTGTTCCCTGCACTTATTTGTACCAAACTGGATGAGGGAAAAAATGGTGGAAGATAGTGCATAAGAGAACATAATGGTCAATTCCTGGAAGTATTTCATTTCCTAACACATTCTGTTTTCTAGGAATCTGACACAGGGCCATATCCAATGCAAAAGAGGCTGCAAAATGGTCAGGTGTCGGGTAAAGGAAAAAAAAAGAAACAAGTTTGGTTTTTAGCTAACAGTCTTTGTCACACTTCATAAATGTTTACTGCTATGATCTAGGTTAATTCATAGAAGTTCCAAGGGCTTTACTTTATAGACATGTAAAATGGAGAAAATCATGCTAATCTACCTACTTCAAAAAGGTAATATAATTGGACTTAGATTTTTAAAACAATTCTAAATCATTATTATGCAATTGTAGAGTGATACTGTTATTCAGAAAAATTCTTCGGTTGACTATTTGACTGTACCTCATTACTTCATAAACATTTATTTTGTTTGCCTATACTTGTTTATTCAAGAGCCTATGTATGCCTATTTGTAACACTGAGAACAAATTCAAGCTGGTTTCTGTCCTCATGGATATGGGTGATGCTTTTAAGAGAACGTATTGGTGAAAGGACAGAACAATGTGCCTTACATGCACATAGAAAAAGCAGAGGAGACAAGTATGAAAATGAGGGGAAAGGCATTGGTGGAGAGACTTCCAGGCTGAGGAGAAAAAATAAATCAGAACCTCGGAATGGAATTTTTCATCATATGAGAAAGTACTGCTGAAGCACAGTAAATGTGTGTTAGGAAATGTGTTTGGAATGGAGGAGACAAGAGTCATGTGAATCATTGCCTGGTAGGACATCATAAAGCATGTGAATTATCTACAAAGTACAGTGGGAAGGCTTATCTTCACATTTCTTGTATTCAGATTTCAGCAATGTATTTTGGGTAAAGGCTTTATTTATTTATTTATTTATCTATCTATCTATTTATTTATTTATTTTTTATCTATTTATCTATTTATTTGAGATAGCACAGGAGCAGGGTTGGAGGGAGTGAGCAGAGAGAGGGGAAGATCCACACCTAGGGTGGAGCTCCATGCAGGGCTTGATCTCAAAACCTTGAGATCATGACCTGTGCTGAAATCAAGAGTCAGATACTTAACTGACTGGGCCACCTAGGTGTCCCATGGGTGAAGACATTTAAAACATTTCTGAATTAAAAAAATATAGATATGAAATTTTAAAATAGCGACCAAAAAAAAATCTTTTCCACTTAGAAATTTTTTGTAAATTTTAGAAAAAGCCTTAGAGACTTCTGTACCTTAGTTTTCAACTCTACCACAGTCCTGCCACAGGATTCCTAAGTTTGGTGCTCTTATAGCCCCGTTGGTTCTTATGCAGTAGTTACCATGAAGGGTGAATCAACTATGATAACTGTGGCAGCAATAATAGCATGCAACAAATTTCCACATCACCTTCTACATTTTTGTCTCTCTTGGAGTTATGTTAGGGTTTTATAGCTATTTATATAGTACGTGAGCTGAGAGTAGAAATGACAAATGTGATCTCTGCACCAAATTATGAGAATCCACAGATTCCCTTCTGTGACCCAGGAAGTGAGGTCCTGATAGGACAGGTTCACAATTGGGTGTAGCTTTCATCAGCCTGGACCCTTGGATGTTTATGTGAGCACAGTTCCCAGCTCTATACCTGTTTGACATGTGTGGGATGTGTGGTGTAAAAAATCAAATTTTGTTTCAATAAGCCACTGAAATTTTTGGATTAGGTTTTTACCACAGTATAACCTACAAATCTCACCTAAAATGTTTGGTGTAAGCACATCATAATAACACCTCAAATAAGGGCAGAAATAACAAAGGGACCTTCTCCTTATAGGTGCCAGAAGTGAAACCAGTCTATATAAAAGCCAACGCTATTAGTGAAAGATATAACTAAAATAATAATCATCAGAAAATAGTATCTAAAGGAAATGACAAATTTGGCAAGATATATTTATAATACCTACCACCGGGTCCCTCCTTTGACTTCATTCCTTCCTCTATTTGTTTATTTAAATTGAAGCAAAACAATTACATCCAGTGAAACACAAAGATCCTAGGATATAATTTAGGGAATTTTAACAAATATATACACCTGTATGCCCAAATCCCCAATCAAAATATCGGATATTTCCACCACCCAGAATGTTCCCTGGGATCCATTTTCTAATTCCAATCATCATAGAAGAGTTTTTTCTGTTCTGGGATGTTAGAAAAATGGAATAATATATTGAATATTCTTTTATGAGTGGATTATTTCCTTCAACATAATGTTTTAAAATGCATACTTATTATATATTATCAATTTGCTCCATTTTAAATAAACATTACAGGAATACACCACAAGTTGTTTATCTACCATCCTGCAGATGGGCATTTGAATTGTTTACAGTTTGGGTTTATTATGAATAAAGCTGCTATAAATATTCTTATAGAATTCTTTTTTTTTGTAAACATGTTTTTATTTCTCTTGGTTAAAGATCTAGTTGTGGAATTGCTGAGTTATACTCAGTGAATGAATGTCTGACTTCATAAAAAAGTGCCAGTTATTGAAAGTAGTTTATAATTTTGTACCCTCAGCAGCAATATGTAATTTCCTGTTGCTCCCTCTAAATCACTGCTTCAGAGGCACCCTACTAAATTTTCTACATGTGTATGTGTTACTATTATTCAACTTAACATTTCTAATTTTCTTTATCACTTCTTCTTTGACCCATAGGATATCTAAAATTATGTTGTTTTATCTCCAAATATTTGAGTCTTGTCTGATTTCTTGTCTTTATTCATCTGGAACTTAGTTATGTTGTGGTTAGAAAATATACTCTATAAGACTCAATTTTTGTAAGATGTTGAGGTTTATTGCCCAGTATGCCACCAGTATTCTGGTGAATACTTCATGTTCACTTATGGAATACAACATTTTATATGTATATATATATATATATATATATGTATATCAATTATCAAAATTACATATTTAATGATTTTTTGAGGGATTAGTTGTTTTGTAAATGCCAAAAAGTTAAAATCTCTGTTGTGGAGGCATTTTTATTTCTCATTTTAATCTGGCTAGTTTTGTTTTCTTGCTATTTTATATGTATATTATATATGTACATATTACATACATACATATACAAAATTTTTGTTACTGGGTGCATATACTATAATTGTCATGTCTTCCTGATGAATTGTTTATCTTTACTAAAAATTTTACTTTTGTATTTGGTAATATTTCTTGTTTTGGAGGCTAATTTTTCTGATTCTACCTGTTATTTGCATGGTATACCTTTTTGCATCCTTTTACTTTTAATCTATTAGTATTTCTACATCAAAGGTATTTTCTTGTTAAGACAGAATGTATGTGAATGATACTTATTTGTCCAATTTGACAATCGTTGGATTTTAATAGGAATGCTTTTAATTCATTTACATTTTATGTAATTATTCATATGGTTAGATTTAAACTTTTTACCTCACCATTTTTAATATTTTTATCCCTTCAATTATTTGTTTCTGTTTTTCCTCTTCTGCATCGACTTGGTTAGTTTGCTATATATTTAGTAATGCATTTTGCTTTCTAACTAGCTTTGTAGCCAGTTCAGTGGTGCCATATGCAGAGACCTGTGATCTAATTCCCTGGCCAATCAAATCCAGCCACCTTAGCAGCACCAAATCCAGTATTTGTCTTCTCAGTTCAGTAAATGACTGGTGTCTGGGCACATTACTTCCCTCCATTACTATTAAGAAAATGCCCTCGGGAAGAAATTCAAGGAAATGTAGAATGCTCATTCTGTTCTTCTTCAAAACTCATGGTCTTGAACTGCATATTGTCCAATGCTTAAAATACAATGCTTTGTATGATTTGTGCAATTTTATCATGATTTACATCAGGAGGTATTTACATCAGTACCACTTTCTCTATCATGGCTGGAAGAGGAGTTTATACTTTAATATTAAATGGTTGTATTTAACATTTTATTTCTTTTCATAAAATAGCTTCTGAATGAAAAATGTTTGAAAAATATCAGGAATGGGGAAGTAACTGAGAAATGGAGAAAAGTGAGTTTCTGACAGGTTTTTGAAACTCTACTCAAAGAGTTTTGTAAATTTCTTTTAAACAAAACTGTGCACATTAGAATTAATATGCAAGGAACAGGCCAATAATTATTATTAATGTACAATTCTCTCCAAAATGTTCTCTGCTGCAGTATCACTTCTGCTTGCTATGGATCCATTTTCATCGCAGTTTATTAGCAATCAGCAGTTATAATTTGGCTCTAGTGTTTACAAACTATAATTCATTACCCTCTTATCTTTTATTTATGAGATAGTGTCAAATGAAAGCAGCAGATCATGCACTATTTTTCATTGGGAGAGTTCTGTACACTAGGGTGTATTAACACAATGTATTAGTGTTTTGTTTAAATGTTTTCCTTTCAGGACTCTTGGATAAAAACAATCCTATACTCTGAGAAAAACTAAGTTGTTGTTTTCTGAATACCTGCTATGAGCAGTGTTTGCCCATACACCAGCCTGACTCAGTTAGAAATTATACTTAATATAATACCATTTAAAATAAGCCAATCTCACTCCAAAAATAACATCTGAGTTTTAGATGTTTAAAGATGAATGAGTTTTTAACACAACTAAAAAACATGTGATATGTCCAAGATTATAATAACAGCAATAGATTTCCAGAAATAGAAATAGAATTTAATGTATTTGGAAATTTTTGTCTAATAGAATATATCAGAAGAGTATGCTGTAGTAAAAAGAGCACAGAAGTATAAATCAGAATTCATGATCTCCCATTACTCCTTGCAATGAACACATATTTGAGCAGGTTATTCAATTTGTAGACCTGTTTCTTCATCTACTAAAGGGGGATAATATCATATGTCTTGATTACATCTGAGTGTTTTTGTCAGCATTATGAGAAATATGTGGAGTACTTTAGTATCTGAATGCCGTGGTTATCACAGAAGTGAAATAACAGGATTTTCCTTCTAAAGTGTGCTCAATATTGATTTACTAAGTTGCCTTGAGAAAGAATTTAGCTGTTTCCCAAAGTCTTAAATGATGGCTATACTACCTGTTCTGTGAGCTTATAGGAAAACAATGGACAGGGAAGCAGACAGCTGAGATATAAGCATAAGAAGTTCCCATCAAAGTATAGATCTGAAGGTATTGTTTTAATTGTGATTAGGTGTGGATTGTTTTTTATAAAGGACACTTTCAGATTAAGTACACAGATATGTTCTAATTGTCTAATCACCACAAAGACAATTTCCTATCATATAATTACTCACTACATTTTAGTGTGCCCATATTCATTATTTTATTTGTGTAACATCTTATTGCTCAAATCAGTGGTATAATGTACCTGAATGACAACGGTAATGTGATATTTAAATCTGTCCAAATAAATATTTATATGAAATTCTGCAATCTCACAATAATTTCTCTTATACTATATTCATCATTTGAAGTTTTTTTCCCCTCAGTAAATCTGCCTGCCACAAAAGCCAAATAAAGAGAATTTCATATCCACTTCTTAAATACTGTTTACTGAAATGTCAATGAAGTGTGAATGAAAGTCTCTGGAGAAAGTTCCTTGAGCTGAGATATGATAATTTATCAAATCTAAACTAAACCCCAGGTGGAATCCAAGTTTATAACCTGGATTTAAATTACAGCACGGATTCACTTTTTATCTTTCTGGATCTTTAAAAGTCACAGCTCTATCGGTGATGCCTGTACTTATGTAACACATCATTTATGTCAACATTCATATTTGGCTTACAAGATTGCATAATACAGGAGGAATCTTGAGCAATAAAATCACTTCTTTTCTTGTAGAATGCCTCTTCAATAGCCTACTTTAAGTTTTAATTTGAAATCCTAGAACTGTACCACTGAAAGAATTAAACAAATATAGACACGACTCTAAGGAAGGAGGTAGGAGGCTACATTTCTCTCGGTAAGTAAGCTGGTTCTTGGCTCCATCATGGGCGTCATTGAGACCACTTAAGTTTCTCTTCAAATGTACAAAATTGAGAACTATTATTTCAGGCAAACAGATGGTGTTATTCACTAAGTATAAATCCAGGATATTAGTATTGAAAGGGATGTGTTAAATCATCACAATTAATCTGGTCAGTTTATAGATGAGAAAACTGAGTCCCTGGTATGTAAAGGTTCTAGCTGCAAGTCAAAGTTAGTATCTAACAAGGCCAAGGCAGTAATCATCCCAGTCTTCTCGCTCTATTGTGTTGCCACTCTTCGGACCAACTTTTACCATGATATAATATCATGACACAGATTGAGAGCTAGCTACGTGACTTATATTATGCTAAATCTTTCATGCCATCTATTTTAACAACACCAAAACAAGGACGTATTATTACAGATAATATTTGGCAGATAGTGAAACTGTGTCACAGATGAATAGTTGGTTTGCAGTTTATCTAGGTTTGGTGATTTCACTGTCCTATAAGCTCAGGAAGCTAGCTAAGAGTGTGGAAAAGAAATAAAGAAATAAAGTACTTCATTTGCTTTCCAAAATACTGCTGAGTGGGGAAGCCGACCTAAAGGCAGTATACTAAAAAGTATGGCATCAAAATAAGAGTCTAATTAGGTCTTGTGATGAGCAGCAGAGCTAATTTTGTCACCACCCATTATACTGTGGAATTGCTTCCAAAGAATTACTATACAGGACCTATATTACAAAAAGTGATAGCACGCTGAATAATGTCTCATAGTATAGCGGTGAGAAGTATCTTACAGTATGTTGAATGCACATTGGGCATGGACTGAAGACTTGGATTCAGACCTAGCTATGATCCATCTGTGTCTCCATTTGTTATACAAGATAAGGATAACAATAATAGTGCATCAACCTACCTTACAATGCAAGAAAATCCACCTCAAGGTTCATGGTGGTAAAAATATAAATATCTCATGGGAAAGCACTTCTACAATTTGTAGAAGTGTTAAGATGTTACTTAATTTCAAGGTGTTATTTAAGTAAGGACTCACTTTCTATTCCAATTTACAAAGCACATGAACATTTTGTCATGAGGTTGGTGAGACTAAACTGTGGATATCCAATAATAAGCATTATTAGAGACAGTTTGCAGTATCAATTAGTTTTGCACCTGAACTTAAACTGAATCAGAGAGCCATTTTATAAGGGAATGGACCATATCTATACACAATTGTAACTGGAAATGTAATCCCATACATTGTAAAGAGTCAAGACTCTTCTGAAGAGTCATTAACAGTGGAAGGAAATATGCTTGTTGGAATAGGCAGTTTTCAATATTCTTTTACTGATCTATGTTTATACAATGAATGGCTATTACTCTGAGAAATAATGAGAATTAAAAGATACCAATCTTACCTATGTTTCAATAATGGAAAAATAGTTTTAGATTATTGGCCAGATATACCACAGTTATATACTTGCTTAATCTCAAATAAAAATATAAATTCATTTGAAGATTCCTTCTTTTACATACTTTTGTAGTATACCAAGATCAGAACCTATTCAGGTCCTATTTAGCCCTACAACATTACTGTGAATTTTAACAAGATATTCCTCATTTGTAAGTAGGGAGATATATATATATATATATATATATATATATATATATATATATAAATACACATTTATATATATAATAATATATTCACTTTTTATCTTTCCGTTATATATCCGTTAATATATATATTTATAAATACACATTTACATATACAGATTAAATATGATTAATGTATGATCCATATTTTTCATTCATTTAATATTTTCCCAAGGTATACTAATACTATAATAAAGAAATAGCAAATATGTTATAACATTTAACTATTTTCTGCACCTTATTACAGTTTCTATGACCTTTTTAAGAATGAAACATTGTGACACCTTGATGGCTCAGTTGGGCATCTGCTTTCCACTCAGTCATGATCCTAGGGTCCTGCCATAGAGCTCTGCATCGAGCCCTGCATTGGGTTCCCTGCTTGTCAGGGAGTCTGCTTCTCCCTTTCTGTCTGCCTGCTGCTCCCCTGCTTGTTCTCTCTCTCTTTCTCCCTGTCAAATAAATAAAGAAAATCTTTTTAAAAATGTAAGCTAAAGGCCATCTTTACTTAGAACTTTAGATGGAAAAATCCTAAATAAAATTCATGTAAACCATAATAAGTATATTTTCTAAATACTTTAGGGGGTCATAGTTTATTTGGATAATTAAAGATGGTTCCATATATTAAAATATATTAGTATACCATTATATCATCAACATTACATGTAGGAAAAATATCCAATAATTTCAGTATATGTTGAAACATTCAGTAGGTGTTAACATTCAGCCAATAGGATATTTTTAAATGTATAATATCTAGGAATTAAAAAAAGACCTCTTAGGCATAGCTGAAATATATACTCTTTAGTTTATCACACTTATGTGAAATAGGTCAATATATCTCAGATAAACAATTACAGCAGATCCTACTGATACCCTGCTAGTATCAGCTTGACCTTACCACATCAGTGTGTACCCATAGCAGCAGCAGCCTTGAGTGCAGGCATTGATAGAACTTAGTGTGTAAATACACGACCTCCTTCATTCTCTAATGGGATAGTTCTGAGGCATGTATTTCACATTGATTGCTAGGTTTTCTACAATAAGATTAATCCCCACTTGTCCACCTATTAACTTTCTCGATGAAGCACCTTCTATTGGATGCTTTTACTACCCTGTCTCACTTCCCCAGTTTGAAACTATGTTTTTTTTCACCTCCCAAATAAACTATTTGATCTCATCCTTGTCTCAAGGTTAGCATCTTCAGCTACTCAAACTAAGACCATCAACAAGCATATCAAACAGTGAAATGTTAGAGAAATTAGCAATTAAAATAGAATATGATTTAAGGATGCCTCCCAATACTCTTATGTAACATTATTTTTTTCTATTTTTGCCCAGTGCTATAATTCTTAACAGTAATTAAGGGTGCTTTTTGTGATAAGGATGTAAATTTATTATTAATTCCACATAATTTGATTATTTTTACTACCTAATCCAAGAGAGTATATACTGTGAAGCCTGGAATAGGTAAGAGAATTTAGCAATTTTGCTAGTTCATAATCATTATCATACTGAACACTTCTTTGTATATTAGGCACTATTTAAGCTTTTTAAATATTGATTAATTTAATTTTCATAACAATCTTGTATTACATACTTTTTACAGGGAAAAAAAAAACATGAAGAGAAGCTAAATAATTTTCTTAAAGCCATATAGTTTGTAAGTAGAAGAGCTTAGATTTAAGTCTAGGAAGTTTAGCTCCAAGCTGGTATCCTTAAACACAAAGCTATATCATATATATACAAACAAGTAAAGTACCTCGCTGACAAATGTAATGGAAAATCCCCTTCACAATAAAAGCAAAACCTATAACATACTTTTTGAAAGTATTAACAAAGGATGTATGGGGCCCATCTAAAGAAAATTCTCGCCTACTTACTATGACATAAAAATCATAGATTAATGAAAAGACACAATCCTGAATGAGAAAACTAAATGCTATATCCTGAGGGTATCAATTGCTCTAAATTAGTTTATAGATATAGTGAGCTCCCAGTCAAAATCTCAATGGGTTTGGTTAAATGACTTGGAAATTTTATCCTAAAGCAAATCTGGGAATGCAAATGAAAAACTAAAATATTTTTGAATTAGAAAAATGAATGAGGTCTTATTTTTATATTTTTTTATTAAACTAATAACATTTAAAATAATATGGTACTGGCATCAGAAAAGACAAATGTCTTTTGGCATTTTGAGTATCTGCCATCTGGAAGACACTGCTAAGTATAGGAGATACATCTAGAAATGAAAAGCAGGAATGATCTATATTTTAATGGAGCTTGAGAGGAAAATGGAAGATACAATATGTTAAATGTCATAATAGGAGAAATATTACATTTTAAGAGAGCTTATGGAGGATATGTAACCCAGATTCAGAAATGCCTTTTGGAAGAAGTCATTTTTATTCTGAGAGCTGAGCATGAATTGAAGCTATTCAGGTGAAGTTGTATTCTGGTGCTGATACAGCCTATCGGCAAATTACAGACAATTAAGAATTGCACATTTGAGAAAACCTTAGCAAAAGGATTCCTAAGAAGGTGCCTCTTGAGATGCGAGAGAAAATTCAGGAGAGTGTATTGTATCAAAAACTAAAGGAAATGGGCACCTGGGTGGCTCAGTGGGTTAAGCTTCTGCCTGGGATGGAGCCCCATGTCCAGAGCCCTGCTCAGCAGGGACCCTGCTTTTCCCTCTCCCTCTGCCCCTCCCCCATATGTGTGCCCTATCTCTCTCTCTCTAATAAATAAATAAAATCTTAAAAAAGAAAATAAAACCAAAGGAAAAAAAATCAAAGAGAAAGTTGTTCACAAACAGAAAATAATACTGAAAGTCAGAAGGCTAAGTGAAAAATGTTTATTCGAAGCAATGAGAACAGTGATGCCTTAGGAATAGTGTTTCCAGAAAAGTAATGGGGGTGGAAAAAGAGATTGCAGCAGCTGAGAACAGAAACTTGCTTAAGGATGTGAAGGTAAAGAATGCTGACTGTTTTCAAGAAGGTTTTCTGTGAAAGGAAAGCAAAATGGCACTGGGGAGATCAACACAGCAACTTAAATCAAGAGACAGTTTTAAGGTGAGAGAGATTTGGGAAGGTGTAATGATGGTGCAAAGAGTAGTAGAAAAAGGAAAGTGGGATACCTGGGAATAGCAAATTGAGACTGATCCATTTAGTGACAGGGACAGGCAAGATTGGAAAGTCCACAGTAAGATTGGGGAAATGAATTTTATACCTGAATGACAGTACTTCAAAGGAAGAAAAAAGAAAATATTAGGTAGGGGTGGGGAGGAAGTAGGGAATTTGGTGAATTATAGCAGAAAGTTGAGCAAATTCTTATTTTAATTTTGTTGTTAAATAAGAGATCACATTATCTGCCAATAATCAAGGAAATGGAAGTTGGGGGAAACGAAGGGAATGTTATTTAACTAACTGCACTAGTGTATATTACTTTTCATTCTAGAACATCTCTTCTAAATTTAGCAAATTTGATACCCTAAAATATAAAATCAATTTTTTTTTCTTTTTAGAGTGAGAGAGAGGAAGAGTGTGTGTGCAAAAGAGGTTGGGGGAGAGGCAAAGGGAGAGCAAGAATCCTAAGCAGGCTCTGTATTCAGCTGGGAGCCCTATAGGGGCCTCCATCTCACAATCCTGATATCATGACCTGAGCTAAAACTGAGAGGCAGACGCTCAACTGACTGAGCCACCCAGTTGCCCCCCAAATCTATTTCTATTTAGGGCTTATAATGCCATATTTTATAAGTTTGCAAATCATGCTGAGAGATTAAGTGTAGGATAATGGATTATACTTCAGGATTTTTTTCCCCCATGATATTTGTTTTCAGGACATGTAAACGTGTTCTGATAATGTACTATAGATTATTTCAAAAGTGGGGAAAGAAGCCCTGAAACAACAGCTGCTTGACACATTTTAACATCCATTGATCTTTCAAAAACTGTAACAAATGGCTTATCTTGAATGCACTTTGGGGAACAATGTGATATTTACAGTTAAAAGCATTACACATCCATATGTATAATTCATAAACTGAAAATTATTTAAAGCCCAGAAACCCACTGATTGATAGTTTTTGCTTGCAATTGCCATTACTTTGATGCTTCTAATGACTCTTTTTCTCTGCACAACCCTTTGCTGTCTTCTATTACATGAAGCTCCTCTAAATTAACATCAGATCTATTGGAACCTGATAGGGAAAAAAAAGATAGCTTGGTGGTCAAACTCTAGACTCTGAAAACCAGGGTTTGAATTCTTATCTTAATTCTGCAATATACTAGCTATGTAACCCAGGAAAGCTTTATATCTTTCTTATGCCTCCTTTTTCATCTAAAAATTGGACTAATAACCATGTCTTACAGGATTGTTGTGAGGATTATGGGAAGTAATGCATGCAAGTGCTAAATAGTAACCAATGTTAAAGCAAGAAGTTATTTCTCCTGTTTTTTTTATTAATTGAGGTATAATTTGGATTCAGCAAAATACATGAATCTTAAGTGTATACCTTGACAGATTTTACATGTGTACACATATGTAACAAATACCCAGATGAAGATCTATTATATTTCCATATGTCTTCCTTCACCTTCCCCTGTTTTCCTGATAAAACTACTCTGCTGATCCTATCACCATGATTTAATGTTTTCTGTTTTTGAATTTATATGACTGAAACCAAAAAGCGTGTACACCTTTGTGACTGTCTTTCTAAATTCAACATGGACTTTTTTAGATTTATCAGCTTAATATATATACTAGTAAGTTTGCTTTCTTCATTTAGTTGCATGGTGTTCTATTATATAGTTATACTACATTTTAAAAATTTAGTTGTCTACCAATTGACATGAGGTGTTTTTTAAATTATATTTTTCTTAACCCATTATATGTATTCAATACTTAAATACTTTTCTTCACTCTAATGTAAAATGTAGCTGGTCATTATTTTTTAAAAGGTGTAGAAAAATCACTTCGCCAGGGAAAATGATAAGGACTATAATTTTTGTTTGTTCTTTTACAAAGAAACCTATAACCAGGGTTTTTAGAAAATATCCTAAAAATATTACAACAGAAGCATAAGAAAACATGAAAGAATTTTAGAATTGTTTTGTTGTTTTTGAACCTCAGAGATGTGGGTGGTTCCTATATACCAAACAAAAAGCAAATCTTTACAGACAGTATTATAGTATGATTAAAAGAATTAACAACACTCTCTTCTTTATCTGTGATTTTACAACCCCAAGAAATGAATCACTGATTTTCTGAGCTCAGAATCTCCAAGGTCTTCTCTATTCTTAGGTATCATCATGCAAGTACCAGATACTGAGGATTCTGTAACACATGTAACCACGAAAAAGACCAGTCATGTTTTTCTCCCCATCTAACAATACCACAGCAAGATGCTTTTTGCCCATTTTTTTTTCTGTAAACTACAGTGATTTTAGCAGTAGCCACTATACTAATGCAGAAAACTTCAATATTCTTGATTATCTTGCTCATGCTGCTCTTCACCTTTAGGTTACAAAGATGATTGGCATCTAATTTTCTAAGTCCGTTGACTCCCTTAGTTGTATTCTCTCAAAAGGTGAAGCCACTTGTCAATCTACAAGCATCCTAAATGACTCTAAATTGTGTTCTGTAATGTCATAAGGGCAACATGTTTGCTCTGTGAAATTACTAGTGACAGGTGATAGGGAAAGCAATGTGGTGAGATAATTAAAAATGCATCTGTGATCATATTATCAATAAAAATTAAAGAGGTCTGTCTCTGCTGACTCTTTCTGCTGTCATGTTCTATGCATGAATTCTTTCTAAGACAAAGAAACATTCGTTGTGCTATAATGCTTTTAGAGGATAGTTCTAACTTGATATATTAGAAAGCATTTAGTCATACTGAGTGAATGCAGATTTTTTTTCCTTATCAGAGAAATACAGGCTGTAAAATAATTTTTTTAAGTGGAGAAGAAAAATCAACTTGTAAATAGACACTTGGCCAATTATTCTACTGACTTAAGTGATTAAAAAGAAAGTTGGGTACAAATTTCAGAGGCATTTGACGGTTGAACTTCCTTGCAAAGTAGAAGAGTAACAAGTCTTTCAAGATAGCTGTGATATTGTTAGTTAAATCCCTTTAGGAAAATGTAGACAAAAGCCACATGCTATCCCAGGGAGCAGCCCTTATTTTATCTTCATAGTCTTAATGATTTTACATAGGCACTTAACAATTTCTACTATGAACAAACATTACAAGAATTATAGATGGACAAATTATGCCCTGATTGAAGCTATTGCTATTTAATAATTTTAGCTAACGCCCTCAGGAAAAAAAAAAAAAAAAACAATGAACAGTAAATACTTGAACTTTGGTCCTATTTGTACTTTTGTACCAGACTAAAGCTTTCTTACTTGTGGTGCTTCTTAAACGTTCCCTTTCCCTATTCCAAGCATTTGGACAATGAAGGAGAAGACCATGCTGCAAATTCTCCAAAGGAGAACAGTCTCTGGGGAGCTGCTAGAGCCACATGCACATGTTGGGTGGGGGCTATTGTGGCACTAAGGAAGGGACCAAGGTTGGCAAGAATGAGAGCCTTTTGGGAGAACTGAAGTATTATGAAATAGCAACACATATGGAATTTTCATAAGATTTTGTATGTATCATGTACCTGGACACACTTATATAGTTGAGGAAAAACTGAGTGAAGCTTTAAATGACTATTTAAGCTGAGTAATTTCAAATACAAAACCTCTTTGAAACTGGGCTTCTAGGGTCATGGTTTCCTAAGCATTATTTTGGTCATACACTATTAGACTATTAGTTTTTTGTTTGTTTGTTTTTTTATTCTTTAAATATTTAACTGTATGAAAATGTTGACTGAGGCATCTCTATTATGATGAAAGTGAGACATTGAATTATACCTGTGATTATTAAAGAGAACTTTATTGATGAATATTAGTTGTATCTATAAGGATAATTGGGTTTCAGGAAACACAGGGAAAATTGGATTCAACTATGAAAAGTATGTTTCTAGATAACTGCAAGGACAGGGGCTTCATGTTTCAGGTGTGGTTGCATCAGAGCTCCATGCCTGTCTTTCTGGTATTCCCGTGGCTCATCCCTCTTCTATTAACGAGGCATAAAGTGGGGCAAGAATAGAGCTGAACACCAGGTCACATTAGGACTTGTGTGGATCCTAGACATTTTGCCTTCATGGAGCCTTTTCTCCATATACTGTAAAATTACATTTACAACTGAATTGTTATAACAATGAATATTAGGCTCGCTTATTATTAATTTATTATTATGTTCAATTTTTCTTCTGATTTTAGAAGAAATAAAATTAGAACACTATGTGTGCTTCTAAAATATACTGTAAACCCTAAGCACTATGCTGCTAACATGGGCCTACCTACTGCACTCCACATGTAAGTTAGCCCTGCTGAACACGACAAGTACTTTTTGCTGTTTTTTTCATATGATTTTCAAAATATCACTGTTTCTATCCATTCCATGGTGAGAAAACTTTGGATCAGCTACACTAATTAAATTGCTTGAAAACAAAAGAAAAAAATTTAAAAATTGCTTGAAAGCACAAGCAATGATGATTATGAGAGTTAAGAATTAAATCCAACTATGTTGACCTTTGATACTTTCTAGTTTCCACTTGCCAAGTCCAATTTTTTTTCTTGGTAGTAATTATCTAAAATCTTTTATCTTCCTTACTGTCTACCACCCATCTTTCCCACTGTCCTTTCTACATTCCACACTTCATGATTTAAATGAATCCTGCCATCATCATCTTCATTATCATGGAAGTGTGTATTGAGTACACATTTGATATATACCAATTTATTTACTCTTTAAAATAAAACCTGTCATGTTGACATTATTATACACTTATGGGAGGTAACAACGCTAAGGCCCAGAAAAATATAAAAACTCACCCAAGTTGACTCAGGTAGCAAGTAGTAGACTCAAAGAATGACATATGAAGGAAGCCTGCAGATACCATGAATAATCTTCCACTTTAACACTTAACAGTCTTGTCTTCTCTCAAGTGTTATATCACAAACAGTCTTTGTACCACGTTTTAGCATTTTGGCATATGCTTTTTGTTTTTCTCTAATTATTGATGGATGTTAATCTTGTCTCCTCAATGAGACTACTAACATCTTGAAGACAGGTTGATCTTCTATGGCACGGCACGAAATATACTAAAAACACACAGCATATATTTCCATGTATTATATAGAATGTCTTTCTTGAATAAAATATGTCACTACAGCTGGAGCAATGGCAGGAAATTATGAAAAGTAAAAGGAAGCACTGCAAATATCATGGCCTGGCATATTTCTAATATGCAATGAATCTTTTATTATGTTCTGAGATCTGAAAGAAAATTCTTTTAAACTTGAAAAAGAACTTATATTTCAAGTATACTTTCAGTTTTAATGGAGTGTGTGTTTTCTTTTGAGAGAACAATTCTACCTTTTCTCCCTCATGAGCAACATCTCAAGCAGAAAAACTTAAGAGAGAAAATATACTTATTGTATTGTCAGCATAAGATTTAAGAAAGGTGTGAATACCACCAATCACTATCAACAGAATGATTCACATTTTATTCATGCACCCTTGGACTGATGGATTTAATCCCTGAAGCATATGAATGTCCTTACTCTCTCAGCATGCCCAGGAATAAATTCTGTAGGCATTTTTGATAGCAAATTCTTTGGTAGGACAATTGATCCCAGATTCTTTTACCATCAAACTTTATCATTATTTTTGTTCATGGAAAGAGAAATAATTGTTTATAGCAGTCTATGGTATGACAGTCTTTTGGAGTAGCCTGTTAGATTTACTGTCATTGCTTATATAGATCTATACCAAATATCTACTCAATATTGACAATTTGTCTAATCCTTCAATAGTCTTTATGAAATTTACATAAATTTCACTTGCGTATAAAACTAAGTGCTGGGGCACCTGGGTGGCTCAGTCAATTAAGTTTTTGCTTTTGGGTCAGGTCAGGATCCCAGGTCCTAGGAATGAACCCTGCCCCCACCCCCACATTGCTTTGCAAAGAGTCTGCTTCTTCCTCTGCCCCTCCTTCTGCTCATGCTTGCTCATTCTCTGTCACTCACAGTCTCCCAAATAAATAAATACAATCTTAAAAAAAATCACAGTGCTTTCCAAATAATTTTTTATCTTTCTGAAGAGGTCAAATGAGGGAATTCAGGAATTTTATTTTCAACTTTGCCACTGATTCAATTACTTAAGGCTTTCAATCTATAAAACAAGAGCCATTACCATCTTTTGTTATCAATCAAATAATTTCTGTTCTTTGGAAGACCTGCATAATAATGTTTAATAGTGTTGGTTCACATTTGAATTCTATGTAGACAGAGTGAGTTAACTAAATTTATTGGCACAGTTTTACCACTTATAAAGTTCGCATAGCAATACTGCTTACCTCTTGATGGTGTCAGAGAATTAAAGAATATAATGTTTGTAAAAAGTTGAGTGCTTAATAACTGGTAACTATTATTTGGAAATGATTCTGAGTTAGTTTTCATAAAATCCACTAAAAACAAGAGTATTCTTTAAATTTGTTATCACTTTATTAACAGATTGAAATGTTTTGATTAGCTCTTCTGAAAATGGAGATAAAATGTGCTAGAAATGTTTCATGATACTAAATGTGTAAGGGATGTGTGTATGTGTGACAGTTATTTGTTTATCACCTCCTTTAAAGATTATTTTAGTATGATAAAAAATGAACAGTCCTCCCAAGAGGAGAAATGTTAAAAGATTGAGCAAAGAAACACTCCTAAAGAAAGAAGGATAAGGAAAATATAGACCTAGGAACCATTGTGGGAATATTTTCCCTGACTCTAAAAAGGCACATCAAACTAGCCTGAGTATTTCTATCTCATGATGTAATTATCTTTCAAATTTTAGGTTGTATTCACTATGACAATCCAGGAGTTAAAAAATAATCATTCTCACAGTATGGAAAAGTGGATCAAAAATGAACTACTTAAGCAAATACCAGACAGAATTTACCTGCACTTTTGGTGTACTTCTAGCAGAGGCAAAATCCTGAGGATTATACTCAAGTATCATTTTTACTTAACAACAACAACAAAAACAAAAACATGGGAACTATTTGGGTTTTAAAAAATCGTTTTGAGGGATGCCTGGTTGGCTCAGCAGTTGAGTGTCTGTCTGCCTTTGGCTCAGGATGTGATTTTGGAGCCCTGGGATTGAGTCCCACATCAGGCTTCCTGCATGGAGCTGCTTCTCCCTCTGCCTATCTCTGCCTCTCTCTCTCTCTCTCTCTCTCTCTCTGTGTCTCTCATGATAAATAAATAAAATGTTTAAAAAATCTTTTTGAATATTTCAGAGCATCATGTTTTTGAAAAGATACTATTTAGTGCTTTACAAACAACATGTGTTGTCATTAACCTTTAAGAAATGGTTAACTATTTGGATTGGAGAAAATAAGGATGGGGTAGGGAATTAACTGTCAGACTTGAATTTAAGGCAAGATCCGTTGTTCACCAGCTGCATGACTTGGACAATGTACATAGCCAGTCTGTCTCAGTTTCCCATTTTCAGAATGGAAGTTTGTTAGAAGAATTAGAAATAATGCATGCAAAGTACTTAGCACTATGCCTGACATATAACATGGACTTAATAAAGGATAAATGACATCGTTTTGGTTTTTACTATTGTTGTTATTAAGCTATTAACCTCTCAGAATGTCAGAATCCAAGATCTTAAAGGCATTTCCAGAACTAAGGAGATGCTGTTCTTTTACTTCTTTTCCTATTGCCTGGAGTCATTTAACCTTGATTAATCATTGGTGCCCTCTTTGCTACCAATGCAGTTAATCTATAGAGTTGATCTCATCAATATTAGAGAGGCCTGGACACAAAGGTCTTGATGGTCCAAGTTAAGTAGTTTACTCCTGCTGAAACCATCACAGGTCTAAAGAATATTTATACATAATCCAAGAATGAATTCCAAAAATTTCTGAGATAATTGAAACAAATACAAACCTACATTTTTTAGGATGGTAAATTTTTCAGGTTGGTACAAATGTGGTACAAAGGTAAATGTTATGTTTCCATTACTGTGTCATTAATTTTTGGACTAGCAATTATCAAACTTTTAGAAGTTATAAAAATCAGTCCTTGCTATAATTTTTAAAAATTATTATAGAAGAGGTGATGAAATCCAAATTGAGAATCACCAAAGACTAAGTAGCATCAGCCTACTTCTTTTTTTTTTTTTTAAAACCTTTGTCTTTTTTTTTTTTTTTTTTTTATTATTTATGATAGTCACAGACAGAGAGAGAGAGAGGCAGAGACACAGGCAGAGGGAGAAGCAGGCTCCATGCACCGGGGGCCCGATGTGGGATTCGATCCCGGGTCTCCAGGATCGCGCCCTGGGCCAAAGGCAGGCGCCAAACCGCTGCGCCACCCAGGGATCCCTATCAGCCTACTTCTAATGTTTATTTCTGGTGCAATCTTTTGAAACAGATGTGTAATGAAAATGTGCAGTTCTAGTAGCATCCCTTCCACAGTCTTCATTAGATTCATCATATTCTTCGCTCTACATAATATGTGACCAAAATAATTTTGTTAATATTATTCTGAAAAATAAAGATATCTTTCAGCTTCTGATACATCATTCCACAATGTTAGTGCTTTCACTTACTAATCATTGTCATACTTGCTTTGGGCCTCAGTCCCCTCAACTTTGAAATGAAGATAAAAACACCTACCTTACATCATTGATAAAATAGTAAAGGGAATGGTGCATGAAAATGAACATTAGGAGATTTAAAAAGCATAAACCCTGTGGCCTTCCAAGTGGGATAACCATACCTACTCTTTTTTCCTGAGATAGGCTCTGTTTACTTTTATTGTTACAGTATATATTGTCACTCCTATTTTTACCCTCAAAAAGTGCTAGTGTGTAAGATAAATTATATATTGATTCTCCCTATGAGGGTCATGGGAATCCTCAGACAACTGAGAATCCCCGGACTGTCACCACTAACTTGGGCTGTGATTATTTACATTTGACTAACACTTTACTGAGGAATAATTTGGTTTAGTGGATAAAATGAAAACTGGAGTCCTGGGTTCAAATACTATGTCTTCCAATAATCTATATTCTTGAAATATTTACCAAATCACTCACATAAACACTGCAGGTAAACAATATCTTTCTTACATTGCCATTGCATGGTTAAGAGATAATGTTATAAGAAATGATAAAAATCAGTAGTTATAATTATTTTTTACATACATCTAATATAAAATGCCAAATTTTTGTCAGTAAAATGATTAATATGAACAGTTATACGAGGAAAAAAAATCTGACAAACATCATAAACATGTGTTATATTCTAGAGGCTACATAGTAGAGATGAGGGAAACAAAGATAAATGTATTCTGCTCCTTGCCATCAATGAGCTTCCTATCAGTGAGCTGACAGGACGGATGTGTAATTACAATGAGGTCTATTTAACTATCCCCTGCCCTCAGTTATTCTCTTATCATAGGACTTTATTCATTTTCTCCACAAAACTGATTATAGTTCTCCATTATCCTGTTTGTTTGTTTACTTCATTGTACATTGTCATTCTTTCTCACACTACTTCTAGGAACAAGCTCCTGGCTCAACTTGTCCACATCATGTAATTCACAATTTGAAAAGACAAAATGAAACAGAGTGAATAAAAATATTTTCTTGATGGTCTTCCATTTTCTCAAGATTCAGTTAAAAAATATATATATGGAGTGAATTTATGTATCATGAGAAATGTGGAAATGGACAGATTAGGAGTTAACAGATCATTGGAAATACTATTCTGAGTGGTAGCAAATTTGGGGTAACCCTCTACCAGTTGTTTTATTGAAAGATGAAAGATTTAGATATTTCTAAGTTATTTTGTTATTCTAAATTTTAGTTCTAGTATGCATAAATTTTCCCTTTTAATATATTGGTAGGTATAGTATACCTTCAATGAGACTACTTTCCTATAATACAGTGGAATTTCACAAACATTTCACTTCAAGAAATTGCTCTGCTTTAAAAAGTATAAAACTACCACTGTGCAGAGTAGCAGTATATGTGCAGCATTGGCCAATCTATTTCTAGAGCAATATGTCTTCTTTCATCTTCTTCAGAGGAACTTGGAATGTGTGCTAAAATTTCAGATTCCCAAGTTTTATCCAAGACCTAGTAATCCCAAACCTCCATGGAACCTTAGAATAATAATTTTAAACAATGAAATATTCTAATAGCATTATTCTAATGAATATTCTAATGAAAGCAAACACTTGAGCATTATTTGTCCAGAACCTAACAAATCAAGGCTGTCTACTGAGAAATGGAGGTACCATACCCACCATTTTGTGAGACTCTGAGCATATATCCGATACAGAGGTGGGTGAGACAGGGAGAGGGAGAGAAACACTGAGTCCTGATAACATTGGTTGATCCCTGAATCCAGTCATATGTGAATCTAGCACTATTCCAAGAGTTGTAAGTCAACGAAAATCTACCTTTGCTTGTTTTAAATAAGATTTCTGCCAATTGTAAATGTCTGCTAATGCAGACTTTTGGTCAATGTCTTTCACAGAAGTTGCTATTCCTACAGAGAGGTTTGCAAAAACAGCTAGGCTATACAGGTTATTTATGATCATTTCCCCTTATTGATCAGTGACCTTCCATTTTTGTTTTGGATGATCAGTGTCCATTCTATATTGTTGTTTAAATATTTTGAGTGTCAATCCTAGTTAAATGCAAGTTTTGTTTTATTAAACCTATTGTTATTTTCTCTGGATATTAAGAAAGTAAAATAATAAATATAGTTTATTATGTAATGGTAATATCGGGGAAGTGTGTTAAGGAGATTTTTTTTAGTTAAGTTGATGAGATCACCTCTGAACTCTTTTAGAGTCTTAAAAACAAACAAACAAAAACCTTCATGTTTAATCTGTATTGGCTGGTCTAGGTCTTAAAAGTGAGAGGATGGACAAAATGAGCTGAAAAAGCCCCTTTCAGCTTAAAACTTCCAAGATTCTAAGCTGATGAGGAGTCTTTGAACTTAAAAAAACAAAACTCTAATAGAATAAGATGGAGTTGTTTTTCAGGAGTGTGTAAAATGATGTTTAGCACCTGCTTTACAGTGATAATTGGTCACAGCAAGCATTATTCAACTTTATGAATCATTATTGTAATTAACCTGAAATGTACCAAATATTCTTTTTCCTAAAAGGCTGTGGAAACTTATGGAAAGCTTCTCACTGAGTGATGAACATTGGTTATCTCAAATGTGTGAGATTGAAAGTGACTGGAGGTTGACATAGAGATAGAATATCACCCTTTTTATATGCCTATGTATTGTTTAATTTGAAAAGAGACATGTTCTTTTCTAATTAAAGTAATGAAGTACGATAGAAAATTTAAATTAAAATCTAGGCATAGATCACCATCCTATGTCTGTCAGTATATCAGATAAGTACATAAATTATGTGATACATAAATATGTCAGTACTCTGCATTTTATGAATGGAATTTTCTGGTAATTGTGATATGCTTATCATTTATTAGAAACATGATTTTTAGATGTAAAATGGTGATAAAAATATCGATAAAATATAAATCTCAAGACATACTTGTCCCTTTAAGACATAAAATATGACAGCTTTAATGCTTAACACTAAAACTGTGACTGCCATAATATTCTGACTGAATCTTATTTTTGCATGAAATAAAATTTGTGAGTGTCTAAATTTGTGAGTGTCTAAAAATTTCTCCAATTAGACTAAAAGTTTGCTGTTTAAAAAATACAGTGCTTCAAACACATTGAGTTGTTCAAAATAGGTACATAGAAATAATACATTTCCTACAGTGAAATTTGAAAATCAGAATCTAATGAGATTAGAAAGCTTGGTCAGAAATATAAGGACATAATAAGGGCAATTGTAAAATATAGCAATTTTGACATTTCTTTTGTATTGTGGCTCTTCTATTTAAGCAATTTAATATTCACTTAAGGGAGTATTCATTTTTTTCTTTGAAATGATGAGTATTGATTTAGGTAAATGTCAACAATTTGATTTATTATTAAAAATTGAGGTTTTATGATTCTAGCTGTCATCATTGAAATATGATTGGTTTGTGGAATGCTCCATGAGAAGTTTTTCTTTTGCCATTGCCACTATTAGCCTATGAATAGCACAGGTAAAGGAAAGATCCAATTGTTTCATTTAGCCTTTATAATATAAATATCATAGGTATGCCCATATATATATGAGTATGTTAGCTGAGGTATATATTTGTATAGTCGATTCATGAATTAAAACATGTCCATGGCAATGACATGTTACTTTTCAACTCTGAAAGCAAGGAAGGATAAAAAATACAGACATGGAAGCACAAAGTGCTTAATGCTTTAAATGCTATATATTTATCAATCCTCCTGTTAGACTTCAAGACTTATATATTACAGCTTGATATTTCACATGGTAATAGGACAGCATCCATCTGAATTCTGGGCACACAAAAAAGATCCAGATACTGTAGTCTAAACTCCTATCCCACCAATCATTTATGACAGAAGAATAACCTTTTCACATTAAATCTATATAGTTTGGTCATGCCTAATTGTAAACTTCCCCTCATGAACTATTTAGCTATTTGAGACAGCATGGCACCTTCACATTGATTCTAGTCCCTCGACACTCATGATGAATGAGACTTTTGTTGCATCTATTTCCAATTCCTATCTCCTGAATACCAACACAATCTATATGGCAATTTATTAGGGCAGTAGAAAATACAGCTATACCCCATGCTTCTTTTTTTTAAAAAAGATTTTATTTATTTATTCATGAGAGACACAGAGAGAGAGAGAGAGGGAGAGAGAGAGAGAGGCACAGACACAGGCAGAGGGAGAAGCAGGCTCTATGCAGGGAGCCCAACGTGGGACTCAATCCCTGGTCTCCAGAATCACACCCCGGACTGAAGGCCCAGGTGCTAAACTGCTGAGACTCCCAGGCTGCCCTACCCCAGCTTCTGTTTTTTGAATTGAAAATTTGGGTTAATACAGTTTTGCTCTAGTTAGAATGGAGCCAAATATTTGGAAAAGAAGATAACTTTCTTCAGTCAAAATAAATATCTTCTTTTCCACTGCATGAATAATGTTTGAAAAAATTCCTTTCAATTCTATCATTTTACTGAAACAAATTCTATTTTAGTATCTGTAATTAATAAATGCTTTAAATTTTATTTAACACTTTTAAAGAACTTAAGTTTTGTGCCATGAAACTAAGTGGACATATGCCACCACTAAATTGATTTTCATTATATCCGAAGAACCTAACCAAGTCAAGATACATATAACAAAACATATCAAGAAGAGATATTCTTCCTTTCAGCAGCTTGGACTGTGATTCAACCATGCAAAAATCTTAAAAAGGAAACTTAAGTAAGTTAACACCAACCTCCTATTTTTCTCTACTGTGCGTCAACTTGATATTTATTGGAATAGAACTTTTTTCAAACTAGTTACCAGCAATCCAAAGACCTTTACTTCTATTATCAATGAACCATTTTTTTTCCACTGTACACTATCATTTGGAATAGGAAATGAAACTTCTAAGTACACATACATTTTTGAAAGTGATTTCAGAAAAAAAGTCAACATTGTTGCAGAAAATAATTTGGAGAACTTATCCAAACTTAACTTTATATATATTTTCCAAGGCTGGTAATGTTTGATAGTAAAATTGGATAATTAAGAAAATAAAAGGAATAAGCCAATCTCTCTTAAGAACCTATATATTGGTTTTAATTTAAAAATTGCCCTATATATCAATACATTTTAAATATATCAATACAATTTAAGATGAATAGTTACCAAATGGTTTTACAGAAAGTTAAGCAGTTCAATCTAGAAAATCTATAGTGTAAGTAACCACACAAAATAATAATAAAAAATTGTATATTGTTTTCTAAATGTAGAAAAGTCAATACCTACTGAAGATTTTTTTAGACTTAAACTATTAGGAATTTAAAATAAAAGAATCATTTGATAAAATAAAGGTCATCTACTGAAATTTACAGGGAACATTAAACTTGTTTATGAATGATAAGTAATATTGTCAATTCTGTTCAACATCTATGATAAAATGTCAGCGAAAGCAAAAAGGCAAAAGAACTATGAAGTATTAGGTTTTGCAAATAAAATCAAACAAAACAAAACTGTTATCTGTAGTTGAAGTGATTACCCACATAAAAATCCAGAAAAGAATGCTGGACACAAGATCAACATATGATATTCAGCAGCATTATTTTATATCAGCAACAACCAATTGGAAATTCGATGGGAAAAGTGTACTGAGAAATATATTTAACAAAGTTATATGACACCATTATGAAAAAAATCAAAATGTTATTAAAAGATACAAAAAATTTCCTAAGGTATGAATTCAGTGATATGAAAAAAGAAGATTAGCTTGGTGATCTAAGGAGAAGTATGAATTCAGTTCTTCCACCAAGCTAATTGACAAAGTTTATGCAATTCCTATTGAATTGTAGCAGGAATTTTTTTAAAGCACTTGGCAGTGTTATAAAGTCCTAAACTTTACATGCAAGATGAAAAACTGTAGATTACCAAAGACCATTTTGAATATAAAAAAGAAAAAGGAAATAGAGAAGATGCATCATATGTTGTAGTGATTAAAATTGGTGAGCTGGGGCAGCCTGGGTGGCTCAGCAGTTTAGGCTGCCTTCAGTCCAGGGTGTGGTCCTGGAGACAGGGGATGGAGTCTCATGTCAGGCTCCCTGCATGGAGCCTGCTTCTCCCTCCACCTGTGTCTCAGCCTCTCTCTCTCTGTCTCTCATGAATAAATAAGTTAAATCTTAAAAAAAAAAAAAGGGCGAGCTGTTTGATACAAATAGACTAATAGAGGAAAAAACAGAAAATAAAGACTTCAGTACTGTTTAAAACAAAAATAGCATTCTAAACAAGGAGGGAAAAGTGAAAACTATTGAATAAACTGTGTATTTACTAATAGAGAAGATTCCTACCCCTTATTACATGTATTTCTTAAAGAGGTAAAATGGACAGGGTTTGGTCATGTGTCAAAAATAAGTATGAAACCCAGGTTCCTGTTTTTAATACATTTTCTTAATTAAGTGAAAATAACTCATCCATTATAATCTTTGGTTCAATTAGATTATGTGAATTTTCTAATACACCCCAAATTTTGTTTTTTACATTGATTTGTACTCTGCAATTTCACTAAGGATGAATGTTATTGAATGTGTGAGATATATAATCAATATCAGTAATTTTATTTGGAGCCCTGACTTGGGAAGAAGAGCAGCTAGGTTTTATGTCTTAGTGTAACCTATACACATGGTGTAGAATTGAATAATGTTGTGAAGACTTTGGAAAAAAGTATGATTTGTAGTCACTGTAGCTGGTTTTTATTGCACTGGGTGTGGTCTATTTGGAGCTCTGGAAGAAAGTCACCAAAATCCAGTGTTTTGCCAACACATCACTCCCTATTAATAATTCTGCCTTGACTCTGATAGAAGGAAATTCCCTCTGGAATCTTTCAGTGTAGTTATTATTAAGAAGTAACAGCTTGTAAAGACTTTCATCAAGCAAAATCTCACTGAACCAAATGTTTGTTCTTTTTTTTAGAACCAGAATCTACTGGGGTTTGAGTATAGATGAGGGCAAAGATTAGACGATGAGAAAATACTGAGGAATTAGGACTATGAAATTTTATTCAAAACTCTCCTATAGGGAATAGGAAGCTTCTTTGTCTTTCATGTGTTTGGAATCCAGTGTGCGTCATTCTGTATAGATACTTTAATTTTTTATTGCTCTTACTCATTTACATGTTACTGATAAGTATGGTTATCTTGTACTTGACTAATGGCCTCACCTGACTCAATCAGTGTGCCATTTTCTTTTTTGGTTTTTATCCTTATGAAACTTCATGCTGCTTATGTCCAAGAAGGGTTTATTATCTGCTTGAGGAAGTTCGCTGTGCATTTTTTACATCTTAAAAATAAAGTATATGTTGTTTTTCTTACTGTGAAATTTGGAGGTTCTAAGAGTTGCACTTTTTGTAAGTTATTTAGCTGTTGTTTTATTGAAAAATGGATTGTGTCCTTTAATACTAAAAAGGATTTCAGCTGACATCCTGATAATCACTTGGTACAGTTCTGCAGCTTGTTAAACTATATAGTTATATGTTAGCATCTAAGTCATACAGAGTATAGGGCAAACTACAGAAAGGCATAAATGGAGAGAAGCCAAAGCTTAGTCATTTGGGGCAGGTCTATCTGTAGCCATTGATGTTTGTAAACATTATAGAAAGCATTATTAAAACTAACCAAGATGCAATCATCTCACCAGAAGCTTCAATTTAATCTGTGCTTTATGTCCTGCCCTAAACTATGTAAAATAAGTACATGATGTTTGAAGTCACAACTGCTCTAGATGCTTGCAGTGGACATGCTCAGTTAGCGTACCACAAGACAAGCCCAAGGAAGTCAGGAGCATAGGTCACTTTTGGCTGCACTCTTACAGACTGGATAATAAAGAACACATAAAACATGGAAAAATAATCATGGTGAAAGAAACTAGTTGTTAAAAATCTCTGTTTGCTATATATGGGTTTTATATTTGGCTGGTTAATGATTCCTAAGGTGAGAATCAACTAACAGATGGAATTTGAAAGATTCTCCAAAGTTAAGGTGATTAGACTTAAGAGCTGGGAAAAAGCAGGAACAACATGAAAAATTTCGTTAATTCAAGTAATAAGACATGCTAATGCATGTATCTCTTGCTATGTTAGACTTCAGGTAACTCATGCAAAAGACAATTTTAAACACTAAGAAATACATATGTAATCACAAAGGGCTGAATATTAGGGAAAATTTAGCTTTGTTCCAATACTTCAATTGCTTAAAATTGAAAAGAAAGGAAAGTAAGTATAAAAAATAGGTAAAAATAAGTAGTAAGAGGATTAGTCACAATATTTTTTTCACAATTTTTCCTTTTTACTGTACCTTCTTTTGATTATAAATTTTCAATCTTCTCTCAGAAATTAAAAGAAGTCGATGATAAGAAAGAGACTACAAATCCCATTAGTGCAAATTCTGTTTTTTTTTTTTAGGGGCTTTTTGGTCTCTTTTGTCTGCCTCCCCACCTCCAACACACACATACAAACATGCACACATGTACCCATGCACTCTTTTTCTAGGGAAAACAGAAAAAAGCACAGGGAAAAGTATGGACTTTGTAAATGTAGCCTGTTTGCTGTTTTGTTGTGGTCCTTGCTTGTCTCTCTAACTTTAAATTTCAAGGATTCTGTGATTCCAGCTACCTGATTCTCAAAGAAAATTTCCAAAGGAATGTTGCTATAATCCTTCATCCTAATCACCTCACAGTTGGAATACCCAAGGCAGGAAGTGGAATTAATATCAGTGTCTGTGGCATAATCTGAAGGGGCCACAGGGGCTTCCATTCCCATTTAATATCTTGGGAACTTGATGCCAGAAACTCTTACTTATTTTTTTGTAATCAGTTCCTTAAAGCATAGTATTTCTGAAAGTCATGTTTAAATCCCCTAAACAGCACAAAAGATAACAAAGAAAATTGAGACAACCAGTCTTTCCTAGTTGCTGGGCTGACAGGAAGAGGGGGTGGAGGAAAGAGAAGATGTCTCTAAATGTTTAGAATTCACAGGTCCCAGGAAAGCAACTAAATTTCCATCTGTGTTTGTCATCTGCTGTGTCACTTGCTAGACTCCTAATGTATGTGGAGTGTCAATCCTAGTAGGCTTTTAGAGTCACAAACCTATTTGTTCTTGAGAAGCTGAAAAAATACTTCATTTAGGAAGATGGGAAGAAAAGAGGAAAAGAAAGAGCCTAAGCATATGAGGGATGGATTGATAAAACAGTTAACTAGCAGAAAAGTGCCCTGAAAGAGTGATGTGCATAGTTTTATTGTTGAGTTATTTTGTATCTACTTTTGATTAAATCAACACCTTTGGAAAAAATCCTGACTTAATTTACCTGTATTTTTCAATCTAAAATAATTATAAATGCATACTAGTGGTTTTAAATATATAACTTTATAACGATGACTACTGGTGAACTATTTATTGCGTTTTGGCAAAATCTTTTAGTTACAAACACATAAATAAAAATACATAAAACTATGACAAATGAGGACTATTATTTCACATTTCATATGTTTTTTTCCTTGGAAGCATACTTCATTGGCAGAAATTACTAACATTCTGGAGCTCTAATTCTAAACTTTTTTTTTTCCTCTTCAAAATCCTAAAAGATGTCTAAAGGTGGAATTATAGAAGATATTTAGAAGTCCTTTATAGTTCTAATATTGAGAGTCTACTCACTCATTCGTTTTAGTTCAGCAGATAATTATTGTGAGTCTGCTATTCACAGATCACTGTGATACATATTTGATAATAAACAAAATAAGGATGGTATAGTTCAGTGGGACAGAATATAATGAAGTAAACAATTTAGTAAATTGTAATAAATGCAATGATGGATTAAGATAAGATAATTGGATTAAAAGCTATTTCTGGAAAGAGGAATGAGGTGAGAGTTCTAATTTTATATGATTGCCAAAAAGGCTGAGAAAATAATACTTAAACTAAGACCTGAAGGATAAGAAGTCAACCAGAGAAACCAGAGACCAACTTGGAGAAAAGCGCCAGGCTCCTTAATGTAACTTTGTTAAAGTAACATTTGTTAAGTAGAGCATGGATTTGTTGGATGTGAGCCAATGTTCAACCAAAGATCATAAGGGAAAGTGACATAGAGTTCATCACTAACAGATTCTGCAAGAGGAACACTGCACATCTGGGAGGGCCACACTGGGAAATCAAGGAAAAATGCAGGCAGAAAGAGAGGAAGAACCTTTTAATAGGGTCCTTGGTGAGAGTATTTCGGTATTCTGAGATAAAGTCAGATTGGTCCATTCAAACTAGAAAGAATAAAGGGATGATGAAGGCTAGCCAGCGATAGGGTGGCCTTCCCAAGTAGAGACCCATGAAGGGTAGGAATGGCTTGTTGGTGTTAAATTATAAGCATATGTGTTAGAGGTCTAGCTCAGGACTAATTACAAGTATTGGTTTTGCTCTTAGAAGAACAAATCTCAGCTCCATCAAATGATCAGAGATGTACCTTGCAAAGGAGTCCAAGGTATCTGTGGTCTTTATAAGGACCCATCCATAATGTATATAACTTCTGGGCACAGTGATGGCTTAATTGTAGGGACATCTTGTGAGTGGTAGTTTTACAATCTGCAGTTGGTACCCATTAAGACTGTAATAGGATCATTATAGCATAAACCTCCCATTTAGATGGGCCTGATTTGGTTACACAAGGAGGGCAATTTTCCCGGGGATATAATTTGAGACATGGTTTAAAAGAAAGGGACTCATTTAAAGAATGGCTTCTACTAACATCATTAAATACAGATGGATGTGAGTTCTAAATCAGATCCATGCCCTGAGGCATGCCGGCTGAAGCCCTTTTAACTGGGCCTCCCCGCACCCAGCACTCAATCACCCTATGGTGAAATTGCACATCTGGCCAGGTTAGACCTGAGGGGTCTACTAGCAACCCTGTTATCCAGGCTGTACACAATAAGAGCAATAGCCACACACACACACACACACACACACACACACACACACATGAGAAAACATTTGCATTTGACTAGCTTACTGGCCTCCTTAGAAGTAAACAATCTGGGTGACCAAAGGTATTGCTTTTGGACAATTGGTCCTTTAATCTCTTTGCCATGGGTGTGGAAGAAGCTTGGTCTGCAATGCCTGATTCTGACCTCTAGGTTCCAGGATTCCTTTGTCATTCTTATTTCCTAATATGACTGGTATCCATTAGGCAGTAAGTGTCTTTACTTCTTTGTGAGATCCACACAATTCCAGTAGTGGATCTTGGAGCTATAATTTTAATTTCACAAGCCCCCCCCCCCCCCGGGGGGGGGATATGTGTGACATTTCTCAGGTACTTCTGGCTGCCATAAAACTAAGGAAAATAAAAACAAATAGTTAACTTATAGAGATCACAGCCCTGCAAGACACAGATCTCCCTCAGTTTACAAATGTCTTAGTAATTTACAAAAACAAAGCATTTTTATCAATAACCTAGCTTCCAGAAAGAGGTGTAGATGCAATTAAATGTCCTTATAACCTGCAGCCCATTGACAGACACTTGAGACAGGCAGAATTACCCAACTATCTTAATGTTAATACCTTGCTTGAAGGAAAAACAACCTTAATTTGACGATGGCAAGGCCTCCAGTATCTTATAGTTCCTCTTTAGCATATGAAAGTTCTTTTGAATATCCCCGTTTTTTCCTTACCTCCCCCAACTCCCAATTATATAATCAGCCATCCCTCATCCCCAGTGGGCTCTTTCTGCCCATGGGTCCTGTCACTGTGAGTTAATAAAACCACTATTTTGCACTAAAGATGCTCAAGAATTCTTTCTTGGTCATTGGCGCTGGGTCTCACCCCAGCAAACCTCACCTATAGTCCAAAACTACATCAAGAAGACAAAGCTGGTGGCCTTTAGCTTCACCTTTATTACTGGGCCCATAGATACTGCCAATAAAATCTGTATAATTGTGATTTGATAGGAGCAGTTTGGTAGGAGGTTTTCCGCTTGGGCTCTATCATATATGAGGGTCATATTTGCACACTTCTGTATTTTTTTAGTTTTGACATCCAACCCTCACCCTAGGTCTGGATCTTTGATCTGGGACAACAATTCATAACCTAGAGGATATGGTTAACTTCAATGAAGCTGCACAACTCTAGAAATAACATACACATTTGCAGTTTACAGTTTTGAGATAAATATGTATGGGTAGGGATCCCTGGGTGGCGCAGCGGTTTGGCACCTGCCTTTGGCCCAGGGCGCGATCCTGGTAGACCCGGGATCGAATCCCGCGTCAGGCTCCCGGTGCATGGAACCTGCTTCTCCCTCTGCCTGTGTCTCTGCCTCTCTCTCTCTCTGTGACTATCATAAATAAATAAAAATTAAAAAAAAATGTATGGGTATTTTTGTAGACCAGAGCTCGAGCTCTCACTACGTTCTCAGATGGTTCAAATACCATTAAATGGGTAAGAGTACTTTTCATACCAAGTTCTTTCACCTTCTATTTATACCTCACAAGTTCTTTCATTTCCTTATTTCTCATTTTCTTTATTCTGACTCCATTAATACTTATCCATAGACTACTTGATTTGAGACAGGTTGATTTTGCTACGGTAATTTAAAAGGCATATTTTGCCAATACGGAATACAACCAATTTCTTTATACCTGGAATATTTTAGGATTTTATTTGAACATTTTGTAATTTTTCTCCTGCAACATAATATTTTCCAGTTTCTCATACAGTGTGAAATAAGCTTACGTGCATTTGATGTGTAAACTTAGTCTAAAAATGCAATCTTATATCAGAATCATTTACATTTTTTGAGTAAACATTTATGTGGCACTAGACTGGATTTATAGTTGACAGTTTAATCCTTAAAATACAGAAGCACCTTTGTTTTCTTTATTAAAATGAATGTAGGGAAAATAACTTTTCCAATTTTGTATGTATTTGATCATTCACCATTTACTAAAAACTCATTTTATTACATACTTTGTTTATATTCTTTATTACATACTTTGTTTATGAATCATCATTAGATGTTAACTTAAAAGAACTGACATATCCTGAAGACCTTACACAGATTGTTTGTAATGTATGTTTTTCAAAATTTTAAATGATTCTGGCTAGATTCATCAAATTCTTTGAAAGCATGATTGTCTCCCATATTTTGTAGATTAAGCATCATATTTAATCACAATATGATGCACTGCTTACTTATCTATGAAATAGTCTTCCTTCAAAATTCATATTACAATGAGTTTTAAATATATATTATTCTGGAAACACTACCAATAATAATAGTAAGAATATAATTTATAGTAACAGTGGCCTGCTCTGTTTATCTCTGGGAAAAAGTCCCCTGGGATGGGATGCAGGGGAATGTCTTAATCTTAATCTTAATCTTTATTTTAGGAATGACCTAATTTCTCTTAGTCACAATTTTTCCCCTGTATTTGAGTGAAAATAGTTAAAAGTATATACCTGGAAAACAGATATGTAGGAAATCCAAAATGGTTACTAACTAGAATTAGATATATATAATATGTTGTACAAAAGACAGTTTGTATAAGGACAAATCTCTAAAATTCACATCATAGTGGAATCTTTCCCAGAAAGAGAAAACAAAAATGGAACCCAACAAAATTTACCACAGAGCAGGAAGTAGATTGTGTCTGAAGTGTGTATGCAAATTCCTTGGTTGTTTTGATGTTCAGAATGTTTAATTTTCCATCCTTGAAGTATGAAGGCAGAATTATATATTTTTGTCAATATTAAATTTTTGGGTCAATTCTAATTACCGAGTCAAATAGAAATTACAATGCATCAAAGAAAGCACTTGGATAACATGCTTTCTGAATCTTAGAGCTGAGTTTAGAGAACAGACTAATATAATTTATATGGTCTCTTTTGAGGTAAAAGCTTACATGTGGTGCACAATTTTAAATTTATCGATTTATAAAAAAAATCTTGCATTGATCTTACACATTAATTCATATTTATATATCCTACCTCCAAAATGGAATTCATAAGCCTACTGCAGTTATTAGTTACAGATCCTAGAAAATGGTTCATTGACTTTACACAATGTGTGACTGGAAATGTTTTTTTAATTATTTGTTTTTAATTATTTTTTCATCATAATGTACTCTTTAATTCCCAATATCTATTTCACCCATCCCCCCCATCCATCTCCCCAGTGGTAACCATAAGTTTGTTCTCTATGGTTAAAAATCTATTTCTTATTTTTTTCTCTTTCTCTTTTTTTTTCTAGTTGCTCATTTATTTCTTAAAATTCCACATAAGTGATATCATATGGTGTTTGCCTTTCCCTGATTGACTTACTTGACTAAGCATTATATTCCCTATCTATATCCATGTTGTTGCAAATGGCAAGATTTCATTCTTTTATGGCTGAACTGTATTCCATTATGTATATATACCACATCTTCTTTATCCATTCATCTATGGATGGACATGGGCTGCTTCCACAGTTTGGCTATTACAACCCTGCAATCAGCATAAAGGTGCATGTATGTCTTTGATTTAGTGTTTTTGCATTTTGGGTAATCACACTACTGGGTCCTCGGGCAGTTCTATTTTTGATTTTTTTTATGGAACTTCCATACTGTTTTCCACAGTGGCTGCACCAATTTGCATTCCCACCAACAGTATAGGAGGCTTCCTTTTTCTCCACATCATCCCCAATACTGTTGTTTCTGTGTCTTTGATTTTAGCCATTCTGATGGGTCTGAGGTAATATCTCATTGTACTTGTGACTTGCATTTCCCTGATGATAAGAGATGTTGAGTATCTTTTCATGTGTCTGTTGACCATCTGTATGTCTTCTTTGGAAAACAGTCTGTTCATTTCCTCTTCCCATTTTTAGATTGGATTATTTGTTAATTGAGTGTTGAATCATATCTCTTCTTTATGTATTTTGGATATTAACTTTTTATGGCCATGTGATTTGCAAATATCTTCTCTACTTCAGTAAATTGCCTTTTAGTCTTGATTGTTTCCTTGCTGTGTAGGAGCTTTTTATTTTGATGTAATCCCAAAATTTTAGTTTTGCTTTTTGTTCTCTTGCCTCAAGAGACATATCTAGAAAATTGCTGCTATAGCTGATGTCAGAGACATTACTTCTAGGATTCTTATGGCTTCAGGTTTCACATTTAGGTCTTTAATCCATTTTGAGTTTGTTTTTGTATGTAGTGAGAGAAAGTGGTCCAGTTTCATTCTTTTTTGAAGAGACGTTATATATTCATTTCTCTTTTGTCAAAGATTAATTGACCATCTAATCATGGGTTCATTTCTGGATTTTCTGTTATATTCCATTGATTTATGTATCTTTTATGTTGCAGTACCAAACTGTCTTAATTACTACTGCTTTGTAATATGACTTTGAATCTAGAATTGTGACAACTCCAGTTTTTTTTTTTTTTTTAAGATTGCTTTGGCTACTTGAAGTCCATTATGATTCCATACTGATTTTAAGATCTTTTGTTGTAGTTCTGTGAAAGATGCTGTTGGTATTTTGATAGAGATTGCTTTGGTTATTATAGAAATTTTTAACAATATTCGTTCTTCCAACCCATGAACATAGAATGTCTTTCTTTTTCTTTGCATGCCTTGTGGTGTTTTATAGTTTTCAGAGTACAGGTCTTTCACCTCTTTGGTTAAGTTTGTTCCTAGGCATTTTAATGATTTTGATGCAATTTTAAATGGGATTGTTTTCTTAATTTTACATTTTTCTGCTTAATTAGCAGTGTATAGGAATGCAACAGATTTCTGTACATTAATTTTATATCCTATGACCTTACTGAATTCATTTATCAGTCTACTAGTTTCTTGGTAGGGTCTTTAGGGTATTCTACATATAGCATCAGGTCATCTGCAGATAATGGGGGTTTTACTTCATCCTTACCAATTTGGATGCCTCTTATTTCTTTATGTTGTGTAATTTCTGTGGCTAGAAATTCCAGTACTATGTTGAATACAAGTGCTGAGAGTGAATATCTTTATCTTGTTCCTGATCTTAGTGTATAACTCTCAGTTTTTCACCACTGAGTATGAAGTTGGCTGTGGGTTTTTCATATAGGGCCTTTATTGTGTTGTATTATGTTCTTTATAGATCTACTTTGCAGAGTTTTTTTTTTTTCACAAATGGGTGTTGTACTTTATTAAAACTATTTTCTGCATATATTGAAATGATCATATAGTGTTTTTCCTTTCTCCTATTGATGTGATGTATCACATTGATTGTTTTGCAAATACTGAACCACTCTTGCTTCACAGGAATAAATCTCACCTGATTGTAGAATATGATTTTTAAATGTATTATCAGATTCTGTTTACTAATACTTTGTAGAGAATTTTTTCATCCATATTCATGAAAGATATTGGCCTGTAGTTCTCTTCTTTTGTGGTATCTTGTCTGTTTTTGTTATCAGGGTATTACTGGCCTCCCAGAATAAATTAGGAAGTTTTTCTTCCCCTTCTATTTTTTGGAATATTTTGAGAAGGATCGGCATTAATTCTACTTCAAATGTTTGGTAGAACTTGTGGGTGAAGTCATCTGGTCCTGGACTTTTGGGTTTTTTAGTGAGGGGAGATTGTGGTTACTGATTCAGTATAATTGCTGATATTTGGTCAGTTCAAATTTTCTATTTTTACTTTAGTTGTGGTAAAGCATATGTTTCTAGGAATTTATCTGTTTCTTTTGTCTAATTTGTTGGGATATAGGTTTTCATAATATTCTGTTACAAATGTATTTCTGTGATGTTGGTTGTCATTTCTCTTCTTTCATTAGTGATTTTGTTTATTTGAATTCTCTTTCTGTCTCTCTTTTTATCGAGTCTTTGTAGAGGTTTATCAATTTTGTTGATCTTTTCAAAGAATCAGCTTCTGGTTGCATTAATCTGTTCTATTATTTTTATTTGTTTGTTTTGTTTCTGTATCACTTATTTCTACTCATCCCTATTATTTCTTTTCTCCTGCTGGATTGGAGTTTTGTTGGTTATTCTTTTCCTAGCTCCTTTAGGTTTAAGATTAGATTGTTTATTTGAGATTTTTCTTGCTTCTTGAGGTAGGACTGTGTTGCTATAAACTTCCCTCTTGGAACTGTGTTTGTGCATCCAAGAGATTTTGTACTATTTTGTTGTCATTTCCATTTGTTTCCCTGTAATTTTTTATTTCTTCTTTGAATTCTTAATTGACCCAGTTGTTGTTTAGTAGCATATTATTTAACCTCCATGTATTTGAGGTCTTTCCAGAATATTTTTTGTGGACAACTTAGTTTCATAGACTTGCAATCAGAAAAGATGTATTACATGATTTTGACATTTTTGAATTTGTTGAGACTTATTTTGTGACCTTATATGTGTTCTGTTTTGGCGAATGTTCCATGTGCATTTGAAAAGAATATGTAGTCTGCTGTTTTAGGATAGAATGTTCTGAATGTGTCTGTTAAATCCATCTGCCAGTGTGTCATTCAAAGCCACTGTTTCCTTGTTGATTTTGTTTGCATGATCTATTCATTTAAGTAAGTGGTATGTTAAAATACTATTCTGGTATTACTATCAATTATTTCCTTTATGTTTATTGTTAACTGTTCTATGTATTTGGGTGCTTCCATGAAACATTCATAAATATTTAAAATTATAATATTCTCCTCTCAGATTATCTTTTTTATTATTATATAGTGTCTTTTCTAGTCTCTTGATACTATTTGTTTTAAATATTATTTTCCCATTGTAAATATGACAATGTCATTCTGAAAGTTTTCCAAATTTGTCATGCCAGTATTACAGTAGCTCTGTGATATATCATAGTGTTTTGTTCTTCAGTACTCCTTACTAAAGTAAGAATTCTTGATTCTTCCCTCCTTTTTTCTTCCTTTCTTCTTTTGAAAATATTAAAAAAAAAAATATTATATGTTGCTAAAGAGCTAAAGGTCTGGAATAAAACTTCAGAGGCTCAAATTCTAACCCCCAAATTTAGCAGATATGTGACTTTCGGCAAGTTACTTAACTTTTATTCCTCGTTAACCTCATCTATAAAGTGTAAATATCAATTTTATCTGCCATGTAGCATTTTAAGAGAATTACATGACTGGAAGAGAGATTGTAAGACATAAAACAGGTGTTTAGTAGAGGTGTAGCTGGCACACAGTAAGCACACAATAAATGTTAGCTACTATATTCCTTATTAAAGTTGGTGAGAGAGACCTAATGTGATGTCACAGAAGCATTCACACATATAAGTAGTATATTTCTAACTCTACATTTTCTCTTTCATTTAGTTTGGCTTTATTTTACTTTATTTTATTTTTAGTGAAAATAGGTGAAAACAGAGGAGCTACAAGTAAAAGGAGACAGGAAAAGATTGGCCTTCTAGCCCTCTATTACTTACAAGTTTGTTGGGAATAATTTAATTTTAAAGTAATTCCTATGTTTTTTCCAATTTTTATTCCTAATTACTCTTTTGAAGCATGCAGACTTAAAAAATGTTAACAAAAACAAACATCTTTTCTCACAATAAAAATAAAATTTTAAACACTTTGAAAACAATATTTGGAAGAATCAATATTGTTAAAATGTCTACTATCCAAGGCAATCTACAGACCTAATGCCATTTTCCCGGTGAAAATGCATTTTTCACTGAACTAGACTAAATAATTCTAATTTTTTGTAACTATAAAAGATCCCAAATAGCTAAAGCAATCTTGAAAGAGAAGAACAAAGGTGGAGGTATCCCAATCCCATATCTCAAGATATACTACAAACCTATAGTAATCAAAACAGTATGGTATTGGCACAAAAACAGACGTTTGATCAATGGAATGGGATAGAGTTCAGAAATGAATCCATACTTTTAATGGGCAATTAATCTACAACAAAAGTCAAGCATATGCAATAGGGAAATGTCCCTTTAACCATCAGTATTGGGAAAACTGGACAGCTACATGCAAAAAAAAAAAAATGAAACTGGACCACTTACTTAAACTATACACACACAAAAAATTCAGAATTAATTAAAAACCTAAATGTGTGACCTGAAGCCATAAAAATCACAGAAGAAAGCACATGTAGCAATTTCTCTAACAGTGGCTATAGTAACATTTTTCTCTATGAGTCTCCTAAGGCAAGGGGACTAAAAGCAAAAATGAAATTTGGGGTCTACATTAAAATAAATAGCTAAAGGAAACAATCAACAAAACTAAAAGGCAACCTACTGAAGGGGAAAAGATATTTGTAAATGACATAGCCAATAAAAGGTTAGTATCCAAAATATATAAAGAACAGGTTCAACTCAACACCAAAAACAAACAAACAAAAAACCCCCCACATAATCTGATTTTAAAATGGGCAGAGAACCTAAAGAGACATTTTTCCAAAGAAGACATAAAGATCACCAATAAACACATGAAAAGGTGGTCAACATCTCTAATTATCAGGGAAATGCATATTAAAACCCCAAGAAGCTATCACTGTACACCTGTCAGAATGGCTAAAATCAAAAACACAAGAAACAAGTGTTTGTGAGGATGTGGAGAAAAAGGGACCTTTGCGCACAGTTGATGTGGATGCAAATTGGTATAGCAACTGTGATAAACAGTATGGAAGCTTCTCAAAAATTAAAAATAGAATTAACATATGATTCAGTAGTTCCACTACTAGTTATTTGTCCAAAGAGAACAAATACTAATTTGAGAATATATATGCACTTCTATGTTTATTGTGGCTTTATTTATAATAGCCAAGATGTGGAAGCAACCCAAGTGTCCATTGATAGATAAATGGATAAAGAAGACATGAGGTGTGTATATGTATACACATACACAAATACATATGTATATACATATAAACACATATGTATATAAGCATACACATACACAACGTGCAGCCATAAAAAAAGAATGAAATCTTGCCATTTGCAACAAGGATGGACCTAAAGGTTTTAATGTAAGTGAAACAAGTCAGACAGACAAAGACACCTACCATATAATCTCACTCATATGTGGAATTTGTGAAACAACACAAACAAATTAAAAAAGAGAGACAAAACAAAAAATCAGACTCTTAAATATACAGAACAAACTGGTGGTTACCAGCAGAAAGTCGAGTGGAGGAATGGGTGAAATAAGTGAAGGAGATTAAGAGTCCACTTATTTTGGGGTTTCTGGGTAGGTCAATTGATTAAGCTTCTGACTCAATCAGCTTAGGTCTTAATGTTACGGTCATGAGTTCAAGCCCTCTGATAGGCTATATGCTAGGTGTGGAGCCTACTTAGAAAACAAAAAAGAAGGGGCAGCCCCGGTGGCTCAGCAGTTTAGCGATGCCTTCAGCCTAGGGAGTGATCCTAGACACCCGAGATAGAGTCCCAGGTCAGGCTTCCTGCATGGAAGCCTGCTTCTCCCTCTGCCTCTGTCTCTGCCTCTGTGTCTCTCATGAATAAATAAATAAAACATTCTTTAAAAAATAAAAAAGAATACATTTAATTTGATGAGCACTGAGTAAGTGTATAGAATTTTTAATCGTTATATTGTACATTGGAAACTAATAGAACACTGTATGTTAATTATACTTGAATAGAAAACAACAAATTTCTTGGGGATATAGGTTTGTAGTATTTTAGAGTAGTTTTTGTAGATTATTATCAGGTTACTTCATCCCAACTCCTTTAGTTTATTACTTTATTATTGCTTGAAATAGGGAGATGATTAAAACTGAGTTATGCTCTTAAAATGTGGCTACATGTTCACTATTTGCCATAATTAAATTTCCATTGTATGCTATGTGCTTGATTTGGAAATAGATTCCATTTTTAACAGTTAAATGAAATAAGGTAAGATTTTAGACTTGATTATTATTTTATTTAATATTTTGTTGTTGGAGACTTCACTTTAGCAACATTTACCTAATAAATATAAGAAGTGATAGTAAAGGGTTAAATGGATGAGTCAAGGTTGGCCTTCATCAATCAGCCAAAGAGCACCCTTAGGAAGAAGACCTGTAGTTTAAACCATGCTTGGCTCACTTCACTTATGCTGTTCCTCTTTTTCCCCTCCAGTAGCATCCATGTAATGCTAATTTGTTCTGTTTGAACATTATGGAAAATTTTTTCACAGTACTAATCATTTTTATAACATTTAGTTTACTGAAGGTAAAAAGAAAATTTATATTTTTTTCTGTAACCCATGCCATGTTCTTTTACTATTTTATATAAAAAAACCTAGAAACTTCAGTATTCTCTTTTGTCCTATGAGAAAACTCCAAATTACTGATTCAGTTATTGGGGTCTTCACTTTTGCTTTCAGGATCTACAGACCAATAAACACAGCTGGGTAGTGAGAGTGTTGATCTTGATAAGCCTCTTGGGGAGTATGGAGAATGTAAACTCCAGATTTTTGAAGTAATCCTAGGAAGATAAGGTCACCCATCTGTTATTTAACCTAATGTTTTGTAAGTATTGTTAATGTTCAGCACTGATAATATTATTACATATGCATAACATTAAACATAAAAATAAACATGAAATTATAGGAACTTATCATTATTATCATATATCTGTGTGCAATTTTTGCTCTCTGCATACCTCTTGCATATGCTGTATATTATTTTTTAAAACCAATGAGACATTTCTTACATGAATTCTAGCAAAGGATCTAATTATGTCACTTGCCTGTCTATATATGTCAAAGTCATCCAATGTAACTAATAAACAGAAAAAAAGTTGCTCTAATTAATTACTTATGCTGCTACCAGATGTTACTGCATTTATGAAAGTGAAGCTTTTGAGAACCAAACGTAGATGCTTAATACCCTCTTTCTTTAGCATTACCCATTAAAACTTTTATTAACAAATAGAGAAAAAGATGAAAAATACAATATTTGATCTTTTTTTGAAATATATTTGATTCCTAGGGATCTCTTCAAGTTTTTCACTTAGGCAATAATTATAAAGATTCTATTTAAACAATGAAAGATTTGAACTACAAGCATTTAACTGTCAATAATTAGCATGTAAAATGTGTGTGCATGTGTAAGATATTATTTTATGTATATACTGTATATGTATGTATATTATATATATATTTACATATATAATATATGTGACATTATTTCTATCTGATTCAGCTGTTTTTTCAAAACATCTTGCACTGGAACATATAGTAGGTGTTGGTTAAATGTTTGTGGAATGTTGAATTTTACAACACGTTTATAATGCAGAATAGCTACAGTATACACAGTTAAAGATAAACTATATAGGTAATCTACATATTAGATTTGTATAAATATAATGTATTCGGTTTTGTTATCTGAAGATTTTCGTTGGTTATTTAAAAGGCCTTGCAATCCTAAAATCCTTATTTTGAACATTCTTACTGAACTAATGGGAACACTTGAATTTCTGATTAGCAGTGAGGAATTCAGTACAATTGTGCAAGAGTTTAATTATGGAGTTTTATTGAAGGAATAATAACTCAGTCTTTATATATCATTGTAGTGGCCTGGTCATCATCAGAGCCAGTTATTTTATGACAAAATACTGCAGTGGTGTGTGGAGCTAATGGACTGTTAAGTTACTAGCACATTGAGAGTTTGAGAATATTTCCTCATGGAAATGGGTAAAATGCTAAAAATCAGGGCTTGTCTCCCCCACACCCCCCTCAAGTCAACTATCACACTTACCACTCATATGGAACTATCTAATAATCCAAAGATGCTTCATTTGGCTATGCTTTTAAAACCTGATATTTTCATTTTTCATATTTACATAATATACATTGCCATGTATATTTGTTATTTCTATAATCTATCTGTTGTATATTTCTTTCAGAAAACATAGGAAACAAAAACATAAAAAATGAGTGACTAAAATTTTAAGGAAAAGAGAAGTGACATGGAATTAAGACAGAGATGGAGGAATGAAATACCCCAAAGATATTTTTAGCAGTGAGTCTCATGTAGAGTAACACATGACAAATGGAGCAGTGATGGACAGAAAACTAATGTGGTACTCATAAGCTTATTATTCTAACTTTCTTTTGAAAGCCCTTTAAGGGACACCTGGGTGGCTCAGCAGTTGAGCATCTGCCTTCGGCCCAGGGCAGCTCAGGGCCTGATCCCAGGATCCTGGGATTGAGTCCTGCATTGGGCTCCTCACAGGGATCCGGCTTCTCCTTCTGCCATTGTCTCTGCCTCTCTCTGTGTCTGTCATGAATAAATAAATAAAGTCTTTAAAAACAAGCCCTTTTAAGCCTTTCTGTCTCCTTAGAAGCATCACTAGAAGAAATGCTTAACATAAATTTGAAACCTCCTTCTTTGAGTTAAGGTTTCAAATTAATAGAAAGAAACTCACCTTTTAGTGTATATTACCGTTATGATATATCCACATCTATTTAAGCTAATTGAAGGGAAAAATAAACAATCTTATACCACTCATATCCCTGTGCTTGATTTAGATATTAAGTGCAGTTTCCTTTCTTTCTTTTCCTTTTTTCCATGTTGGTAGTAACTAGTGATAGTTGTCTTTGGTGATAAGAATTCCCTTAGGCTATAATCTAATAAGGAAGACTGGCACCTACAGAATATTTCTTTAACTCATGTACTGTACTTGAATAGCTCCCCAAGCATAGGTTTGCTTTCATAAAAAAAAAAGGAAAATAAAAAAGGGAGGAAGATGAAGATGTAGAATTGAGAAAATGCACTTTGGACTTCCTAAATCATTTGGCAGTCTAAAGAACCCTGTTTTACTGTTAATATTTACTTATTAATGCAAGTGTAATAGTCTCTGAATATGCAACCCAATATAATGATTATAGAATGAGGTTGAACACATAACAATGTGAAATAAATGGCTTGTAAAGATGTTTGAGTAGCTGTTCACACCAACAAACATGTCCTCAAAGTATTATTAACTTTATAGGGCAACGTGTTGAGGAAATGTTGTATCTACACTGAAATTTAATCCATTCTACTGAATATCTAAAGCCCATTATTTTTTATTTCTAAAATATCGATTTGGTTATTTTAAAGCGTACTTTATTCATTCAATGCCTCTAGTTTCTTGCTAATTATTTCAGGTTTTCTTTTTTAAAATATAATCAGTTTGTTATTTTGGCTTGTTACTTTTGATATCAAAAGTCTTTATAAGTTTGATTCTTTTTTTTTATTTCTACTTGATTTCATTCATGCTGCCTTGCTTCTTTGTGTATTTTGTGATTTTTCACTGCAGACTCATTTTGCTGGAAAACATTCTGTAGGCAGATTATTTGAGGTCTTATTGAAATTGCATTTCTTCAGTGAAAAGTTGGCATTGCTGTCATAGTTACCAGTGGACCTCACCCAACTGGTGTCTACTTAAAATTTTTCTCATAATGTTTTATGCTCAAACAGGAGCATAAAACCTAGAACACAAACTAAAGAATTGCATGAATGCTGCCTTGTGATAAAGAAAATTCTATTAAGTTTCTCTTGTTTGTTTTAGATTTGGCTTTTTCAATCTTTCTATTGCCAAAGTCAAGACAGACAAGTTTTCTTCTTGTGGAATTCTGTTTACTTATTAAACTCTTTACTGAGTTGCAATTCCTTAGGGTCTAAACTTTATTTAAGGTTTTCTTATATCCTCCTTACATGGGGTGAGACTGGGGCTTTGTCTCCTGCGTACTGCACTTTGTCAAAACAGAAGCTTAAATTATGAAGATATGGAGATAGGGAGAAGTCAAAAGCTGATTTTGACATTTGCTAACCTCCCAGGATTTATGCTTTCACTGAGTTTTCACATTTGCTGAGTCTTTATTTCTTGCCAGCTCAAATGTTTGTCTACACACACACATACACACATCTATGCATACATATACATATATTTCATATGTATTTAAATGTAATGTCTTCATCCAGCTCTATAAATGGCTTCCATTATAAGAATCATTCAAATTATGAAGTCTAACATATTGTTATCAACAAAACTCTGGGGGACACTTTTGTAATATAAATGTTTAAGTCTCATGCCTTATCTACTCTGTCAGAATATTCATATCTAGGATAGGAATTTACACATGTCTTTTTTTATACCAAACCCCAAAAGTAATTCTAACTTGTACTTTTGGATAAGAATAACTGCTATAAGATGTCCTTGAAGCTAAGAAATTGTATATATATATATATATATATACATATATAATATATGTGTATTGAATATATACATATATACACACACATATATACATCACACACACACACACACACACACACACACTCTAAGCATTTTGACCTGAAGTTTCCAAACCATAGAAAAAGTGAAACCCCTCTAATTCTACCCTATAGAGTTGCAAAAGCTCTGGTTCTAGACAAAGAAATTATTGGATGATCTCATAGAAAATTTGATGACTATCCCCACAAAAACTATAGCCCATCAAGGTAGGCCCCTTATATCTTGTCAGTTTCCCAAACCATGATGACTGGCTGTTTACCAGGAGATAGACATATGGCACTAGAATTCAGTACTGATAGCTTAGAAAATTATAGCTTTTCAAGTTCCTTACTGACATATTCAGTTTGAGATAATAAGCAATACAGGGAATTGTCTTAATCATCAGATACTTTTGATAATCTTCAAAAAATAATCTCAGATTATTAAAAACAAATTGAATTGCTGAAGAGTTGCACACATCAGCCCAACTGAAATACAGCAACAAAAGTATAATCCATAATGGTAAGATATTTTTCCCCTGTGGTTGTTGTTCTGTTTTGCTTTTATTGTTTTTGCTTTTAATCTGGTGAAGAAAGAATTCACTGTTCCGGAATTCTGGAGAAGAGACAGTTATTGCCAGTGGCAGTATAGAAGTAAAGATAATTTCAGACAACAGCAGGCTTTCTTGCACACTCTTTTCCATTTCATTAATAACATGGTCCATAAAGAGACATGCTTTGTGAAGCTGAAAGTGGGGATAGGAATTCCTCAGAAAGAGCAGACATCTGTGCAGATGATTAACATTTTTAAGATACTCCATCCCCCCTTTTCAGTGGCTTCTTATTGAAATGCTGATGGGAGATGAGGCAATTATTAGTAATATCATCTACTAGCAACCCTGTTTTTTAAACCACAACCTGTGTGTTTGTTTCTTTTTATTTCCCTCACTGAAAAGAGCAAATTTTCTGGACATCTCTGCACGATATTGAGATTGTTAGAGCTGGCTTACATCTTAAAGGACTTCATTAGATACCAGACCATGGCAAATAAGGGCTGCTCTGTTTTCTTCCCTAGTGTATGTCTCACTCTTAGGACACTGGCATATAATGAGTAGAGTGCCTATTAAGTTCTTTTTGACTGAATGAATAATGTGGTTCAACCTTTTATTTTTTTTTAGAATTTTTACTACTTGTGACTGCCTCCACTGCTACTATCTTGATTTAAGCACAGAAGGCTCCCACCTGGTCTCTGAGCTTCTCCCTTTCATCTCCCTAGCCTGTTCCTATCACAGCAGTAGAGTGAACTTTTAAAAATACAAGTCAGCTCCTATCTCTCATCTGCTCAAGCCCCCTCAGTGGTAGGCCCCTCAGGGAAATCAAAGCTGATGCAGCCTGCCGGTGCTTGTGGTGCGTGGCCCCCAAGTACTTCCCTGACCTTACCTCTTACCACTAAACTCCATTCTTTAATCTGCTTTAGGAGCACTGACTTCCTACCTGTTTCTTGAACAAGGGAGGCACATTCTTACCTCAGTCCTTTATTTAGATTCTTTTTCTCCTTTCCCTAGAAAACCTCCCCCACTTCCCCACGCAGATTCCTCGTTCTCTTGCAATCTTCAGATCTTTGCTTAAAAGTTACCTTTTTACTAAATCTTATCGCATCCCAGCACTCCATGGCAATTGTCATCAAGTGACATGTTTTACTTCTTGAGCTGCTTCGACCTGTTCCTTTCCATTAGAAGTCCCTTAAGGACAGAGATTTTTACCTTTTTTGTTCCCTCTATGCCACCATTGAAAAATAGCATTGACTGGATGCTCAATAATGGGCTCTCAATAAAGAGATTAGAGGAGTAGATGAATGAAAAAATAGAGGCCGGGGTGGGTCGAGCAATTTGCCAAAGAGCACATTGATTGCCAATGTTAAAACTTCATGGAAGTCGCAGAGGGTATGAAGTGGGTTAGACACAAGATTGACTTAGCATCTTGAAAGGGGAATTTCACTCCAAGTTTGTCACAGGGATGAGGTGCAATGGGAAAATAAACTACTCTCCTCTCTATTTTAGCTGGGAAGAAATACTATCCTAACAACACTATTAGAATAAGAAAAAGCAGATTTTTATGAGTTTTTTAGATATTTGAATGAAACTTAACATTATTGTTACACTAAGAAAATTATAAGTGTAATCTTGCTTAGACTTTGGCTTTTTTGACAGTGTTCTGTTTAGTTTTATTTGGGGAAACATCTGAGAGGTATCATGTTCAAATATCAAATAAACAAAATCTCTACCATTCTTTGCCACCTTGCTTTCATAAAAGGATATTATAAAAGCCCCCATAAAAATAGATAAATACAACATACATACATAAAATTAGAACAGAGAATATTTAAAGTAGGGAATAGTTCTTTTATTTATTTATTTCTGAGGTATATCTTAATTCCAGCTTTGTGAGATATAATTGACAACATTGTGTAAGTTTAAGGTGTAAATGTGTTGATTTGATAGACCTAGATATTACAAGATGATTACCACCGTTGGCTAGCAGCAATATCATGTCACATACTCATCATCTCTTTCTTTTGGTGATCTACTCTCTTAGCAGATGTCAAGTATACAATACAGTATTGTTAACTATAATACCATGTTCTATATTAGGTTCACACTCTATAAGTTATTCATCTTATAATTGGAAGTTTGTAGCTTTTGACCAACATCTCCCTATCCCCTCCATCCTCCAGCCTGGTAACTACCACCTTACTTTGTTTTTATGAGTTTGGCTTTTTTAAGTTCTACATATAAGTGATATCTTGTAGTGTCTGTTTTTCTCTCTTTGACTTATTTCATTTAGCATAACATCTTCAAGTTTTATCCATATTATTGCAAATGACAGGATTTTCTTCTTTGTCATGGCTGGATAATATCCCATGGCATGTATATATCATATCTTCTTTATCCACTCATCTGTTAGTGGATACTAAGATTGTTTACGTATAGTGGCTAATGTGAACAATCCTACAATGAATAGGATACAATGCAGGTATTTATTTCAGATTCTATTTCATTTTTTTTGGACATAGATATAAAAGTGGGATTGTTGGATCATATTGCCATTATATATGTGTGTATATATGTATATATATTTTTTGAGGAATGTCATATTGTTTTCCATACTGTTCTGTATCAACTTAAATTCTGACCAACAGTGCATATGGGCTTCTTTTGTCTGCTTTCTTATAAACATTACTTATACACATAGTACTTGTTGGCTTTTGACTTTTTGATGGTAGCCATTCTAAAACACGTGAGGTGATATCTCATTTTGGTCTTGATTTTCCCTAATAATAAATGATTTTGAGCACATTTTCATGTACCTGGAGGCTATTTATATGTTGTCTTTGGAAAAATGTCTATTCAGTTCCTCTGCCCATTTTTTAATTGCTTTATTTGACATTTTGTTTTTGAGTTGTATGTGTTCCTTATATATTTTGGATATTAACTTCTTGTAAGATACATGATTTGCAAATATTTTCTCCCTATCTTGTTTTCCTTTTTTCTTGATTATTTCTTTTGTTATGCAGATTTAAAAAAAATTATTGCAGTCTCACTTACTTTTTGGTTTTGTTGCTTATACTTTTTTTGGTGTCATATGTAAAAAATAATTACCCAGATCAATGTCAAGGAGATTTTTCTCTATGTTCTTCTAGAAGTTTTATGATTAAGTCTCTAATCCCTTCAGGGTTCGTTTTTGTGAGTGGTAAAAGTAGGTGCCTGATTTTATTTTTCTGCATGTGATTATCCAGTTTACCCAACACCATTCATTGAAAAGATTATCCTTTCTCCATAAAGTATTCTTGGCCCCTTTGTCAAATATTAGCTGACTATTTATGCAAATGTTTATTTCTTGGCTCTTATTTTTGTTCCGTCTTTGAGTCTGTATTTATGCCAGTACCACACTGTCATGATTACTATAGTCTTGTGGTACAATTTGCCTCCAACGTTGTTCCTCTTTCTTAGGATTGTGTTGGCTATTTAGAGGCTCTTGATTCCATATAAATTTTAGAATTTTTTTTCTATTTGTCAAAAAATTCCTTTGGATCTGTTTTTTTTTTTTTTTTAAGATTTTATTTATTTATTCATGAGAGACAGAGAGAGAGGCAGAGACACAGGCAAAGGGAGAAGCAGGCTCCATGCAGGGAGCCTGATGTGGAACTCCATCCGGGACCCTGGGATCACGCCTTGAGCCAAAGGCAGATGCTCAGCTGCTGAGCCACCCAGGCATCCCTGCATTGGATCCTGATAGGGATGGCATTCAATGTAATAGATGGCTTCAGGTCATATGGGCATTTTTAACAATATTAGTCTGTTTCATGAACACAAAATATCTTTCCATTTGTTTATATCTTTCTCAATGCCTTCCATTAAAGTCTTGTAGTTTTAGAGGTACAGAGTTTTCACCTGCTTAGTTATATTTATTCCTAATTATTTTTATTATTTTTGATGCTATTGTGACTTAAAATTTTTATTTATTTTTCAGAGAGTTTGTTAGTATATAGAAAAACTTTTTTTAAAAATTTTGATTTTATATCTTGCAACTTTACTGAATTTGTTGATCAATTCCAATAGGCTTTTTGGTGGAGTCTTTAGGATTTTCTAATTATAAGACCATATCAGGGGGACCTGGGTGGCTGTTAAGCATCTGCCTTCAACTCAGGTCATGGGATCCTGGATTAGAGACCCATGTTGTGCTCTACACTCAGCAGGGAATCTGCTTCTCTATCTCTTTTGGTAGGTGTGTGTTCTCTCTCTCTCTAAAATAAATATATAAAATATTTTTAAAGAGACTACATCGTCTGCAACGACAATTTCTTTTTTTCCTTCCTGATCCTGGTGGTTTTTATTCCTTTTTTCTTGCCTGATTGTTCTGGCCAAGACCACTAATACTATGCTGTATTGGAGTGGTGAGAGTGGGGTCCCTTATCTTGTTCCTGATCTTAGAGGAAAAGCTTGTAATGTTTTACTATTGAGTACGATGTTGTCTGTGGACTTGTTGTATACAGCATTTATGGTGTTGAGATATTTTCCTCCTGTACTCAATGCAGAGATTTTTTAATAATGAAAGGATATTGTATTTTGTCACATGCTTTTTCTGCATCTATTGAAAAATCATATGATTTTTATCTTTCATTTTATTAATGGATGCACAACATTTATTGGTTTGTATATGCTGAAACATTCCTGTATCTTAGGGTTAAATCTCACTTGATCATAGTGTATGATCCTTTTAATGTGTTGTTAAATTTGGTTTGCTAATGTTTTGTTGAGAATTTTTTTGCATCCATATTCATTAGAGATATTGCTCTGTAATTTTCATTTTTGTAGTATCTAAATGTTAGTTTTTAGAATTCAGTAGATTTGACTTTATGGAAGAGTCTACTAAATGAAAATTATGTTTCTCATTTCCTTATGTCCAAACAGTGGTCTGCACACCTATGTTAAGGAGTCAATTCTTACAAATTTGAGCTTTTACATGCACCAAAGTTCCTGACACTAAAAGTAATATTATTTCACCATACCTCTCTGCTACCTAAGATCTCCAGAAACTATAAGAAACCAAATGAGAATCCTGCCTCTAAGGATTAACCGTCTATGAGGAAAATATGTGAAAAGGAATGGCCACTTTTCCCAGATCACAAGGAAACAGATTCCTCTATGACATACCTAAGAAACTTAATTAGCATTGTTCATATGCAGGGGTAAATATGGGATAGACAAGCTAAATATGATCAGAGGCATTAGCCCATGGTTTTAGGATTGTTGTACAGACAGAGATGAATGGGCTACTGTTTGACTTACTCATTTATCATCCAGTCTCTAATTGAAAAGCTGATACCAATTAAGATTAGTCAACCAAACTTATAAAATATTTAATCAATTCAAAATCTTCCCAAATTGTCATGCCAAAGGCCAATTCACTGATTTGTGTTTGTTTTTTTCTCATTCATTATTTATTTTTATCCAGAAATATTGTTAAAAGGTATTTAGAGATACATGTAATAAAACAGGAAAATTAAGTTAAAGTTGTTTTATCAAATGGTACATAGAAAAGAGAAAATAAGTTCAGAAAGGAAAATAAATTTGCATTTAATCTTCAACAAGATATTATTCCTTAAGTGATCAACTTGACATCTGTGGAGGTCAGATTCTTGTTTATATGCATCCACCATAAATTGAAATAAATAAAATTAAAGATGATATTATATGTTTTATGTAGAATATAAATTTAATATAATTATATAGAATAGTTGAATAGCATCAAATTTATTATCAGTTTCTGATCAAATAGGCTTATTAGTCAAAAGGTAGTCAAACCATATTTTTTCTTGATTAAAACCATAATGCAGATAAAATCTACATGATATCATTTTATCGTATAATTAAAGAAACTGGCATAATGTACACTAGACCAAACAAGTTACTATAAATTCAGAAACACTAATCAATATATATGTAAGACATGCTCTGTCTTAACTTCCAAAATTGTTCCAGTTATCTACTACTATATAACAAAATATTCTAATACTTAGCCTTCTCTTGATGATGAGGGTCAGAATCTCAAGGCTCAGCTTGGCCCTTCTTTTATACCATGGGTGCCATCTAGAATCAGTTAGGAACCAGGCTTATCTAGAAGATCTAGAATGATTTCATTGACAAATTTGGCATATTTGTGAGGATAGCTGGAGGGTTGAGCTCCCCTGGGCCTCTCTCCCTTTCCATATTTTCTCACGACCTGTGGTCTTTCCAACATGGTGGTCAAACTTCTTACATGGCAGCCCATGTCTCCAAGAGACCAAAGCAGAAGCTACTAGTTCTCTGAAACACTAGGCCTTATCTGGCAAAGCATCAGTTATGCCACATTCTGTTATTCAAAGCCATCACAGAGTAGTAGCCTGGATTCAAGGAAAAACAAAATAGACCCAACCTTTCACTGGGAGGAGTATTAAATAATTATGACATCTTTACTTCTCTACAGCTCATGTGTAGGTTTTGAAGTAATTTATAAACAGTATACATGGAGTGATCCTAATTAGTAGTAGGGAATGGGGTATAAGTAGAAGTCATTGCCACTTTGTGATCTTGTCCATGCCTGCTAATTGTTCATTTATGCCATATGTTTAGTCCAGTTTTTGCTAAGCCGTGTGACATTTTCATCATGTTTTAATAACAGGTCAGGTTTTCTTAAAAAGAGGTGAAGATTACAGTATATAAAATGGTCTTGTTACAAAAATCCATTTTATATTGAGTTCAGTTTTCTCTTATGATACAGATTTTGTATCATAATCTTACTGGTAGCACATTTTGGAGGGTTTAGTTTATTTTATTTTTTTAATTTTTATTTATTTATTTATGATAGTCACACAGAGAGAGAGAGAGAGAGAGAGAGGCAGAGACATAGGCAGAGGGAGAAGCAGGCTCCATGCACCGGGAGTCCGATGTGGGATTCGATCCCGGGTCTCCAGGATCGCGCCCTGGGCCAAAGGCAGGCGCCAAACCACTGCACCACCCAGGGACCCCTGGAGGGCTTATTTTTAAGACCACTTTTAAGAAAGAGTACTTGTCACAAAGCAAAAATAAATGTATATATACATATATATGTGTGTGTGTATACACATGCATATATATATGTATGGATGTACACATATAAATAGAAATACATAATATGGGGATATAAATACATACACACATAAACCATACAGTGCCTAAAAAATCTTTAAGAAAATAGTTATACCAATAATATTTTATTTATTTATATTTAAATATAAGAGAAAACACTAAATAGAAACATTAAAGGCCCCTCAGAAGAGGGCTTTCCCAATGCAGTTAGATATCTGGTTTTTTGATCAGTGGCAACATTCTTTGTTATTGCAGCTTTTGATTTACAGCTTCAAATAGGCTTTGAAAAATATAATAGAACATCTTTAATTAAATCCCCTAAACTCACATTCATGGATAAATAATAATCCATCAGCTATTTTATTTTCTACCAGTACCCCAGAGAACTTGACAGTCTTAATCACTTTAGCCATTTATACCTTCATTTTGGCTTTATTTCAGTCAAGCCATTTAGCGGAGTTTATCTAAATTACTGTATCTTTTTTCTTATCACACATTCAGAGCTGTAACACAGAAACTAATTTCAGGTGCAAAATAGAATATCACAGAGGCCCAGACATCAGTAGTACAGGCGCATTAGAATGAAAAGTTACCTGTCACTAACGGATATTTGTCTCTGTAATGAGCTGAGGCAAAGGAACTGTGGCTATAATAAAATTAAAAGACACCAGTAGCATTGCAGAATCCTAACTCTGAGAGAATATATGACTTCTGTGTTAAACCTCTAGAAGTGAGCACTTTTCCAGTAAAATACATTATGAAATGTGTTCCTCTACTTATTTTGGATAATAGGTAGAGAATCCCAAACACAGAAAACACCCCTGTCATTGCTAAAATACCATGACATATAGGTCATTGTTTCAGTAGAAACAATTTAATCACCTTACAACATACTTCTTAATAAAACATTCTCAGAAGGTTGAGCGTTATGTAATAGCACAGTATGCAATGACATTTTTTAACACAGATATTAAAAAGTGGTATTGATGACAAATGCATCCATTTTGGAAAAGAGAATTTCACCCCCTATTTTAACTCTAAATCATTCCAAAGTCACCAGATTCAGATTCCAAAGTAAAATGTTGATGTCTTTTCTTTTCCTTATATGTTGTTATGGAAAAAAGCAGATTTGTATTCCTGAAACTAGTGTCTCATTTATGGACAGTAGGGAATACATTACTCACTTTATCGCCTTAGCTTCTCTTCTGACATCACCTCGTGCCTTTTGAAGCCCCTGCATTCACTGTTCCAGCTAAACTCAAATAATTCCTGTTTTCTTATTAGACAGCATCATCTTTTATGTAGATAATTTGAATCTTACTTTTTTCTTGTCAGGAAGTTTATTTCCAACTTTTTAACTTGACTTCTGTCTAGTTTAAGCTTAATTTGCTCCAAGAAGACTTTATTCCTTCATAGTCTCCTCCACTTAGTCCTCTTAGAAACTGGTGTGAGAGACAGAATAATATATTATGCAGAACCCCTTCAGGGAAGGACATGGTGCCCAGATGCTTGGAGGCCTGTCAGCAGGCAGCCTTTAGCTGGCAACGTCTTCAGTATCACATTAGCTCTAGGGAGCCACCTCACTCAAGATCATAGTCTTCCCAAGGTGAATTGACCCAAGGTAATGACCAACTGAGATGAAGGTATAGAAGCCCAGCCCTTTCTTCCAAGAACAAGTTTAATAGGATATTTTAGCTTCAGAGATCCCTGAGGCATTAGGTGAAACTGTTGTCATGCCCACAAAACAGCTTGAATTCATCCTCTGCCCAATTCTGCTACTTTTTTCCCCTTCCACAGCTACTGATCACTGGGGCACTCCTTGATATATATTCTGCACTCTAAACACTGACTTACAGAAACCAACATGCTAAAATGTATTTATGCATTATTTTACCTTGCTCTTGCCATATTATTGCAATTAAAACACAGTATTGTGATTCTGTTTGTCTCTAGTTCCTACAAGAAGATAAACTTCAAGAAAACAGGCACACACACACACACAAAAAAAAAACAAAGAAAACAAGCACATAGCAGATGCTCAATAAATATTGAATTGATTAATGGGAGGATTAATGTAGAAATGAATCTCTTGAAGAACAGAATTTTGAGATAATACTGTTTTAAGGAATAATCTTCTAACACTGATACATGTTGCTGACTCCATCCTTCCTTGGTGACTTTTAAAAAATCTATCTAAAATTATCTTATCAATGACAATTGCTATTCTGTACCACATTCACTACCTGAGAGATAAGTATGAAATACTGACCTTGCTATGCTGCAAATTCTATTAATTCTTTTGTACATCCTCTCTGAACCTGAATCCTTGACTCCTTTTCCTTACCACGCAATTTAATTGCCCCTTTCTACCTTTCTACTTCTCTATGCAGCAATTAACACATGTAAATAGGGCTGAAGTATAAAGAAGGAAGCAAATAAAGCAAAAGAGGTGAACAAACAAAATGAAAAATAAAATAAAATTTTTAGGTGTACACAAATTGGAATGACTCCAAGCTACATCTTTATAAATTAGGCTGAAGTTGTTAACAAGTTAGGAACTAGGGCAGTAATATTACTTCTATTTTCTAAGAGCTCACACTGATGATTTTGAATTAATATTTACAATGATATAGCCATTGAGCTTTATTAAAGCACATAATTCAATGAGATGAAGTGCAAGAGATTGTATAATTACTGGATAGCATGATAAAATAACATTTTCCTTATGGATTTTGGACTTTACTGTATCATGAGCATGGTGGTCAACTAGCTGGGTTTGGGCATCTAACTACTGGGTTTGGATACTTTTCTGCCATTGATTTGCTGCATGACTTCAGGCAAACTATTTAGTCACACTGGGGCTTAGTTTCCTCATCTATAAAATGGACTAATAATTGCATCAAGTTCCTCAGTTCTTGGGATGGTAAAGTGAGATTACAAACTGAATAGCAGTATTAATGCTCTTCACCTTTAAAGGTACAGCCTCTGAGTGTTATTGCTAATGTTCTAAGTAGTCTCATGTAAAAATCTATCTTATCAGACATTGAAACAAAGGATCAGAGTGCATTTAGCTTTTCTCGCTTTTTAATGGAATGAAAGAGTTCTTAATTTGAGAAAATGAAAGGGCTGATGAAATAATTTCCTTTTGTCTTTATTCAACATGCTATTGCAAGCTTGTTAAAAATGGTCTTTTTTCAGCAATCTCCTGATCAATAGGTTGTCCAAGATTAAAATCAAAACAGAAACTGATACCAAGGAGTTTATTTTATGTTCCACCTTTTCAGTAGAGCTACCTGATAAACTGTTAGTGCGTGGAAGCAAGCAAGACCCCCAGTGTTCATTCGTTAACTAGTTGTTTGCCCCCCAACACACCCCCATCAAAATGGTGTCCACTGTTCTTGCTTGAATTTTCCAGTAAGTGAGATGCCTTGAAATACTGTATTTGTGGGATGGTACTACTAGCATATTTTTTATGCTTCAAGGTTTTTCTTTTCTTTGTTTCTTTTTTTTTTATTTACAGATTTAGAAATTCTGATGTCCTTAGAAGTCGTATTTATTTTTAGAATAATCACAGTATTTTCTGTTTGGAGCCATATATATCTTAGTGCTAATTTATAATCCTTAACGAGTTCTTCTCTTTGGAGGAAAGAAGAGAAGGAGATGTGGTACATAAAATGATCATGGGATCGCTTGGGTGGCTCATTCGGTTAAGTGATCGACTCTTGGTTTCTGCTCAGGTCATGATCTAGGGTCATAAGATTGAGCCCCACGTCAGGCTCCATGTTCAGTGGGGAGTCTGCTTGAGATTATCTTTCTGCCTCTGCTTCTGCTCCCCCACCACACTCATGCACACAACTTTCTCCAAAATAAATAAGCAAATAAATCTTTTAAAAAAGAGAAATGACTGTGGAAAAATTCAAAGAAATATAATTTATATATTGAGTGTATCATTTTACATAATATGTTAACTTAGTTCTATGTTCTTTTTTTTTTTTTTTTGTATATTTTTTATTGGAGCTCAATTTGCCAACATATAGCATAACACCCAGTGCTCATCCCATCAACTGCCCCTCTCAGGGCCCATCACCCAGTCACCCCAACCCCCCACCCACCTCCCTTTCCACTACGCCTTCTTCGTTTCCCAGAGTTAGGAGTCTCTCATGTTCTGTCAGCCTCACGGATATTTCCCACTCATTTTCTCTCCTTTCTCCTATAATCCCTTTCACTATTTTTTATATTCCCCAAATGAATGAGACCATATAATGTTTGTCCTTCTCTGATTGACTTACTTCACTCAGCATAATACCCTCCAGTTCTACTCTCGTCGAAACAAACGGTGGGTATTTGTCGTTTCTGATGGCTGAGTAATATCCCATTGTATACATAGACCACATCTTTATCCATTCATCTTTAGATGGACACCGAGGCTCCTTCCACAGTTTGGCTACCATGGACATGGCTGCTATAAATATTGGGGTGCAGATGTCCTGGCATTTCACCGCATCTGTATCTTTGGGGTAAATCCCCAGCAGCGCAATTGCTGGGTCATAGGGCAGGTCTATTTTTAACTCTTTGAGGAACCTCCACACAGTTTTCCAGAGTGGCTGCTCCAGTTTGCATTCCCACCAACAGTGCAAGAGGGTTTCCCCTATCTCCACATCCTTTCCAACATTTGCTGTTTCCTGTCTTGTTAATTTTCACCATTTTCACTGGTGTGAGGTGTATCTCATTGCGGTTTTGATTTGTATTTCCCTGATGGCCAGTGATGCGGAGCATTTTCTCATGTGCATGTTGGCCATGTCTATGTCTTCCTCTGTGAAATTTCTGTTCATGTCTTTTGCCCTTTTCATGATTGGATTGTTTGTTTCTTTGGTGTTGAGTTTAATAAGTTCTTTATAGACCTTGGATATTAGCCCTTTATCTGACATGTCATTTGCAAATGTCTTCTCCCATTCTGTAGGTTGCCTTTTAGTTTTGTTGACTGTTTCCTTTGCTGTGCAGAAGCTTTTTATCTTGCTGAAGTCCCAATAGTTCACTTTTGCTTCTGTTTTCCTTGCCTTCATAGATGTATCTTGCAAGAAGTTTCTGTGGCCAAGTTCAAAAAGGGTGTTGCCTGTGTTCTCCTCTAGGATTTTGATGGATTCTTGTCTCACATTTAGATCTTTCATCCATTTTGAGTTTATCTTTGTGTATGGTGTAAGAGAATGGTCTAGTTTCATTCTTCTACATGTAGCTGTCCAGTTTTCCCAGCACCATTTATTGAAGAGACTGTCTTTTTCCAGTGGATGGTCTTTACTGCTTTGTTGAATATTAGTTGACCATAGAGTTCAGGGCCATTTCTGGGTTCTCTATTCTGTTAATTGATCTATGTGTCTGTTTTAGTGCCAGTACCACACTGTCTTGATGATCAAAGCTTTGTAGTACAACTTGAAATCTGGCATTGTGATGCCCCCAGCTCTGGTTTTCTTTTTCAATATTCCCCTGGCTTCGGGGTCTTTTCTGATGACACAAATCTTAAGATGATTTATTCCAACTCTCTGAAGAAAGTCCATGGTATTTTGATAGGGATTGCATTAAATGTGCAAATTGCCCTGGGTAGCATTGACATTTTCACAATATTATTTCTTCCAAACCATGAGCAAGGAATATTTTTCTATCTCTTTGTGTCTTCCTCAATTTCTTTCAGAAGTGTTCTGTAGTTTATTTTTAAATATTTTATTTATTTATTTTTTGAGAGACAGATAGAGAGAGAGAGAGAGAGAGAGGCAAAGACACAGGCAGAGGGAGAAGCAGGCTCCATTCAGGGAGCCAGATGTGGGACTTGATCCTGGATCTCCAGGATCAGGCTGTCCTGTTCTGTAATTTTTAGGGTATAGATATTTTACCTCTTTGGTTAGGTTTATTCCTAGGTATCTTATGCTTTTGGGTGCAATTTTAAATGGGATTGACTCCTTAATTTCTCTTTCTTCAGTCTCATTGTTAGTGTATACATGTGCCACTGATTTCTGGGCATTGATTTTGTATCCTGCCCCACTGCCAAATTGCTGTATGAGTTCTAGCAATCTTGGGGTGGAATCTTTGGGTTTTCTATGTAGAGTATCATGTCACTGGTGAAGTGGGAGAGTTTGACTTCTTCTTTGCCAATTTGAATGTCTTTTATTTCTTTTTGTTGCCTGATTGCTGAGGCTAGGACTTCTAGTACTATGTTGAATAGCAGTGCTGAGAGTGGACATCCCTGTCATGTTCCTGATCTTAGGGGAAAGGCTCCCAGTATTTTCCCATTGAGAATAATATTTGCTGTGGGCTTTTTGTAGATGGCTTTTAAGATGTTGAGGAATGTTCCCTCTATCCCTACACTCTGAAGAGTTTTGATCAGGAATGGATGCTGTATTTTGTCAAATGCTTTCTCTGCATCTATTGAGAGGATCCTATGGTTCTTGTTTTTTCTCTTGTTGGTGTGATCTATCATGTTGATTGTTTGTGAGTGTTGAACCAAACATGCCCCCCGGGGTAAATCCCACTTGGTCATGGTGAATAATCTTAATGTACTGTTGGATCCTATTGGCTAGTATGTTGTTGAGAATTTTTGCATCTGTGTTCATCAGGGATATTGGTCTATAATTCTCCTTTTGGTGGGGTCTTTGTATGGTTTTGGAATTAAGGTGATGCTGGCTTCATAAAAAAAGTTTGTAAGTATTCCATCCCTTTCTATCTTTCAGAACAGCTTTAGTGGAATAGGTATTGTTTCTTTAAATGTTTGATAGAATTCCCCTGGGAAGCCATCTGGCCCTGGACTTTTGTGTTTTGGGAGGTTTTTGATGACTGCTTCAATTCTCTTCCTGGTTATTGGCCGTTCAGATTTTCTATTTCTTCCTGTTCCAGTTTTGGTAGTTTGTGATTTTCCAGAAATGTGTCCATTTCTTCTATATTCCCTAATTTATTGGCATATAGCTGCTTATAATATGTTTTTAAAATTGTTTAAAAAAATAAAATTGTTTGTATTTCCTTGGTTGTGATCTCTCCTTTTTCATTCATGATTTTATTAATTTAAGTCTTTTCTCTTTTGTTTTTAATAAGATTGGCTAATGGTTTATCTATTTTATTAATTCTTTCAAAGAATCAACTCCTGGTTTTGTTGATCTGTTCTACAGTTCTTCTGGTCTCTATTTCATTGAGTTCTGCTTGAATCTTTATTAATTCTCTTCTTCTACTTGGTGTAGGTCTTATTTGCTGTTCTTTCTCTAGTTCCTTTAGGTGCAAGGTTAGCTTGTGTATTTGATTATTTTTCCCAATTTTTTGAGGGATGCTTGTGTTACAATGTATTTCCCTCTCAGGACTGCTTTTGCTCTATCCCAAAGATTTTGAATGGTTGTATCTTTATTCTCATTAGTTTCCATGAATCTTTTATTTTTTCTCTAATTTTCTGGTTGACCCTTTCATCTTTTAGCAGGATGCTCTTTAACCTCCACGTCTTTGAGTTCTTCCAAATTTATTCTTGTGATTGAGTTCAAGTGTCAAAGCATTATGGTCTGAAAATATGTAGGGGACAATCCCAACCTTTTGGTATTGGTTGAGACCTGATTTGTGATCTAGTATGTGGTCTATTCTGGAGAAAGTTCCATGTGCACTTGAGAAGAATGTGTATTCAGTTGTGTTCAGATGTAAAATTCTGCAAGTATCTGTGAAATCCATCTGGTCCAGTGTATCACTTAAAACTTATAGATGTTGTCCTTAGAAAATCTGTCATTTGCAGAAAGTGCTGTGTTGAAGACTCCAGTATTAGTGTATTATTATCTAAGTATGTCTTTACTTTGATTATTAATGGATTGATATACTTGCAGCCTCCACATTAGGGGCATAAATATTCGTGATTGTTAGGTCCTCTTGTTGGATAGATCCTTTAAGTGTGATATAGTGTCCCGCTTCATCTCTTACTACAGTCTTTGGGATAAACTTAATTTATCTGATATGAGGATGGCTACCCCTGCTTCCTTTTGAGGACCATTTGAATGGTAAATGGTTCTCCAAGCTTTTATTTTCAGGCTGTAGGTGTCCCTAGGTCTAAAATGAGTCTCTTGTAGACAGCAAATAGATGGATCTTGCTTTTTTATCCAGTCTGAAACCCTGCTCCTTTTGATGGAATCATTTAGCCCATTCACATTCAGAGTTACTATTGAAAGATAACAATTTAGTGTCATTGTAATACCTATTCAGTCCCTGTTTTTGTGGATTATCTTTGGGTTCCCTCTTTCTTTTACAGCTTCCCCTTGAAGAGCTGGTTTTTTTTTTTTCACATATTCTTTCAGTTTTTGCATATCCTGGAAGTTCTTTATCTCTCCTTCTATTTTGAATGACAGCATTGCTGGATAAAGTATTCTTGGCTGCATGTTCTTCTCATTTTGTGACCTGAATATATCCTGCCAGCCCTTTCTGGCTTGCTAGGTCTCTGTGGAGAGGTCTGCTGTTAATCTAATATTTTTCCCATATAAGTTAGAGATCTCTTGTCTCTTGCTGCCCTAAGGATTTTCTCTTTATCTTTGGAATTTAAAAGTTTCACTATTAAATGTCAAGGTGTTGAATGGCTTTTACTGATTTTGGGGAGGACCTCTCTGTCTCCTGGATCTGAATGCCTGTTTGCCTCCCCAGATTAGGGAAGTTCTCAGCTATGATTTGTTCAAATATCCTTTCTGGGGATCCCTGGGTGGCGCAGCGGTTTGGCGCCTGCCTTTGGCCCAGGGTGCGATCCTGGAGACCCGGGATCGAATCCCACGTCAGGCTCCCTGCATGGAGCCTGCTTCTCCCTCTGCCTGTGTCTCTGCCTCTGTGTGTGTGTGTGTGTGACTATCATAAATAATAAAAAAAAAAAAACAAAAAAAAAAAAAAAAACAAATATCCTTTCTGGCCCTCTCAGCACCCTCTGGAATCCCAATTATACGTAGATTTTTCCTTTTGAAGCTGTCATTTATTTCCCTTAACCTCTCCTCATGATCTTTTATTGTTTTTCTCTTTTTTCCTCAGCTTCCTTCCTTGCCATCAACTTGTCTTCTATGTCACTCACTCTTTCTTCTACCTCATTAACCCTTGTCATTAGGATCTCCAGTTTGGATTGCATCTCATTTAACTGATTTTTAATTTTGGCCTGATTAGATCTAAATTCTGCAGTCATGAAGTCTCTTGATTCCTTTATGCTTTTTTCCAGAGCCACCAGTAGCTTTATAATTGTGCTTCTGAATTGGCTTTCTGACATCAAATTGTAATCCAAATTCTGTAACTCTTTGGCAGAGAGTACTGTTTCTGATTCTTTCTTTTGTGGTGTGTCATTCTTTCTAGTCATTTCGCTCAGTGCAGAGTGGCTGTATGAGCAGGCTGAGTAAAGAATATCAACCATGACCTAAGTAAATTTCACCCTAGATGATTCTGCCAAGGTCAGAGACCAGAAATTGAAAACAGATATCAGAACAAAATAAAACAAAAGGACCACTAAAGTGAAAACAAATTTTAAAACAAAGTAGTAAAAAATAAAAGGCCAGAGATCCTAAAGAAAAGAGAGAGAAAAAAAGAAAAGAAAAAAAGAAAAAACAAAAGGGGGGGGGAGAAAGAAATGAGGGGGACTGGGAGATGGTTGTGGTGAAAAAGTTGTAGTGGAGGGAGAATGTAGTGTACCTGGGGGGTTCTATAGGGTGATCCTCTTGTTTCTGAGGATATTAAGTTCTGTATATTAGTAGATGCTCAGTCCCAAATTTATATAAACCAGAAATACCTGTAGAGGGCTCCAACATTGACCACCAAAACATAAATGAGATAAAAGAGGGGGGCAGAATGGGAAAGAGGAATCTCCCAGAATGAAACAGCATGGTATACCACTTGGTTCTGGGTGCATGCTGGTCATGTTTTAGAAGGTATTAACTTCCGCCATTGTAGAACAGAATGAGGCAGGGAAAACAAAAAACACAAACCAAGAAAAACAAAACAAAACAAAAAAACATATCTTGCATATCTCCCAAAATTAAGTTGAGTATGTTGAAGGGAATCCAGAAGTGGAAAATATATCTAAGACCTGTAATTGTAGAAATACGTAAGAGGAAGAATCTTAAAACTGAAGAGGTGGTAAAATATTGTAGTTAACATGGAAAAAGAGAAAAAAATTGGAAATTTATAGTCTTATATAAAAACGTGTTGTACTGGAAAAAGGAAGAAAAAAAAGGAAGGGTACCCTCTGGTTCTATATAGTGTAAATCCCTCGACTTCCCCTGGAGCTTTCCAGCGCTGCTGGGTCGAGAACCTGCTCTTCCCCGGTCCTTCCAGCTGGTCTTCTGGGGGAGGGGCCTGCTGTGCCGGTTCTCAGGTGTGTGCACCTGGGGAGATGCTCCGCCCCTGCCGGTGCCGGGCTCAGCGGCAGCTGTTGACCCCGTGAGGCCCCTGTCCCCTGGCGGCCCCGCCCCTCCCAGGCACAGGGTGACACCAGGAGGGACAACCCCACTGGCGGCGGCCAGGTCCCCAGCCCTGGCGTCAGCTCCCGCAGTGCCGACCGGGAGGCTGGAGGCCCCACGGCCCCTCCTGCGGCTCTGCCCGGGCTCCCTGCTCAGCGCCTTTCCCTCCGGGAAGAATCCGGGGCGGATTCCACGTTCCCGCTTCTCCGGGGCGGGGCCTCCCTGTGCGGAGGCTTTCACCGCGGCCTCGGCCCGTCTCCTCGGGGCCTCCCCCACTGGATTCTTTTTATTTCATTTTTTCCACACCTCCCTACCTTGCTAGAAGCGAAAACCCTTCCCTCTGTAGCGTTCCAGCTGTTCTCTCTTTAAATCGTGGGTCGGATTCACAGGTGTTCAGGATGGTTTGAAAGGTGTCTAGGTGAGTTGGTGGGGCCAGGTGAGGTGAGGACCCTACTCCTCTGCCGTCTTGCCCCGTCCCCAGTTCCATGTTCAAAACTAAAAACTAATAATCATTATGGGGCCTATATTTAAATGCTGTTCCAGAGCATACCCATTTCATATATGACGCATGGAAAACTTTAAATTTACAAGTATATAATATATATTTCTTCATAATGTAGAATATTTCATTTACAGTTTGAAGGGAATTATTATACACATACACCCATTACTTAATAGCACAATAATTTAATGCTAATATCAGTATATATACCTTTTTTCTTTAATTGCAATTTAGGAAGACATCTAAGAATGAAGTTTAATTTTTTAAGTACTAATTTAAAATACCCAGTATTGACTGTAGTGGATATGAAAGATCATTTTGATGAAACCACACATCACATTTCCAGAGGTTCAGAGATAGAGATGTTTTGGCTGAGTAAGTACTCCACAAACTGATTCATAGAAATTGTTAACACCATTTTTTAGACTTATCTGTGAACTATTTGCACACATATTATTTTCATCTTAAGAAAGTTCCACAAAGGCTATCATGACTGTTATATAGTGCAAATTTAGAAAGAAGGTTAAATGAATTTTATTTCAGTAAATATTCTATAACTAAATGAGGTTATTTTTTTCTTAGTGGCACAGAACATGTCTTCCTCACAGTATATCGCTGGTTCTAGCATGATGCCAGGATGAATAGTTTGTTTGTTTGTTTTTTAAATATATTAAGTGAATGGTTGTCTTTGGCTGTAGGCATTTGTCAAGGGTTGTATTGTGTGCCTCAAAAATTAATATGTAAAGTCCTAGCTCTTAGAGCTTTAGAGTGTGACCTTAGTTGGAAGTAGGGTCTCTACAGAGGTAATTGAGTTAAAATGAGTTCCTTAGAGTGGGTGTTACTCCAATATGACTGATGGCATTATAAGAAGAGAAAATTTGGACACAGATACAAACATATAGCTGAACCCCCATGAGCACCTAAGGACAGCCACCTACAAGTCAACAAAGCAAGGCCTAGAACAGATTCTTCCCTCCTGGCTGGTACAAAGATCACACCGGATGACACCTTAATTCTGGATTTCTAGTTTACAGGACTATGGGACAGTGATGTCTGTTGTATAGGCCACTCAGTTTTAATAGTACTTTGTGATGTTAACTTTAGCTAACTAATACAGCATTGTAAGAGGAAACAACAACATTTGAAATGGGTAAATAAGTTCCCAAGTCTTTGTTGACAGGCATTTGCCAAGTTAGAAGGCCAGCATCTGACCTTAGGTCAGCTGTGAAGTTGGTACCTAAAACAGCAAGTTTCAGCCCTGTGTCACATCACACTGCCATGAATCATGGGTTGCAGGGACTATCACAATTTACTTTTATTAAAAATATGAGTCGTAAGATGGTGTAGAATTTATACTTTAAAAGAAGTTCAGCAGATTCTAAAAAATGTGATGCTCTAATTCCCAAAATGGAAGAAAATTCAAGCAGGACTCTTTAAACATAAAAATCTTCCTGGTAATAAATAAAAGAATAGAGCAACTATGAAATATAACTACTACAAAACCCACAGTCTGGGACCCTTTGACATGGGGATAAAAATCTGACATACTTCATTAATCGCGGAGGACATCATTGTGATTACAATCATCCAGTCAATAATTTCTAGTGACATTACCATCAAAAATTGCAAATTGTATTCAGCTTATTTTGTGATAGACATCAGTAAAATAAGAAATAATACATTTTGGAAAGATTTCCAGAAGAGTAGATAAGAATAAAAACCTAGAATTTCGAAGAGTGATCTTTAGTTATCTGCCTAAATCTGCTTTGTGGAAGAGCTCATTCTCTGATACTTTCAGGTTTGTCTTCCACTTTTAACATTTCCCTTATAGTCCTCTGCCAAATAAAGGCAGAATATGCATAAGGATGCAGAGTTCCACTGAATGTGGCTGCTCTAAAAATATTAGTGTTTATTATATTGCTTTAAAGGAAGTGAGACAATCTTTTCCAATGAAAGAAAAAAATCTACAACATACCATGAATCGTATAAACAATAGAGAAAAGAATGAGGAAAAAGAGCAGTACCAGCCTTGCGGGCATTTTTTTCTTTTTCTAGGTTATTGGTATGATTTAGGCGCCACAGATAGGCTTTTCTGTCTTAGGATATTACTGGGTCAATAGGCATCAAGGGGAAGATTTACCAGCCCCAAATCCATAGAAACCAGTGTGGAAAATTCTGCTGCATAGATCTGAAAATGTATGCATATGTGCTGTGTAAAGTTAATGACTCTATTAAATATTTAAATGTTAACAAAATTGTCCACAGTCTCCTTCCTTAACATAGAGCTTTAAAAAAAAAAATTCCTGAAGTCTTGTATTTTTATGAGTTTTCATTGTTAACCTGTATTCATAAGTATGAAATTTATTAACATGTTCTCATCTTACAAAGAGAATTGAATTAAATTCTTTTTCAGTGCTTTTGTGAAACCCATTCAAAGATGAAGGATGAAATTTGAGAGTGTTGAATTGTTATCAGTGAATCTGTATCTAACCAGTGTCTGCCGAAAACTCTTATTAAAAGGTTCAACATATCCATTGCTTTAGTCTTGAAAAAACAGAATTTAAGAATAGGCTTAAGTGCAGGTAGTTAGTTTATGTTGGGAAATGGTCCCAGAGAATAGGAGGTGGGGTTTTGGAAGGAGTGAAACCAGGATGGAATGAAAATCCATTGAAGGGTGAGTTAACCAGATTTGGGACCAACAGCCTCTCACAATGAGATCTTTTAAAGATGAAAATACCTTAAAATTGTTCACTCAAAGGATAAGAGAGGAAGCCTGTATTTACCAACTAGTATCCCTCCATAAATTCAAGGCCATCCCCATGGGCTTTTCATTCCCTTGAAATTTTAGATTGTACCTGGTTGACTGCTAGGAAGACTGGGAAGTCAGTGGCAGAAGTATGGCTGAGCAAGATGCTGTCAAGGTATATAACTACAGGAAATAGATTGTGCAGAAATGAGATGAGTTGTGACTAGACTGTGAAAACATGATTTTTGCATCATGTTTCTCATGCCTAAAATTTTTCAAGGGTTAAAAGGGGTTTTTTCAATGATGTGAGCAGAGAACTAAGACAATACGGATCAGTGTCAATTGTGGCGAATCAAAAAGCATACGCACTGTCCAAAGGTTTATGCTTCTTACCTTTAGTTCATCTTTGCTAGATAAGGATGATAGTCTTTAATTGTCACATCCTGATTGTTAGGAAAGGCTCAAATCTAAATGTTATATGAAATTTCACACTTTTTAAAGTAAATCTAAAGAGAAGAAATGATTTTCAGGCTGGTAACCACACATGTGTTGCTAATCACTGATCTCAAGTGTAAAGAAAACTGAGTATTAATATTAAACTTTTAGTTACTTAATTATATGCATATTTTCTCCAATAATTCGAAGAAAATTATGATTTATTATGTACATTTTCTTCTTGCATGTGCTTACTGGAAAATAATTGTAAAAGAAACTTGATAAGTTTATTAAATGTAGTCTATATATTGACCAAAGGTGATGAAGCGTAATGAACCAAACTTTTAGCCCTTTGAGTCTACTAATTAACTAAATAAATATATCAATCAATTAACAAAGCAATCCTATAAAGGAAAGTCCAAAATTTGATAGATTTCCAGGAAATAATTTAAGAAAGCTAAAGTCCTCTGGATCTAATTATTAATTTGAACTACTCCATAACATAAACTAAATATTTTTCAATTCTCTTTTAATGTTCCCTTTCTTCAGTGACAAGTAGCTCTATGAAGAAATATATTATTAAATTCTAATGAAAACAGGGACTAGCTTCAATCAGAGCTGTCTGGTGAGAATATACAATCTGCCTTTGGATTACAACAATGACAATTATTAGACCAAAGCCACTTGAACCCAAATAAAATGTTTATAACTAACACCATTAAAAAAAAAAAAAAAACTCTTTTGAGAGCAGAGGCCTCAGGATATTTTTTTTTTATTAGTGAAGAAGTTTGCAGAAGTCTAGGCAGTATGTATATAAAAGTTAATATAGAGTGCTTAATCCCTGTTCTTGTTGATTCAGTTCTTATTACTGGACCCATATTTCAGTATACAAAGCCAACCATTGACCGAGCGCTCTGAAGAGTACAGTTTGAGTATACCCTGAAACTAAGACTGCCAAGAGGCCCTCAGTAAAGGAGTATTCTAGGACTTTTGTAATTATAATTTCCTTTGTCTGGGCAAGTAATTGTAGTGATTTCTTTGTTTAGCTGACCTATGTGAAAAAAAGACTGTGAACTGCTTTTTTGAGTTTATAAGATAAAAATGATTAAATATATTGCCAAATAAGATTATTGAGAATGTTGGAAATTGGCCTCCAACAGATTCAGCTTTTTCTGACATTAAAATTTCCAGGAAGAATTTTTCATTTTGGGATTTGATACTGTGGCCTCAAATGCAGTGGAGATCTTAGTACTCAAATTAAAAAGACATACTTTTCTTTTACCACTTGTAAATATTCAATAGTAATCAAGAAGAAAGTTTTCTCTGAGTTTGAAGATTTTTTTTGTGTAATATCATTGTGAATCTTGTCTCAGAGAACAACACATGATGCTTCAATTCTCACTAAGTCTCTTTCAACATTAATGGATAATACCGCGGAGATATGATAGGTACAGTGTTTGATAATCCAAAAATGAAACTTTATCACTGTTCTCCTAGATTGGGGGAAAAATTCCAAATCAAGACTACCTTTTTACTTGTAAAATGTAAATCTACTTTTTGGGAATTCATTTTATTTTTTAACGTAAAACCAAACAAAACAAGCATATTTTGTAAGGATCCCTTTGTGAATTTATTTGTTTTTTTTTTGTGTGTGTGTGTGTGTGTGTTGTTTTTTTTTTTGTGTGTGTGTGTGTGTGTGTTTTTGTGAATTTATTTGAATGAGCAACCTATATGCATAAGCCTTTTTGGTAAAGCCACCTTAAAATAAATCAGATTTCTGAAAAGTGGTTCTGCTTTACCCACTGAAAATCCTCAACATAATTCTGATCCAACTTTACTTGTGTAGTTCAGTTCTGAAAAGAAAACTGATTTCCTGCTGATCCAGGATCAACAATTCAATAAGCTTCAATAAGCTTATGCCTGCTGAGATTCAAACTTGCTTTAAATGTATAGGCATCTTAAGTCCTTTAAAAAACATATCAGTAAGATGTCTGGCAATGCAATGTATCTCTATGGATAAAACATGTTTGTTTTGTGTGTTCTCTTGGTCTTTCTTCATTTTTCTCTTTTGTCCCATGTCCCTCATCTTACCTTTTTCTAACTTTTGTGTGCCCTAGCCAGCGCACACACACGCAAGCAAGCAAGCGCATTCACATACATTTTTGCTCATACACAAACACATATTATACTCCTCTGATTCTACTCAAGTGACTGTCTCAATTGCCTGTGAATCTAAGGGACGCCCTTAGTGAATATTTGAAAGCAAAGCATTGTCTAAAACTGTGGAATTATAATGATTTCCTGACCCTGCTAAAACTCCACTTTTTCTCTTCAATGTTAGCTGTAATCCTTTCTTTGTTATGCCACAGGAAATATAAGAAATCAAATTAAATTGATTCTTTGAAATGTTTGAAGGCTTATTCTTTTCTTAGATATTAAGGGGTTTCATGATTCATTAAAGGATACTTTAGAAATTCCATACATATTACCTAGTATTGTGAAATCCTAAATATGATAGCTAATTTTTATTTGAACAAAGCATATCCCCCTCAGGCAGAGGCATGGGTCTGCACCATTGGGTTTATTTTTCAACGTTATTCAAAAAGAACAAAAGATCTTCTGAGAGAGCTTCAAAGTAAATAAAAAAGCTCTTCAGTAAATCACAAAATTATGCTCTTTCCTGTAGGATCAATATTTCCCTTTTTCAAGCTGAGGTATTGGGCTACAAATAATAATACATTCACCCAAATATCTAGGGAATCATTTTTTAAAACATCGTAAGTTTGTCTTTTAGCTCCTTTGCCTCACCATGTTAACTATGTGAGTGAACTTCATTTTAACCTTAAAGGAAAAGTGGCAAACACGTAGTCAGTTGACTGTATACATTAGAAATTGATCTGCCTCCATAATGGTAAATCAGTGTCTCTGAAAGCCTTCTCTTTCATGCTAGATTACTACATTTCCAATCCCATTCACTCTCTACTTTTGATTCCGAATTAATTCAATAAACACTGCTTCATTTTTAAAGTAGTTCAGGCAATACGTGATATATACCATTTGCTCCTTATTTCTTCCATCTATTTTAGTTTTCTTTTGTGTCTGTGTGTCCTTTGTCTTTCCATTAGTATTACATAAAAATAACTCAATATCATTTTTATATCTGCATCTAAAATTAGTGGTGAAGAAATTCCAGTTTTACTATTGGTTCAAGATAATGATTTTTCAATATAATTGAATTTATATGCAGAAATACTTCTGGAATCCTTCTCTGTTAAAAATTTTACTGCATTACGGTTAAATATAATTCCAAATACAAAATTTAGTAATTAAATTTATACCATGGTTGACTCTTAACCTGTACTCATTTTCACATTGTTGAGGGCTAGTTTCTGAACTCTATTCTGTTCCATTGATATCATATGCATATAGTACACATGCACACACTCACACAAATGTAATGACTTCTAACAGCCATTTTATTGCTCAGGATTCTGTAGGTCAAGAGTTTCAAGTGGCCCAGCATATTGGTTTCTCTCTTCTCTAGATGCCAGCTGTTGTAGTTCTTCTAGATCAGGATTACCTCCCTGGGGTCTAGATACTGGCTGTTAGTACCTTGGTTCTTCCCTACATGGCCTCTCACTCTCTCAATGTGATCTGTCATCATGAGGCAGTTTAGAACAAGCCTCTAAATATGGTAGCTTACATGAAAGAATAAATACAACACTGTAAGCCTTCCTTGTAGGGTTTACAGTTGGAGTCCTATAATGACACTTCTGCTGCAGTCTGTTGGTCAAAGCAAGTCACAGATCTAGTTCAGATTCAAGTGGAGGGGAAAGAGAGTCTAATTTTTATGGGCAGAGTGACATATGCATACAGGGATGAAGAGATTATTGGTGACCATCTTTGCAGGTGATCTACCATTTAAATACATACTGTATATGCCATTACATATATAATAAAATATACATACATTTTGTTTCTTGAATGTTTTCTTTTTGTGAGTATCTGGAAATACAAATTTCTATATTGACTTTGTATCCAGGGACCTTGATAAATTACTATTTAATTATAATACTTAACCAATAGATCCTTTAAGCAGATAGTCATATAAAAGCCTCTTTCATTAATTAATTGGTGATTAATTAATTTTCTTTGATTAATTGCGATTAATCATTCTCAGTCCTTTTAAAAATTTTTCTATATTGCATTATTGCTACTTAGCAAGAGATGTCTGGTCCTATTGTCTTTATAATTAGTACTTCCTTTAATCCTCAACAGCCTGAGCTACTATACTAGCATCTCATCCCAGTTTACCAGTGAACAATTTTGCTACAGCTCGCCACAGGCTATCCTGTGTTTTACCTTATATCAGTGATGGATTTCTCATTACAGTCAGTTGGTAGGGGATTCAACTACCAAATGTTGTTTTGATGTCTGCTTTCCGGAACATTCTTGGTTCCAACTGTCTTAGAACAAGTCCCTAAGGAAGCAGACTCTGAGATGAGGATTTGGGGAGTGCCCTCAGAACCAACATCTGTGTGGGCATCAAGGAAGTAAGAATGAGCACAGGCAGGAGTAGAGCTGTGATGAGTAGCACAGAATCCTCAGTCCATTCCATGGGGAGTTCTAGAACTGAGATGTTCTTTCATTCAGGCCAGACATTTATTCCTTTCCATCAGCCAACCATTAGATGTGGACAGCCTTGAGAAAGCAGGAGTGACCCTGGGCAGGATATGCCTCTTTAGCTCAGGGAAATTCCTGGAGCAGGATGTAGCTAAGAGGCTTAGTTACCAACACTTCCAGCACCTGGGAGAATGATTGCATTAGTCCCCTCAGTACTAATAACTCAGAACTGAGTTATGCATGCAGTAGACACTACCCTAGATTCCAATTAAAGAGTGTTTGACCTTTTCGTTGTGTCAAAGGTCTCATAATCTCCTCTGTATTTTTTTCCTCTGTTCATAAATCAGGATATTTTTTACTGACTTATTTTTCAAGTCACCTAACCCCTCTTCTGTCATGTCCAGTATCTTCTTCAACTTATATGTTGAGCTCTTAATTTTAGTTATTGCATTTTTTATATTTTAGAATTTTATTGGATTAATTTTCATAGTTCCCATTTTTCTGATGCAATTTTCTTTATTGTCATTTTGAATATTTTCATCACATTTATTTTAAGTACATGTCTTAAAATTCCAGTATCTAGATGATTTACAAGTCTTTCTATTCTGTCTTTATGCTTGTTTCCCTTGATACACCTAGTGATATTTAATTTTAAGACCGTGTGTATTAGTCAGTTTGGGCTTCTCTGAGAAAATATCAGACTGGGTAGCTTAAACAATAGGAATTATTTTCACACTTCTGGAGCTTGGGAAGTCCAAGATCAAGGTTTCAGCTAATTCAGTTCCTTGGTGAAACTTTTCTTCCTTGGAAGACTTTCTTTTTGTTATGACCTCATAGGGTGCCGATAAAGACCTCTGGTCTCTCTTCCTCTTATAAGGACATTAATCTTACCACAGGGCCTCTACCCTTCTAACCCCATCTAAACTTATCTCCTGAAGGTACCACCTCCACTTGTCACATTGGGTTTTAAGGCTATAACATATGAGTCATGGGTGGAGGAGACAAACATTTAATCCATGAAACTGGACATTGTGTAAAAAGTTATGGAAGCTGTAGAGAGGATTTGCTCTACCTTCTAGTAGGAAGGTAGAGTAGGGACAAGTAGGAACAAGACTGTACAGACTAGAATAATGGAGTTCAGGTATTAAAAATCTCAAATTGTCCCTGATTCTTTTTACTTTGAAGTATATCCTAAAAGGACCCCAACTAAAACCTGGTGCTTACCTTAATGGCATCTCAAATCTAGTTTTTATCTCTTTAATAATGTAAAGCTGCCAATAGTTCCATTCAGCTTTCCATTTGCTTATTTGTTTGACTTCTGGGGCTCTTGCCTTATAAAGGTTAAGAATTAAAAAGACCTCTTTCCATAATTTGGCTATTGTTAATAATGCTACCATAAACATCAGGGTACATGTACCTCTTTGAAGAGGATACATGTTTGTATACTTTGGGTAAATACCTAGTAGTACAATTGCTGGGTCATAGAGTAGCTCTGTTTTTAACTTTTTGAGGAACTGCCGTAGTGTTTTCCAGAGTGGCTGTACCAGTTTACATTCCCACTAACAGTGTAAAAGGATTCCCCTTTCTCTGCATCCTTGCCAACATCTGTTGTTTCCTGTGTTTTTAATTTTAGCCATTCTGACCAATATGAGGTCGTATTTCATTGTTTTGATTTATATTTCCCTGATGCCGAGTGATGTTGAGTATATTTTCACGTGTCTGTTGGCCATCTGTATGTCTTCTTTGGAAAATGCCTGTTCGTGCTTTCTGCCCATTTCTTAACTGGATTATTTGTTTCTTGGGTGTTGACTTTGATAAGTTCTTTGTAACTTTGGATACTAGATATGTCATTTGCAAATATCTTCTCTTATTCCATAGGGTGCCTTTTAGTTTTGTTGATTATTTCCCTTGCTATGCAGAAGCTTTTTATCTTGTTGAAATCCCAATAGTTCATTTTTGCTTTTGTTTCCCTTACCTCCAGAAATGGTCTAGTAAGAAGTTTCTATGGCTGAAGTTGCATCTCAAAGAGGTTTCTGCCTGTGTTCTCTAGGATTTTGATGGTTTCCTGGCTCACATTTAGGTCTTTCATCCATTTTGAATTTATTTTGGTGGATGGTATAAGAAAGTGTCCATTGGCTGATGAATGGATAAAGAAGATAGATACACACACACACACACACACACACACACAATGTAATATTACTCAGCCATCAAAAAATAATGAAATCTTGCCTTTTGCAGTGATGCAGATGGAGCCAGAGTGTACTATGTTAAGTCAAATAAGTCAGTCAGAGAAAGACAAATACTATATGACTTCACTCATATGTGGAATTAAAAAACAAACATGAACGTAAGGGAAAAGAGAGAGAGAGGGAAACAAATCATAAGAGACTTTTAAGTATCAGAACAAACTAAGGGTTGATGGAAGGAGGTTAGTGAAGGATGGATTTAAATGGGTGATGGGTATTAAAGAGGGCACTTGTTGTGATGAGCAGTAGATGTTATCTGTAAGTGATGAATCACTAATTCTACACCTAAACCCAACTTTACTGTATATATTAACTAACTAGAATTTAAACAAAAAACTTGAAATTAAAATAAAATAAGTCCTAAAAAGTAAAACTGTCTCAGAGTACAGATTTAACTCCTTTTTTCCCTTCATTTTGAAATCTTGGTTCCCAGGGCACCTGTGTGGCTCACGCTTAGTTAAGCATCTGCCTTTGGCTCAGGTCATGATCCCAGAGTCCTAAGGTGGAGCCCCACATCAGGGTCCCTGCTCAGTGGGGAGACTGCTTCTCCCTGTCCCTCTGGCGCTCCCTCTGCTTGTTCTGTCTCTCTCTCTTTCTCTCTCTCTCTGTCTCTCTCTCTCAAATAAATAAATAAAATACTTTAAAATAAAATAAATTAAAATAAAATAAAATCTTGGTTCCTGAACTAAGAGCTACCTTGGTCTATATAAACCTTAATTTTTGTCTCACTAGCTGTTTGACATTGCAGAAAGCTCTGCTGCTTTCTGTTGTTTGCAGTATCTGTCTCTAGCTAGTAGCTACTTAAGAAATTAGCAAATGTCCTAAGGTATGTGTCTTACCTCCAATAAACTTCTCTATTCTCCAACAGCTTGGCCCTTAAAGCCCTAGCAAACTAAGAGCTTATCAGTACTTTTAAGAACTTTCTTGTATGTGTGTATTTTTATATAGACACTCTAGTAGTTCTAAACAGTAGAGTGTTTGCACTGTAAGCTACTATATCATGGGTAGAAATAGAAATTATTCAATTCATAGTTTGATTGCCATCTCACAAGCCTTTCTTCACAGAGGGTAGTGGTTAAGAACCATGAAGTTGTACTGATGCAAAACTGAGAGCTGTGTGACCTGGAAAAACTACTTATGCCCTTTTTGCCTCAGTTTTCTATCCTGGAAAATGAAGATAATAAATGTATTTACCTCATGCACTTTTGAATACTGAACAAAACAATGGATACAAGGCTATCCATACAATGCCAAACACCTAGTACATGCTCAATAAATATTTGTATATGTTATTCCCAAACAGGTTATTTAAGTGCTTCTTCTTAATTGTCAAAAGCTTTCATTATTTTTTCACTATTCTCCACTGTTTATCTTCTGCTTCAACACTGCTGTCCTCTACATTCTTTTTGTTTTTTCATTCTTTCCCATTGACCTAGATCATATCTGTTTCAAGAATGTTCTAGGATGACTGGGTGGCCAGAATCAAATCCTGTTAGCTACACTACCAATCAAACCTTTTAATAAGAGTACAACTGGTTGTGTTTATGAATGTTTTCTTTAGTTAGCATCATTTTCACCTTTTAGCCAGTTTGATGTTCACTATAAAATGATGTGACAAAAACCTGTATGAAAAGGAACGTTAAATTCTAAGTGGTGTATTGCTGAGCCAGAGGTGTGGATTGTATTTCTGAGCTCCAATTATCATTGGCCCAGAACAAAGAATGAAAACAAAATTCTTGTGTCATTTGAAATTGGTAGTATCACAGGTAAGGCACACAATGACATTTTCAGCAGTTCAGATTTTAACTACTCATGTTTAAATATATTTTATGGCTTCCCAGTATTAGAATCTTTCTTCTATTCCTAAGAAAAGGGAAGAGAGAAGATATTGAAAATTATATAGTTAGTGCTTTATTATTATTATTTCAACATTATTCACGTGTTTAGTATTTGTTTATCTTCTATAAAAAAAACTGTTGCAAAATTTTTTACAAGGAAAAGCGAATTCCTACTTAAGCATATTCTTTTTTTTTTATTTAGAATCAAAGTGTTTTTACTATAGAAGAGTATGTTACTACTTTTTAAACGCATAAGGAAAACCACATGTCTATGAATGACCATGGAGGTTATACACAGGACATTTCTAGGCAATATCATCAACTACGTAGGAAGCATTTACAAAAATACAATTGTCCATTAAATATGACGGTTTCCTCATAGATAGATAGAAGTAAAGAATTGAAGAAACTTGTGCATCTTACCAAACTATAGCCTTAGTAATGCATAAAATTATTAAGAGAGATCACAAAAATTAAACCATTGAGAGAAAAAAAGATCACTTCAAGTACTGGTTGCTTATTTCACCAAACTAAGAACATACATGGAAGAGAATTTTATATGTATAAATGTATAAATACATAAATAAAATCACTACAATTTGACATACTGCTTTTTTATTTAATATGTCAGAGTATCCCTCTGTGTCATAAATACTAAGCTACATCATTATTTTAGTGGTTATGTTGCATGTCATTATATGCACACAGAGTTGCGTATTTTATTTTCTCAGTCTCCCATTGGTATACATTTGGTTATTTCCAGGTTTCAGTAATATAAATAACTATGCATTAAACATCAGTGTATGTATATATTTGCATTATCTAGTAACATCCTAATACAATTGTTATTTACATATGTAAAACCTCTGATGTATGTTGCCAAATTTCAGAGTCTTTTTTTTCCTCTTCTTTGTGTGTGTGTGTGTGTATTTTTTTATTGAAGATCGATTTGCCAACATATAGCATAACACCCAGTGCTTATCCCAACTGCCCTCCTCAGTGCCTGTCACCCAGTCACCCCATCCCCTGCCCACCTCCCTTTCCATTACCCCTTTTTCATTTCCCAGAGTTAGGAGTCTCTCATGTTCTGTCACCCTCTCTGATATTTCCCACTTATTTTCTCTCCTTTCCCCCTTAATCCCTTTCACTATTTTTTATATTCCCCAAATCAATGAGACCATCTAATGTTTTTCCTTCTCCGATTGACCTACTCCACTCAGCATAATACCCTCCAGTTCTATCCATGTTGAAGCAAATGGTGGGTATTTGTCGATTCTAATGGCTGAGTAATATTCATATATATACATATATAATTAATATTCATATATACAATTAATATTCATATATATCACATCCTCTTTATCCATTCATCTTTTGATGGACACCAAGGCTCCTTCCACAGTTTGGCTACTTTAAAATATGACAGTGCTCTAGAAGTACTGCTTTAAAAACATCGCAAGAATATGATAGAGCCTGGGTACCTGGGAGGTTCAGTTGGGTGAGCATAAGACTCTTGATTTTGGCTCAGGTCCTCCCTGATCTTGGGGTCATAGGATAGAGCCCCACATTGGGCTCTGCACTCAGCACAGAATCTGCTTGCCCCTTTCCCTTCGTCTCTGCCCCTTCTCCCTCACCACCACCCCCACCAATGCTATGGTTGTGCTCACTCACATTCTCTCAAATAAATAAATGAATCTTTAAAAAAATGTGATGGAGCCTATCATGATAACAAACATACATACTACCTAGTTGTCCATAAAATTGAAGTTTTTTATTCCTTAATTTCAACATGAAGAAATATGCTTTATATTAGACAACTTTACTAAATACCTTTTATTCATTAAGTAAGGTGTTATAAATGAAAATAGTTCACATGTTATGTCTACTAAATATCAGGTGACATTTCATTATGTTTGTGACTAATAAAAATTGCAATTATTTTCTGTAATATTATTAGACATAATAGTGATTAAATTGTTGATCACTTTTGGCTCAACTGGGTCAGGAGAAATTTGTGGCTCTTTGATTTTTACATATACATTCACACCTGTATTATAAGGTTTTATAGTCATTAACCTATGCATATTTTATTTTATTATTTTTATTTTTTATATTTTTATTGAGTTCAATTTGCCAGCATATAGTATAACACCCAGAGCTCATCCTGTCAAGTGAACCTATGCATATTAAAAAAATAATAATAATCTGGTTGTGCTCAGATTTACTACAAGAAAAATCTGTATTGTCTATCTTTTCTTTTTTTTTTAGGTAACTACTTTCCCTTACCATCAACATTTATATGTTACATATGAAGCTCTTATATCTATGCTGAATTGCATATTCAGGATTATTTTAATGATATTGTCTTCAGTGTTTTTTGTAACTTCATATTGTTGATAAAAAAGAAAAGCAAAATGCTTTTCCACCCATGAAACACTTTTTCTTAAATGTAAATTTTATTAATAAGTCTTCTAGGACTTTCAAATACATACATCTCTGAAAGTTGTTTTATTTAACTTGTGGTCATCTTTATAAAGTATTTTTTGCTGCAAATGAACTTATCTGTGATGATAAGTTACTATTTGTGCCACCTTAGATCTATCCATGGAAAAATCCTCGGTAAATTCTAGTAACTAATAAATTAAGTTTCATATTTGTAATACCACCAAAACCATGAAGAGAGAAAAGATGATATGTTGCTCTTGTGAGAGTTTTTAAACAATATACACATTGTGACTTTTTTTCTTAAATATATTTATTTCTAAGCAAAATTGTAGGCTTCTTGTGAACGTTCCAAGTTTTATGGAACTGATTTTACTTTGCTTTATATTTCTGAAATAGATGATAGTACTATTTTCATTTATCAACGTACTAAAAAGTAACTATTGAAGAGTCATTAAAATAACTTATGGAATATCAATTAAATATGAGTAGACAACTAGATCATAAGCTAATTTCAAACTGACTACTACCCCAATTTCTTATTTAGGAATAGCTTGATTAAATGTGATAGTTTCTTATTATTTCAATAAATGACTCTGTTTTTACAATGAGACTCAGTTTTCATTTTCAATGTATATGCCATTATGTTAGAGATGAATGTTAAGGCAGTATTTGGCCATAATTACATGTACGTGTGTGTTTATATTCTGTATGAATGTGTGTGGATATTTAACATGGATGTGTAGCAAAGGGCCTATTTTTAGAATTCATAGAACTCGGCATACCCAATTTCATTATAGAGTCCTCTCATAGTGTCTTCATCTGTCTGTTCTCATTAGATTTTTAAGCAAAATGTTCTGCAAAACCAAGACATAGCACACATCAATTGCTTATCTGGGAGCTTCTTTTTTTCTCCATCACATTCTTTCTACTTATTAGAACAATTTTGCTCATCAAGTAAGCCCCAAATCAAACACCTCCTCTCCTATTATATATATTTATGATGGTTCCATGGAGAAGTAATCATTTCTTCCCCTGTACTCCTTCATCGGATCTGGGTCAAACATACCTTCATCAGTACTGATCAAATATAGCCTTGATTTCACTTTTAGTCCTCAAAAGTAAGGGCTATATTTAATCCATCTCTGTATACCCAGCAAGTGAATAAATGAATGAGTTGCTGAAGCACCCTCTGATACAGACATTAATAACACAGTCAATAGTATACATGCACTATTTGTAGAAGCATCTATATTTTACAGATTAGAAAATCAAGGCACAAAATAGGTAACTTTCAATTGTTGCATGGCTTATAAGTAGAATATATCAGACATTAACCTTGGTCAGTTTAATGTCAAGTTCCCTATATTTATGAAGCATCTTATTAAAGACTGATCTTTCGATAAATACTGTTAAAAACTAATAGTGCAAGGGAAACTTGAACAATTATACAACTAGTGAGATATGCCTCTTTTCTCCTGTATCAGTTACTCTTCATGCACTATTCTAGGTTACATTTATTGTAGGCAGAACAATTATATCCTGTGAATAACCATCAAGGTTGTTAAATAAAAAAAGCAGTTGCCTATCCAAAAGAGTGAATGAATCCATTCAGCAATTCAGTATTGGATGTGTCCTGCTCAGAATAGTGCTAAGCACCTGGAGGCAATGTGAGAGTAGTTCTGTCCTAAAGGACTTGCCAATTATATGAAAGTAGCAAGATTAACACTCATGGAATAAACTAGCAAAAATTCTCTTACATAATTTGGAGGTAAGATGAGAGAGAGAAGCAAGGGCTATAGATCTTAGGAAACATTTCATGGATGAAATTAATTTTTATGCAATTTTGGTGGAGAGAAGAAAAGAGAACATTCTAGGTGAGACAAAAATTTCAAGTAACAATCTAAGAGAGAGGACCTAAGTGATTTTTTCCTACCACTTTAAAGAGAGTTAAAGAGTTTATTTTTGCCCACTATGAAATGATGTTACATTATATGTGATTTGTATATATATATATATATATATATACCCAAAGTGCTTTCATACTGGCTATTTCATTTAATCTTCACACAAATTCTGAAGAGTGGGCAAGGTTGATATCATTGTTCTCATTTTATAGATGAGAAAACTAGAGTCTTGTAGAGGTTAAATGTACTCCTAAATTCAACTTATTTATTTATTTATTTATTTATTTATTTATTTGAGAGTGAGTGAGCACAAGCAAGGAGTAGGGGTGGGAAGAGAGAGAGAGAATCTCAAGCAGATTCCCCACTGAGTGAGGAGTCCAACATAGGGCTCTGTCACAGTACCCTGAGATCATGATCTGAACTGAAGTCAGACACTTAACTGACTAAGCCACCCAAGCATGATTCAACTCTGTACATAGCACTATAAACATGTACCACTTCCAGAGAGTTTCATGTGTTTTTAATGAAGTTTTGCAGTATAATTTTTTAATACAATTTTACCTCAGGATTCTTTTTTTTTTTCCTATGAGTCTCTAAGTGTAAATCACTTGTTATGGTTAATCAGAGAGCATGACTATATTTTTCTAGGAAATATGAACTGGATTTTTTTCTAGGAATGGAGGCATCAAAGTTAAATCGTCCCTTCCTCATAAGAACATGCTGCTATTTTTTGCAGAGATCCAAAGTAAGAATGTTCATAGTATCCTCTAAGGTTTTTACTAGCCTCTGTCATTTGAATGTGAAACTGGGGATTGATTTTCACATAATGGAAAATTATTGATATTTATGGAATAAATCTATAACAATCTTAATTTACATTAGTCAAACTTTAAGATTAAAACTTTGACTTCACCAAGCAGATTAACATTCCATAAATTTATATTTGTGATAGCTGTCTCTAAATCCCTTAAAAATGACAGTGCCACTTCTATATAGCACCAAGTTTATGATCGATGCTTGAAAATGACTGCCTCAACTTTCCTCCAAAGAATGGAGTAATAGCCCATTAACCTAAAGACTGAAGATTATTCTCTGAAAGAGTGGGGTGGGTATGTCAGATTTTTGTTGATGCCTCTATTTGTCTGCTTTATGATTTTAGTTGACATAAATAAGCAGTCAGTGGAAACCAATATTATTTCTCAATCAAGGGAAGAAGATAGGAAATTGTAAGGGCAGAAGACAAAGTTCATATTTTGAAAATAATTGTACTGAGGAAAAAAATAAATTTTTCCCCCAGAGACTATCTCACATTTGTGAGACAGTGAGTGTAGGGAAATGAGCACAGGATTTGAACCAATACAAATGGGTTTAAGGGCTCTGTTCTGCTACTCACAGTGTGACTTTGCAGAAGTCATTGGAGCAATCAGGTGAGTTTTCATGCTTAGTAAATTGGAATAACAGCAATAGATGAAGGAATGGGACAAATAGGTAATGAAAAAGAAGCATTCCTGGGAGAAAGCATAGCACATTCCTGTTCTGGAGAAAAGGGACAGCATGTCATGCAGCTGAATATTTTGAAAATAAAGAATCAGTCAGGGAATGACACTAGAGAGAAAGCCAGAGGCCCACTTAGGGTTTTAATCCCACACCAAGGAATTTTACTTTTTCCTGACAACAGTTACATTCACTGAGTGCTCTCCATGTTAACCAGACAGTGTTATCTCTTCATATACATTATTTTATTGAATCATCATAATCACCCTATGAGGGAACTGAGGACCAGTCAGGCTAAGAAGGTCATTAATGTGGCACAGCTGGGGGGCGCCCAGCTGACTCAGTCTGTAGAACATAGGACTCTTGAACTCCTGAGTTCAAGCCCCACATTGGGCATAGACCTTACTTAAGAAAAAAACAAAAAGCATAGCACAGTGGGTAAGTGGCACAGCTAAGATTCAAATCCCGTTAAGCCTGATTTCAGAATCAAGACTTATCCACTCAAAGAACTACATTGAAATATTTCAATCCCAACAGCAGAATGATCAGATTTTCATTTTAGAAAGAGTACTCTGATTGCAAAGACAAGAACTGATCTGGAGAAAAGGCTTAATTGGAGACAGAGAAACCAGTAACTAGAAATGAGATGATTACAGCCACAAATAAGGTAGAAGCAGTGCACGTGAGACATTTAGAAGACAGAATCCATAAGATTTAGCAATTTATTTAGTGAAAGTGATAAGAAAAAAAAAAGATAGGACATAAGAATGCACTCAGGTGGTTTTTTTGCTTGTTTGCTTTTATTTTTGTTTTAGTGTTTTCCTACATCCACCCTGTATATTAGCTATACTTAAACATTATTCACTGTTGCCCTCATAGGCAATCTGCTTGACTTATGAGACTTCACCTATGTAATTTCCTTGGCCTGGAGAACTCTCTCTACCCCACCCCACCCTACCAAACTGTGGCAGAGAGATATCTTGCGTCACCTGCTTTCAAGGGTTTCTCTTATTGTCCCAAAGCTTCTGCGGTGTCTTCCACTTTTGGAATCTTCATGTCTCTGAATGTCTCTCTTGAAAAGTGTATGGAGAGCTACCTGTGTCCTATATTTTTCTACTTCAGTTTTGCTGGGGAAAGAACTGTGTCCTGTTTTTCCTTAAAGAATAATCTGATGGCTTCTTGCACAGCAGAGGTGTTAAATCAGTATTTGTTGAATTTGAGTAAATAAAGTGAGTCTCCTGTCAGTGTATGAAATGCACTAATTTAGTAAATACTGTAAATCATGGCTCATAAATTGCCTCATTGGAAAGGTCTTTTTTGACTCCTTTGTAAAGCAGTTTTCTGACTCATGACCCCTCTCTTCCTCTGTCTTATCACTTTGTTTTATTTCCTTTATACTACTTACTACTATTGGAACAAAACTGGCTACATAATTAGCAGAGTCCAGTGAATGAAAATGAAAATGCAATATCTTGTTAAAAGAAATTACTCAGAGTTACAGGAAGGCAGGAGCTGAGCATTAAACTGACTCAAATGGAGCCTTGAACTGCGCAGGTCATATGGCCATGAGGCCAGTCGTGGCTCTGAAGTTATCTCTCAAATTTCCATATGTCTGTTTCATATCTTTCCTTCTTTTCATTAAACTCTAGGAAAGTAGGAATTATCCCTGTCTTATCCCCAGTGCCCAGAGGGGAAAAAGATGGCAGATGGTAGCTACCTAATAAATATATTTTTTTTGAATACAAGAATGATTTTAGACTGAAGTTTCACATTTTTAAACTTTTGAGGATAATTGTCCTGACAAAACCCTTTCCTCTATGTAATTTCACACAGTGGTTCCAGCCTCGGCTGCATGATGCATCCTGGAGAAGATGACAGTGATTTTTTTTTTTTTAATTGAAAACCAACACTCACCATGTTGAATAGCTCTAATTATCATCCCTAGGATGTGTCCATGAGCTGAATGGACCAGGGAGACTCAATTATCACCACTCTGTTAAGGCAGTCCTTCCTAAATGTAGTCGAGATTCTGAAATCGCCAACGATTTCAAGAATATTGTGACTTATTCTAGTCAGTACCTATTTTGTGATGTAGACCTCAATTCTCTATCCCTGCCAATCTCACTTCTTTCAAAAGCATTAAATTAACTTTTATGAAGGAAAAGAAAGAACCTAACTGAAGGCAGTAAGAGGTTAATGTAAGCCATTGTTTCTGTGACATAGTACTGCTTCACAAAGCATAATAACTTCATCAGATGGAATTCAAAACTTTAGGCAAAAAGAATTATGGCCTTTCAGGTACTCAAAATACCTTTTGAGATGTATGTGAAAAAGATAATTGAGGAGTTTGGATTGTCCTTTGAGATGTTGCATGATAGTTTAAATCCAATCAAACATTGTTTTAAATAATAGTAGGTGAATTCTCAATAGAGCTTTGCAATACCCAATTCTAAAGAAGAGGGGGAAATATTTTAAGGGAAAATTCTATTTTTCCCCAGAAATTCTTTCAGTTTTATAAATGTGGATTCATCTCCTGAAGTCTAAAATCACATTGTTATTGGTGATTATATTTTTAATTTAAAGAACAAACTCATAACTAAAATGTAATAAAACCTGTCATTTATTAAGTGGCCATCGTGTGCCAGACAGTGTGCTTAACTACTTTAGCAGTGTTACCTAATTTAATGCTCACAACAATTCTAAAGTCAGATGCCCTCCACTCCCTCCCTCCTCCATTTAACAAATAAAGAAATCAAAGTTTAAAGAAATTGAAAAAACCTTGACCAAGGTCACAAAGTGAAAAGAAAAAAAAAAAAAAAGAGAGAGCCAACACTGCAACCAAATTTCAGTTGAAAAGCAAGTATGACATATGGCCGTTTTGGCTTTTATCTGAACAGAGAGCTTATTTCTGGGATGATTTCTAATTAGCTGTGTTTTTTTGTTGTTGTTTTCACACACTCATGAATAGCCTTGACATAACTAAAATTCTGACAGCATAGTCTATTATAATAAGGTTCTGTTTCATTTTATTTGTGTAAGTAATTTCTTCTTTTTAAATTAGTAAACAAATAGGGACATGTAGTTAAAATTAAATGCTTCAAGATGCTTTATAAGTCATTTGCTCAAAATGTCCTTTCTCATCGCAAATGGCTACATGGACTTATCACCGTTGTGTCAAGATGGAGAAACTGATGCTTTCTGGTATCATTTGAGGTGCAATGCTAAGCACCACTGCCAAAACCATACCCCTCAACTGTTCTTTCCTTTTCTAAAAGATATTATCCTTCTGAAGGATACTTAATGAGGTCTCTGTTTGAAGGCACTGTGTTCGGAAGGCCTTGGAAGAGTGCAAAGTAGACCCAGAGATGGCTAACATCAGAGCCCATCAATTTGTTAGATTGCCAAAAAAGGTGAAGGCATGTGGCAAGACAAATTTGGAAGATGGCACATAACAACAGAGAAGCCTATGAGGTGGCCTGAAAGCAGCAAATGTAAGAATAAAAAATATACTTAAGGGAGTAATGATGGGTATGGATGAAGATCAATTTGAGAGTGGATATTAGACGTGGGTGAAGTGAGAGTCGCCAAACTGTCTTCCTGCTCATGACGGGTGATTGGGGCTCATAAGGTGGGGAATGCAGGAAGGAGGTGACTAAAGAGATTAGGTGTATGTGGTAATAATTGCATCAGGGGGAAAAGAGTGTGTTTCTGTGCTCAGACCCCTAATGGTTGGATGCTGGGAAGGTGGCAACAGGGGATAGGATCTTGGCAATAAGAAATTGAAAGGCTGATAGAAAAGCACAGATAGAGCAAATGAAGCAATGACTACAAAGGCCCGGCTGTTTGATGTCTTAGGCGGTATGATATAATGACTGTCTCCGCTGCAAAGCCACAAATATTGAATTCAGAAAAAAACGAATTTGTTATAATATGAAATAATGTCTAAGCTTAAGATGCTAAAGTGGATGAGAGTTCTATTTGTAAAACAGAAATTGATTCTAGATGATTCTGGCAAAGAAAAGAAATGGTAGTATCTGCATGATTTGGGGATACGACTAAGTTACATCTGAAGTGCAGCCGTAATGCCTGATTCTGTGTTTCGCTGCTTGTCGGGATAGCCAGGCATAGCAGAAAGAAGACTGCAGTCACTGTGGGGCCCTGCTGGAGGTCCCATTCCTATTCTGGCCTCAGTATTCTCACCTGTAAAATGACTGTTGTGCTTTAAGTGATTCCATCTGTCCCTTTCCCTATGGGACCTCCAGCTCATTGAAAGTTTAATATTTTACTTCTTTGCTTAGAGAATCTTTTCAAAATCTTGCATTTAATTCCCTAGGGATCTTTTTTTTCTGCATAGTGTTGAAATTCTGTGCATTGTGAATTCTCTCTTTAATTTAAAATATTAAAAGGGACATTGTCAGTCTCACACGCAGGCACTCTCGCCGTTTGCCACTCTGCTGGTAATGGAAGTTGCCTGCCTAACTCCTTTCCTCAGGCATCAGAAGGCAAATACCCCCTTTCAACTTGGCAATGTAAGGTGATTTAACTCTCATTTTAGAAACGTTAGCAAAAGGTTATTTCTATTTCAGGTTTAACAATTTCAATGATGCCCGGGTAGTGAGTGGCATCGTACGACGTCCCACTATACTTAGAGAAAAAGTGTAATTTAGCAGCTTTTGTTTACATAGTTCTAGATATTGGTGACGACATTCATGGGAATTATTTCTAGACAAAGCCACACAAATTGCTCATGATTCTGAAGGAAATAACGTATGTTTGGCAGTTTAGAAATTATTTTGTATTTGAGTGTTAATCTTACAAGGCACAATTCTGAGACAAAAGTCTTTGTTCTCACCCCCACCCTGATTATCATGAAAAGGACAGGCAATGCCACATATCCTCAGGGATTTTACTGTGTATCCTAATACATTATTGGCAGGTGCAAAAGAACACAAAATATGTCCCAGTCTGGAGTTTAATTTTTAATCCATTTCATGTTTATTTTGATAGAAACTCACTTTATGGTTCATTTTCTTTTAGGTTAATGGTATATTTATTTTTATAGCTATGCACACCCATACACACACACATACACACACACACACACACACAAAAGAAGGCTTCTCAGCTCTGACGGAAAAAAAAAAAAAGTCAATATATGTATTTGCCCTACTTTTTATTTGATTAAGGCATGCACGCACCTACATTTATTCTAAGCCCCAATTTAGGTCACTGCACATTATTCAGTCAGTTCATGACAGCAGCTTCTGCTTGTAGCATGATTGTGGTTATAGAACTCTGCAGAATATGTTTGTTATGGGTATGCCCATGCACGTGTATGCAGGCATGCATTTGGGAGTCCATGACATGTGGCAATAATAGCTTTAATAGATAATAGTAAAATAATGATAATTATTCAAGCCTAGTGTACATGTGTGTACATGTGCATAACACACATACTAAAGTGCAACTTCATTTAAGCACAGTCAGTTGTTTTATGGTACCTTTCCCCAATTAATAATCCCTAAAGCTCTCTGCTTTTCTCCTACCCTATCACTCCTGAACTCTTGTACCTGACCATCTAGGTCTCATCGTAACCTATCCACCTTCCCTAATGTGTACTTGTGCCTGTAGTCAGACAAATTTGTCCCCATGCTGCAGCACGAGGTGAGTTTGCCACATGTTACTCTCATAAATGGTTGACATTTTTGTTTGTTCTGTCAGACCATGTGCTCTTTGAGGGTAGAAGCAAGACCATTTTCCTAGTTGTATACTTAGAGCCTTGCACATGATGGACCTTAGTAATTAATTTGCAAGGAAAGGAAGAAGGGAGAGAAGGAAGACTGAAGGAAGGGGGGGCATTTTTTTTTCTATTTCTACCTCCTGTTTGTTGTGCAAACTAGATGAGTTTAAAGATGCATTTCATTCCCTTAATTATTCCTGTGCCCATGCATAAAGGGCCTTCCAATTTTTTTGCTATCTCTCATATGTAGGAAATTTTTCCCAACATCACCTTCCCAGAATTAACTGTTTCTTATCGGAAATCCACTTATAAAGATTTTGTGTGAATGAGTGTGCATACGTGTGCAGGTGTCGGGTGACTGCATTTATTTGATCTCATCACATAAGCTTCCATTCACAATGTGTATGTTTTTTTTCTGGAAGTGTCCTGCTCCTGATCCCCAAATACCTCTTGATGGGGTTCAAGGAAGGCCATTCCAGAATATACCATTCTGACATATTGGTTATTTTGCATTAAAGTTAGCTAAGAAAGAGTCAGTGAAATAAGGTTTTTCTGACCTTCCTCTGTTCCCCCATAAGCAGGAAATAAATTTCCCACGTGAAGGGTACCCTCCCTGCACCTAGAGGGTAGATGACATCTTTATTGCTGAAGAGAGGGATTTCGGGGGCAAGAAGACAGATAAACAAACCTTAGTATTTCCTCATTAATTTGCCACCGCAAGCCCAAACTTCTTTATTTTGTCAATTCTTCACAAATTGTTTCTTTGTCTCAAAGGTATAAAAGCGGTTTGCTTTGGTCACTTCTGGAAGGTTTATTTCTTTGGGGCTCCATACTTACAAAACTAAATTTGTTTTTCCCTGTTAATCTGCCTGTGTCAATTTAATTATCAGGCCAGCCAAAGAATATAGAAGGAAAGAAGGGAATGCTTTTCTTCCCCTACACTCTCTAACAAGTTGAAGACTTTCTTATTATTCAGATTCTGGTTATTTTTGATTTTTGATTTTTATATTTTTGATAAGGATCACATGTATGGATTTCTCCCCAGCATGGAATGCTTGTGTACTTTAAAGGCTGTCTGTGCAGGGAAAGGGAGATGTAGAAAAATCCAATTTAAATTGGACATAGGAAACAAAAATATGAATTATGAATGGCAATGACACAAACCATTTTTCTTTTGACATATATGTCTAAAAGTATCTTATTTTTGGTGTACATTTCCATTGATTTCTCAGTTCAAATCTCAGAATTAATTTTATTTTAATATAACTTCAGCTTAGGATTTATAGTAAAGCTGCATACCGATTTCCAAGGACCCATTAGTGAAATACTATATGGACAGAATGCATATTTCAGCATATTGATTTGTGCCACTAACCTCTGGTCTAGAAGTCACTTCATTTATCTAAACAATGGATGATGTCTTTAAAGAAATCTAGCAAGTACTGACTTTGTATAAGGCTGGTTAGTGAATGTTTCTGTAATTTTCATTGTGTTGTATTACTTCACAAGTGTGTTTGACAACAGACTTTTTAATGTTTTTTTAAATATTCATATTTTCTCTTGCAGGTAGCAAAAGATGGTAGTCAATGAAGTAAAGATATTATATTTCAATAATTCCATACTTTTACATGAAATTGTTGATTTGGAACAAGTATTAAACCATATTGTATATATTAAACATAAAATATTTGAGAATTTAGTATTTGAAGAGGTTTTTTGTGGTTATTTTTTGTTTTTACTTGAAATATGAGTTTCGATAGCATAAAATCTTTGGAGTCATTTATCCAGTAAACTTGAAAATCAACTGCATTCCTAAGATTCTATTAGGATTTGAAATAATAATCATTCCAGGGCTTTTAAAAATTGTTTCTTGAAAGGTTGATTTTTCTATCTCCTGCATCTGCTGATTCTCCCTTATGGTAGAGTCCTTTACTCCTGTGGTTTATAGTTTTTATACTGTGATCTCATTTACACTTAAAGGTCTTTCTCATGGAAGTTTTACATACTATCAGCTAGTTGTAGCAGTCTCCTTTCACTCCTTTCTGGAATTTGCTTCTAGCTGATGAGATATGTTATTGGTCTTGAATTAGTTCAATAGGATTTTTCTGGCCTCTAGAAAATTATACTTAATTCATCATTGCTATATATTTGAACTGGAAAAGGATCTCCATGTCAGCTTAGTGGACCACATTGCTAGTAGTGGCCCAAGCATGTAGTTTCAACTTTGAGAGAGCTCAAAGTACACAAAAACATTCAGATACATCACAAAAAACAAAAACAAAAAACCTCTAAAGTCCAATATGATGAGTTCAATGATGAAATACCAGTTAAAAGCTGCTATTGGGTATTATTATAGATGACTATATCTACGGCAAGAAGTGACCAGTACATAAAATACAATTAGAGGTGGAATAATCTTAACTTTATAAAAGTACTGTAGGGATAATACATTGGGATACGTTCAGTGTGTGTGTGTGTGTGTGTGTGTGTGTGTGTGTGTATCTATGTATTTAAATCAGAAAGCCTAATATGAGAATAATGCACATCTATCCTTATCAGGTAGGAATATTGTAAGGGAGTAAAGATAATTTCAGAAAGGTTATATCAACTGTATCTAAGTTTTGGTCAAACAAATTGTAGTCTCCTACTTTCTTGGTGATTTATTTATTTATGTATTTATGTATGTATGTATGTATTTATTTTTAGTATTTTCTGAAATAAGTACCATTCCCACTTACAGATCAGAAAACTGAGGTCCAGAGAAGTTAAGTAATTTTCTCAAGATTATGCAGTTAGTGGCAGTCTTGATTCAAATCTAGTATTTCTAGCTATAGGATCAAGGTTTAGCATTATAGTGGGGAAAAAAACAAAAACAAAACAAAACAAAAAACACGAGCAAACAAAAACCAAAAAATAAAATAGAAAAAAATATCTTTAGTTTAAGGAAAAGAGTTATCAGGAGAAGACATAGTCAATCATTAAAAAATTCAAAATCAAGGCACATTGAGAATTTGCAATCACATATCTGATAGTCATGAAATTGGCCTAAGACTTCCTCTGCAAGAATGAGTGAATGGTAATGGGGACATTTTAAAGTGGAGAGAAAAGGGTTTCTATCAGACATTTTTTAAAGGTCACTTTCCTACCCCTTCTTATGTCTCCCAGAAACCTGTACCTTAATCTCCCATCCCCAAGGACACCTTCCTTAAGTACCGAGCTTTAGCAGAGTCCTCTCTCTTATATCACAGCATTCTCTTTCAATTCTGCTACCAGCTTCATTCTCTCACAGAGTTGCTTTGATCTCCTTATTTCTGAGAGTGGTATTGAAAATTGTGGAGAAGGTGTATGTGTGGAAGGAAACCTCCATTCGAAAAATCAGTGACTTGCAAGTAGAAGTTTCAATTTTAGTGAAAAGATAGAATTTTGCAGAAAACTTGAGTTTATTCACAGTAGAACAGAGGATATGCCAAGAAACCACACTGAACTCTATAGGAAACATAGCCCTATATACTGACACATTTGCCTTTGAGCAGAAACCAGGGAAATCAGAGTTAAGGAAGAAAGAGTTTGCAGTTAGAGGGAAGTACATATTAACCATGGGCCTCATACTAGAGAAATAGATAAGAGGAGTATATGGAGATTCCAGCTGGAATACTTACATGTTAGTAACATTTTCATAATTCCCACCAAGCGACTAGATTCTGTAGCTCTAATATGGGTAAATTGAAAAACAGACCCATGGACAAAGCCAGGAATGCAAGACACTAATAATGTATATATCTGAAAACCATTATTTTGTATGTTACAGATTTTCTTTTTTTTTGTTACAGATTATCTTGTTATATAGAATCATAATTTTCTTAATATTACTTAATGTTCATATTTTTAAACCACAAAGATTTCTTCTCCCATCTCCTCAATTCATCAGTTTATTTACTTCATTGAATAGAACTCATACCTTAGTGTCTACTCAAGTTTACTATTCTAAGGCTTCTACTTAACAGTAGGAGATAATAAGAGAGTGGATTTTGGCTGTCCCTACCCCAAAACAAAGCAATGACAATGGTTGGTCCTTTATTTGTAATAACAATTTTTAGAGAATAATTTTAATATGTTTCAAAAACATACGTCTTCTTAGGTATGTGAAAATTCCCATTGAAATCCTGTTTCAGCTATTTAATCTTCTCCATATATTTTACTCCTCTAAATAGAATGCAAAGGTAGATTTTACATTAGTACTTCATATTCCAAACATAAGTTATCCAAAGAATACATTTTTAATGCACAGAGAAAACATAGCAAAATTAAACAGCAAATTCCCTACTTTTTTATGACAAACAGATTAAATGTGCAGAAAATATGCAAAGCTATAGTGTTTGCAATGTGTTAGCAAATTAAAAATAATCTCAAGAAAGAGAAAAGCCAAAGGACAAACATCAGTACAATTTCCAAAAGCTACAGAAAAATGATTTCGGTATTGGTGGAGACAATGGTGAATATGGGAGAAAAATACATATTGTTAGGCAATTGTCTCCCCAGAGTTACAGGATAAAAATTCAATTTTGAACCAATCATGTTCACGTCATACAAGAGTGTTTTTTTTTCACAGCTGTATTTTGCCATAACAAAGAGTACTTTAACATTGTACAAAACCAAAGTATAACTTTGCTATAACATAGATCCTGAATTTACAATTTTATTAATTGAAACTAAAGCAGATTTACTCAGGCTAAAGTTATAAATCATGCCCTAGAGCAAGAGGCTGCCTGTGAAATTTGTTTCACGTTGTCTATCTACATATTTCCTCTAGGATTAAAGAGATTGTAATGATTCATTTTTATTTTTACTTTGTTTATTCTACTGGTGTTGGATGCACATTGTTGCTTTGCCTGCAGTTTTTGTGGTGGTTTGTGACACTCACGCAATCTGAGAGTCCATCACTGTAATCATTCTTCTTGAAGCAGCCTTTATGATTTTCCATGTTGCTCAGTTATAACCTGCAAAAAAATAGGATCAAATAAAGTAAAAGAACAATATTAAACTGCAATTTCATTGTGAATTTATTATATTCCCTTTTCCTGAAATGTGTAATTCAAGGAAAAACAATATCATGATGTCATTTCTTTTTCCTATTGAGTTAATCTGTGGGTTTTAGATCTTGAAAGGAATTGGGAAGAAATGAAGGAGAGGAGTAGTTATAAGAAATTCTTGGCACTGGAATAATAAAGAACCAGTTGAAATTGACAAATCATCAAGGTGCCCCTGGAATGTTATTGTACATTCAGAAATGCTGGAAAGAGAAATATAATTTTGTAGTATCTAAACTATAAACCACATGAGGCATAAGCCAATTTTGTTTACTGAGGCACCTACCACAGAATGTGCTGTTAAGTAGGTACTTGGTAAAGACTGAATAAAATCCCCCTTCTGAGCTAAATCCCACAGAACTTGATTGTAATTTGCCTTCAGTTCTCACCCTTAATATTGGGATTCCTTAGACTGTGGCCTAGCCTTATACTCTGCTACTGACACACACTCCAATTCCCATGCCTCTAGATACTGTATCTACGATAAAGTTTCCCAATATGGAAAAAAAAAAAAGGTTCCCAATATGTATCACCAGACCTAATTTCTCTTCTTAACTACCAATTACTACACCCAACTCCCTACTTAACATTTCCACTCATATAGCTATGAAATATCTCAGCCTAATGTGGCGAAACTAGAATCATCACAGATGATACACACATCTGGCCCAACCTATATTCTCCACCAGCCTTGTCCCTGACAATCAATACCAACAGCCCTCAGTTACTAAAATCCAACCGGTATTCATCCTTTTTTTTTTACTCATGACCCACATCCAATCCATCAGTAAGTTCTGTTGACTTTACCTTTGAAATGTATCCTAGATCAATCCATCCAACTTTCTAACTCACCAAATATTTAGTCTAAATCACTACAAGTTCTTTCCTGAGAAGTTTCAGAACTGATCTCTCAGTTTTTATTCCTGCCTCTGGTCTCCATTTTCCAGAGTAGCCATACACATATTTCAAACAAAATCAGATAATGTCATTACTGCTTAAAATCCTCCAGTGACTTCCTATTGCCCTTAGAATGAAATCCAACTTCTCAACAATGGCCACCACACAGCATGTGATATACCCTACCCCCTTTTTTATGTATCTTTTGCCACTCTTTCCTACTCACTAGATCACCAGTTATATCGTCCTCCTTTCTGTTGCTTGATGTAAGTTCACACAAGGCCACAGGTGCTCAGTATCCCTTTACATTTACATTTTATCCTCTTATCTTGGATAGCTGTCTTGTTCTGAGGTATATGGCCTGACTATCCAAAATACTCCTTCTCTGAGCCACAACACTTCATTTTCCTTATTACATAATTATCCAAAATCATTTTATTGCTTTGTCTATTTGCTTATAGACTTTTCCCCCTCACTCCTCCACTCTACAAGAATGTAAGTGGAAACATGTCCACATAGCCTCCATCCTATCCCCAGTGAGAATAGCACACAACACATGATAGATGTTTAAAATACTTGTTTAATAAATACTAAAAATAATTATTGAATTTATAATAAAGAAAAATACTCATTTTAACTCACTATTTTGTTATTTGATATTGCACAATAGTAGATCCATTAAATTTATCATGTGGTTCAAATATTTTTTGTAGCATAAAATGTTTATAAATAAGAGAACAAAGAACAGCAGGGTAGTATTACTTTGAAAGTTCTTGAAGGTATGTGAAGTGACCAGGCAAGGATCTCAAAATCTAAGAGGAAAAATGAATAAGAAGAGGGTACAAAAAGGTCAAAATCTACAGTTCTTCATGTTCTGGAGAAATAAAATATAGCAGATGCTAGCTGAAACACTAGAAAACCAACAATCCTTTATTCCTTAGGACTGTCATGGAGGTGGGGGAGATTTCCTAAGCTTGGGACTTTCGGTCTTAAAACCAGGGCAAGTTGATCAACCTTTTTGAAAATAAGGACTTTTTCTTTTGCTATTTATATTTTCAATATCTTCCCTGCTACTTGTTTCCTATTTACTTCTATAAGTAGAAGTGCTTAGAAAACTATAAAATGGCTTTGTTGGTTTTGGAAACATAGCAAAGGGGAGAACAGGTGAGCCTGTCCTATTCTTCACTGCAACTAGGAGGAAAGCAAGCAGATGCTGCTGAGCATGAGTGGTGGGGACCTGAAAAAGTGAGTAAGAAGGGTGATACAATTCTGGGAAGAAGAGGAAGGAGAATATCAGAATGTTCATCTTTAACTAGCAGCTGAGTTCACTCACATTTTGTTCAAGGAGGTCTTTGAGGATCATGATCACCAATTGACCCCTGAGCCAAATCCAGGCAGTGGTGGCTTCTAACCCACTCTCCAGGCCTTGGAATATACTTTATGCCCACTGTTCTCACAGCCAGAGTTACTTCAAGGATACAACCTGGACAAGATGATTGTCGTTGAGATCATCTGGGCTGTACATGTCGCTGAACCCTGTTAAGCCTCTATATATACCTTTAAGTTCTTTCAGGCAAGTGCAGAGATATGCTCCTCCTGCAGCCACCCAAGACAGCCTTATAGATAAATTCCCTTGCTTGTTTAGAGATCTGCCATCGGCCCGTCTGGGTGGTCTGCCTTTTTTTCAGTCTTCCCATGCCCTCTTGTATAAGGAACCAGTTTCAGATTTCACCTGGAGAACTCCCGAGCCTCTGATCCAACACGTTTATTGTGGTTACTGATGTATTTTATTCATTTATTTGGTGTGTGCTTTTAATTTACTTAGCTAATTCTATGCATGGTATTTCTCTCTCTCTCTCTCTCTCTCTCTCTTTTTTTTTTTTATAGTGATTTCTTTTTCTTTTTCCTCCTCCTAATCATTTGGATATTGTACCTTCTTTTTTTCTTGTTTGTCTCAGTGGTGACCTTTAAGTTTTAATGGTGATACCTCACTTAATAAAGCATAAAGCTAGTAAATATTCCCACCCTTATCCAAAAAATATAAGAGCTTTAGAACACTTTAACTGTAACCCCTCCCACTAATCTTTTGCATATTATAGATATACAATATTTCAGTAACTTTGTTTAATTTGCCCCCAAATTAATTACTGATATTACTATATTATAATATTTTATACATTATTAATACTACTGTATTATTTTTATATAGTGATTTTTTTAGATTTAACTATGTGAATCAGTGTCTTTATTTGCCATTCTTTTTTACATCTGTTTCTTTCTAAATTCAGTTTACTTCTTCCTAAATTGTATCTTTTAGATTTTCCTCAGCAAAGGATGTAGTAGAAGCCAGTGATTATTTTTGTCTGAAAATATCTCTTTTAATCTTCATTAATAAATTATTTTACATTGGGATGCCTGGGTGGCTCAGTGGTTGAGCATCTGCCTTCAGCTCAGGGCTTGATCCTGTGGTCCTGGAATCGAGTCTCGCACCAGGCTCACTGCATGGAGCCTGCTTCGCCCTCTATCTCTGCCTCTGTCTGTGTCTCTCATGGATAAATAAATATAATATTTTATTAAAAATAAAATAAATTAGTATATAGACAGGTAAAGGCTGCTGTAATATTTATTTTCACTTAGCACTGTTGAGATATGATTCTTCTATTTTACATGTTCTACTATTCTTGTTGAAAAATTTGCTACGAACCAATCTTCTCCTGTTTAAATACCTATTTTTTCTTCTAGCTATTTTTAAATTTGTGTTTATGTTTGTTTGTGAGGTAGATTTGATTGAATTTATCTTGAGATGAATCTAACTCTCTGAAGAGATACATAGGTAAATAGATAGACCAACATAAACAAATTTATATAGATATACAAATACATATCACAAGTTACATATACATATGCATATATATATTAATATCACAATTCTTAAACATATTTCATATATTATTTATTTATTTATTTATTTATTTATTTATTTACTTATTTATATTACTCTTTTAAGGATACTTCTGCTCATTGTCTTTCTGGCTCTTATTAGACAACTTTTGGACCATCTCACTGATATTTTCTTCTTTTTTAGTGTTTCATAAGCTCTTTCTTATCACTTTTTTTCCCCTTCTTTGTTTCTCTGGCAATGTGTTGGACAATACTGTTTTCTTGATAATTATTTCTTAGCTATATTTAATATATCTGTTTATGAGTTTTAATGATATTTTTATTTGTAAAATTATTATTGGCACTCAATGAAAATGGTTTTGTTCTTTTGATAGCATCTTGTTTATTTCATATATTTTCTCTCCATCTTTCATTTTTAATTATTTTATAACTTACCTTTAGTAATCCCATTATCAGAATGTTTTGGTGTTTTTAATCTTGTTCTTTGGTCTTTCTGTTGACTCTCACTCAAGATTTATTTATTTGTTTGATAATTATGATTTGAATTACTGCTTAGCAAGGTTTTATATTCATAATCCCTAAATCTTTTGTTGGGGGTGTGCCTTTCCAGAGAATTTTGGACACAGAATGTGAAGGTACCAAACCAGAAATAATTTTTTGTTAAATTCTTTCTGTGGAATTTTTCTGTTCTTATCAATAGTTTAAATTCAACCCCCATACCTATGTAAGAGATTTTCATGTTAGGCTCTTCAATCTCTTGTCCTTGAAATCCAAAGTCTCTTGGCAGAGATTCATAAGTGTCCCAGAGACCCAAAAGATCAGTGACTCCATATCAGTCATTTTCCACTTTTTCCCCTCATTTTGGCCACTGAAGATTTCCTTAACGTATTTCTCTAAGTTATGTTTATCTAATGTTTATACAAATAATGTTTGACCTAATGTTTATCCTTTCTTTTTTTACACATACACACACTCACAAGACTATTCTGGACTTTGATTCAGGGGCCATTTATGGAACATGTCTTGAGGCTTAGTCATACCAATTCCATTTCATTCTTGATTTCTTTCCCTATTACTACCACTCATCTCCTGCTACTTTAGCTCAAGTCCTAGACTTGCTCATGACTTATGTGAGAAATGAAAGCTGGAGTTTTTGAATAAAGAAAAGGAAATGCCAAAAGAAAGAAATCTGATAAAATTAGAAAAAAGGAGGGGATCCCTGGGTGGCTCAGCGGTTTGGTGCCTGCCTTCGGCCCAGGGTGTGGTCCTGGAGTCCCCTGATCGAGTCTCGTGTTGGGCTCCCTGCATGGAGCCTGCTTCTCCATCTGACTTTGTCTCTGCCTCTCTCTCTCTCTCTCTCCCCATCTCTCATGAATAAATTAAAAAAATTAAAAAAATTAAAAAAGAGGAGAATCCCTCTGAGCACTTATACATATATTTGTATATATGTATATATATATGTGTGTGTACTTGTCAGAGAAATGATACACATGATATGTATGTATTATATGCATGTATATATTTCAGTGATACTATGGAAACTCAGGAATTTCATTGCTAAAATAATTTTCTATGCCAAGTGAATACCTATTTGCATTTGTTTTCATAATTATTTCTATAATTGGTTCTACAAGTAAATGCAGAAATAGCTGGCTTACTCCTACCACCTGCTTAGTACTGATATACAGAGAAGGCAATAATACATATTTAAATTATTCTTCTTATTTTCTAACAAATCGTATAACCACAATATTGGAATGATATCCCACTTAGTATTCTGTTCCTGCATTCAAACACCCGGGTTCTTTCATAGAAAATAGATGCTCTCTATGAGAATTAAATAGTCAAATATAGAGAGGTAGATGGTTAATTGTAAGTACTATTTGAATAAATTTGCATATGAAAGGACCTCAAAAAACTTCTTTTAAGAAAAAAATTTTTGTAGGTGCTTGTGCTATCCATAAATCATTTTATCTGAGATGACTCCTTTTCTGTACTCATGCCAGCATCTCTGGAATCAAAACAAAAGTTCCAAAGTTTTCAGTAAGATCTTCCTTCTTATTTCTCAATCAATTGCTTATCCAGTTAGTAAGTTATCTGTTTTATATGGAAGGATTTCCATTTTTTGTGGATGTAATTCTTAGGACCTGATCAAAATGCAGAAGAAGGGGAATGGAAAAGATATTTAGCTAGGAAAAAAAAAAGAAGAAGAAAGAAAGAAAAATAGAAAATTTGGATCAGTAAAGATGCTGAATTAGATAAATAAATATATTAGAAATTCTAGGTCATTAAAATATATTGTTACTAGAGCTAGAGGTTTTGATCCGTCTTGTTCTTTGAAAATTCCAGTCACATGGAAGAACATCTCCACTTAAATGTCCCTAGAACAGTTATTGATTAAAACATTACACGTTTCACATTTCTTTCTAAAGAGATTTTCTTTATTTAATTTTGGCTGCCTTTTGAGTGAAACGGGAGACTACCATGGGATCATTGCTTTCAGAAAGCCATGAGTCCCTGAAGTCCCTAGTCCAACTTTGATTGCATTACCTCTGACACAGAAATGCAAAGCAACAATAAATTCAAGGGTGCTTGCCACTGATGTTTTTTTAGTTCATTATCTACTAGTGTCATCTTCAACAAATCAGTATGTAGAGTCCGCACTCAATATTTTAAAAGAAATTCAAAGTAAATATAGATGATTTTCAGGTATTACTAATTTTACCTAAAACTCAATGATTCATTTGTATTAATATTTATAAGTACTTCGACATCAAAATAAAATATGGTTATAAAGGTGCTATGTAATAATAGCTCATTTCTCTTCTTAAAACATTTTGGGAGTTTTAACACTTGTTAAGGAAAATGTTGTCCACCAGTGACCAGGTTGTAGACTAATGCTATCAACATATATTAAATTAGTAATATTATTTTACTTTAAGAACTTCCCAGAATTATTAACCCCCTCCACATACACACGAGTTTTATTTTTCTTTATTGCATTCTAGACCCATGTTCTTTTTATGAGAATTATAGAAGATTGGAATGAAGAATAAATAATCAAAGAAGCTGCAGGTTGAAATATTATATTTTAGGTTCAGATACAAAGAATCTAATATAAAGTTCTCCCTCTCATCAAATTAAGGAACATTGCTATAATTTTAAATATTCATGTAAATCTTTTAATCTATTATTTAAAATTTTGCTATTCAAGAATACTTTTTCTTGATATTTAATATAATACATGAAAATAGTAAGACTTTTTAAAAAATGGTTGAAGAGATTGCCAATTTATAGTCATCTAGGGAAAAATTGATATGAATAATTGAACAAAATGGTTTACTTTTTTGAAGTTTAAAGTAATTGTGGGCCCAGAAGAATGAAGGATAAGACATTGTAGGTGGGTAATGCACTTTCATGCTTTATATAAGCGGAGTTTGTTCTGGTATAGTTAACTTGGCCAGGAGTACAAAATTACAAACAAAGCAATGCCATCATTTCATTCTCCACAAAATGAGAGATTCTGTTTTCTAAGATGATGGAACTAATTTCAGGCTTGTTGCTGGGGTGATCATGTTAATGGCTCAAGGCAAATCTGTCACAATTCTTCAAAACACTAATCTCAAACATATGCTGCACTAATAGAGGGCCAGAAAGTATTATCACCTTTTCATACAAAATTTAAGCCTGTGAAAAAAATGATTTTTAATTTTTTAAATATAAAAGTAAAATAAAATGTATTCCCATAAGATACGAAAAATGTCTTAAAGAACTTGCCTAAAAAGCCATTTATCAATAGAGAAAATTTTCTTTAATTTTGAGTCTTTATTTTTTCATGAAACTAAAGGTTTCATTCATAATGGATATTACCATTCCTTTAAAATTTAAGTTTTTATTACCAAAAACTGGTGCAATACAGCAATATTTTTCTCTTCAATGAACGCATATTAACATAAGAAAAATATATGCAACATATTATCTCTGTATTAAATACATTGTTCCCTTTAGCTTACTCTTCATCTTCTGAACATCTCCCATGCCAAAGGCATAGCAGGAAGTCTTCTGGGTAGGTAAAAATGAGCAAGATCAAAGCATAAATGCCCATTGAGTACTATAGTAGAGGTACAAAATATGTTGGGAACATGTAGAAAAAGAAGAGTAACTTTTTCACTGGGTGTCAAGATAAACTTCACTGAAAAGTTAGTTGAGGTAGCCCTAAAGAATGGGTAGAAAAAATATGGAGGTGGAGAGAAAGGGGTGAACCAAAGTATTGTTTTAAAAGAAAAAAAAAAGAATGTATTTATGATATGACCTGAGTATAGGGCACAGGAGAAAATAGTGGGAGATAAACTTGAAAGGTAGAATGAGGACTCACTAGAGAATTTTAAGAGAGGGTCTTAGAAAGGTAGAACAGGAGCAGTTGACTAAAACTCCTGGACATTTTGCTAAATACTTCAGCTTTTTTATACAAACAATAGAGTGATTTTTTTTTGTATCAGCATGGTGATTTATGGGTAATCATCAGGGCTATGTATTAGGATAAGATATCATGATCATGTCCATCCCTGGACAAAGACCATGTTATACAGGATTTTCTGTATTTTGAAACTTGGACATCAAAATAAAATATGGTTACAATATATACGTTTGCCAGTATACAAAAGTTTTTCAAAAACAACCAGCTATTTAATTTGGATCTAGGATGGTGGAATGAAACACTTTCATATGAAATATCTAAATGATTGAGATCAAATTACGTATCTTTATTGCTTATTTAATTTTACTTCTGTAGATAAATTCACAATATGTATGTGAAGACAATTTGTAAGTCTTTGGTAGTTTTTATGATTGCAATATTAAAATATATTTTTGCTGTTTCAGATGATGGTGCCTGTCAATTAACTGAACAACTGTGGTAAGTTGATTTTTCTCTTCTCAATTCTGCATAGTGTTTTACTTTCTGATATTCAAAAGGATTTATGTTGTGTATGAAGCTTGTAAAAATATGAACACTTAAATGAAATGAAAGTCAAGCATGCCCTGAAGTAGGCTATATTTTTTTCCAGGGATATAACCCTTCCCTTTTTTCTTCTGAAACGAGCCAAGACTGGAAATCAGAAGTGTCCTGTACTTGTATACCCAGAGTGGAGGAGGGGCACTTTTATCCAAATGTTTTCCATTAAATGTGCACCATCTATTTGCCCAGGAATGACTCTGAGAAGCACTCAAATGTTCACACCACCAAAGGCAGCAGAATGTCTTTTAAAGAAATAATTTTTAAAAAAGTAATCTAAAGTTATATCGAAATTTGGTAAGAAGAAGCAGATGTTTCTTTCTTTTCTCCTATTTCATAAAGGTGTTAATGATCATGGTCATGATAGACACACAGGCTGACTTTCATGTTTCCAGTTTCATAGCTGATTAAATCTGATTTTACTTTAGTTGAATCATCATACTGGACAGTAGAAATTGAATGACAATTTTTTATGTTTGTTATAAATGTGCTTGTGGCTGCTTTTGTGGACTTATATTGGGCAATATTGTATGTGGGGGAATGAAAAATGGTATTAAGTGTTTTGGAAAATAATAATAATGATAATGACATATATACTACAATAGTTTTCCCTCAAAGGAAAGGAAGGAAAAAAAATTGAAAGAGATTTTCTCGGCAACTCATTAGGCATTTTAGGATGTTTTGTTTCTTCTTTTTCAATTCAAAGTAAGAATTTAGTTTTCAGGGATCCCTGGGTGGCGCAGCGGTTTAGCGCCTGCCTTTGGCCCAGGGCGCAATCCTGGAGACCCGGGATCGAATCCCACATCGGGCTCCCGGTGCATGGAGCCTGCTTCTCCCTCTGCCTATGTCTCTGCCTCTCTCTCTCTCTCTCTCTCTCTCTCTCTCTCTGTGACTATCATAAATAAATTAAAAAAAAAAAAAAGAATTTAGTTTTCAACCTATGCCAATGGAGATTTTTCTTTCGCAGATGCCTCACATATTCAAACTCTCAATCATTTAAAAAACTAGCATCTTACTGTGAGTCACTGTGTAAGTAGTTATGAAGAATATTGTATATGGGTTCTATTTATAATGAAATACCCAACATTATTTCCATAAATAATTTTTCTCTATTATTTTTATGAGAAGTGAAATCAGAAAAATGATTTATATGTCTTAACTGACATAATTGTCTTGGATTATCATGATTGATTATTCATTGAAATCTATGATTAGTGGAAGTAGTTTGTATCAATCTTATTCATCTCTGGAAAAGTTGGTACCCTTTTACATCTATCTTGGGAAAGCAAACAACATATTTCTGTGCTTTTACTATACTGGAGAATTGATATTTTCATGGACTATGTTCTCATTGCCAGATTTATGAAGAGAATACATTGCATTATTATCCATTTTATTCCTTGAGAGTTGAACAGTTTAGAGTAAAGAAAGTGTCATTAATTTTCTCTCTTATTCAACTGCAATAAGGCATCTGAAAAAGTGCATTTGTTAAGCATCCTGCTTCTATGCATGCTAGACTGCTTAGCAAAATAAGAGATGACCAGAGATGAAAGTGGAAAGAGAATAGCATAAAGTTTGGAGTGTGTGAAAAGTTTATCAAGAGTTTGGGTAAGGAAGAGGAATGGACAACTTACATGGGATGTGATTTTGGAAAGGACAAATGTTGGAGAAAAAAAATGTGTCTTACTGGATATTATATTAGTGCTCTCAAACTTTAATATGCTCAGGAAGCTATCTTGTTAAAATGCAGATTCTCATTTAGTAGGTCAATAGTCTGCATTTCTGTCAGCTCCCAAGTGATGTCAAAGCTGCAAGTTCAAGGGTCACACTATGAATAGCAAGATATTATATAAATAACTCATTCCTTTGCCTCCTATTCAAGGAATTTCAGATAATACTTCCTAAGCATTTGACTTGAATTTGATTTTTAGTGCTCTTCACTGTGTAAAGATCAATCTTAAGATTAGGGGGAAAATGCCATGTTTTAGTTCAGCCACATACATAAATTAAAACAAAAACAAAACAACAATAACAACAACAAAACTGGGTCTTGCTAACTACCAAGGTCTACTTTTCCCTCTCATTAATTGATTATTTCAGGGTAAATCAGAAAAAGTCAATCTTTTCAAATAATTTTCAAGTGTATGAGATGTAAGATTGTACAGAAAATAAATGTATTTTAAATGCTACAATCTATTCAAAGGCAAGCATATCATCACCTTACAATAGTCAAAATATAAAAAGCAATAGTAGTCATGAGGATTAGGGTCCTAACCATAATATAAGTACACATGATCATTATTGGGGATGCCTGGGTGCCTCAGTGGTTGAGCATCTGCCTTCGGCTCAGGACTTGATCCCAGGGTCCTGGGATTGAGGCCCCCATTGGGCTCTCCACAGGGAGCCTGCTCCTCCCTCTGTCTATGTCTCTACCTCTCTCTGTGTCTCTCATGAATAAATACATAAAATCTTAAAAAAAAACATTATCATTGCTATGCATGAAAGTACTTAACTTTGTCTTCAAAATATAGTAGGATGTCATTGGTTTGTATCCTGTTCCCATTGACATTATGAATGTTTTCTACTTTAATCGTCAAGCTCATTCAGTACCTGAGATTATCAAGAAGGCAGGATAGACATCGGACTAGGCTGGATGCATCAATAACAGTAAATATCACAGCTAAGAGGTCCTAGTACCATCATGTATGGAAATCTGAAGGGATTTTTGGACACTGGATTCCTTTAGGATGCTGGAGAAGGCTATGGAGTAGAAGTTCTAAAATCAATCTGAAGTTTTCTGCTCAAACTGTTCCTCTAAATGAATGTTTCTTCACCCAAACTGCATGTCAAAATCACCTGGGATGTTAAGAAAAAAAGTTAATACCTGGGCTCCACTGAAAACAATTAACTCAGTATCTCTGGGTGGAGCTTAGCGTGATGCTCTAGCTTCTGGTGAGCCTATCTGCAGCTGGAGTTGAGAGTCAATGCCATAAATCAGGGCCTGAAATTTATATTTGTCACAAGTTCCCTAATGATACTGATGTTACTGCTCCATGGGCCATACTTTAGGTAATAAAGGCCTACCAGCCCCCATAAGTTTTTCCACATGTTCCAAGAGGGTATTACTTGGGAGTAGTTTTCTTTTTTCCAAGGATGAGGGAAGTGGAGAGAAGAAGCAGAAAGGAGAAAAGGGGTATCCAAATGGCACATAATGTGGGCCTGGGTAGGATATTCAACTCCCCATGTGATTGAATTTGAAGGGAAATGGAAAAATTCCTGTATTCCAAAATATGTCATCTCAAGAAATAATATGATTCCTGCATTTGTACTTTTATAATTCATTTGCTTTTAGTGCTTTTCAAACCTGACTGTGCAAGCATTATTATGTGATACAACTGTTACAAAAACAAAGGATCAAGAAAAGGGGTTAGAGTTGGCAGGAATCTAAATTTTAATAATCATCCCATATGATTCTAATCAAGAATGGAGCTTAGAAATTAAAATTGTTTAAATAAATGTCCATACTACCCAAAGCAACTTACAGAGTCAATAAAGTTCTTATTAAAATACCAACAGCATTTTTCACAGAACTCAACAAATAATTCTAAAATTTTGTGGAGCCACAAAAGACCCCAAATGGTTAATGCAATCTTGAGAAAAAAAAAAGTTGGTGATACCACAATTCTGAATTTCAAAATATACTACAAAGCTGGAGTAACCAAAACAGTCTAAAGGGTACTGGCATATAAATAGACACATAGATCAAGAACAGAGTAGAGAGCCCAGAAATAAACCCACACTCATATGGTCAATTAATTTATGACAAAGGAGGCAAGAATACACAAAGGGAAAAAGACAATCTCTTTGAGAAATAATGCTGGGAAAACTAGATAGCTACATCCAAAAATGAAACTGGACCATTTTCTTATACCATACACAAAATTAAACTCAAAACGATTTAAAGACTAAATATGAGATCAGAAACTAACATCTTAGATGAGAACATAAATATTAATTTCTCTGACATCAGCCTTAGAAACATTTTTCTAGATGTGTCTCCTAAGGCAAGGAAAACAAAAGCAAAAAAAACTGTTGGGACTACATCAAAATGAAAGTTTTTGCTCAGTGAAGGAAACCATCAACAAAGCAAAAGGCAACTTACTAAATGGGAGAAGATATTTGAAAATGCTTTATTCAATAAAGGATTAATATCTAATATATATATATTATTTATTTATTTATTTTTAATTTTTTTATTATTATTTATTTATGATAGTCACAGAGAGAGAGAGAGAGAGAGAGAGAGAGGCAGAGACACAGGCAGAGACACAGGCAGAGGGAGAAGCAGGCTCCATGCACTGGGAGCCCGATGTGGGATTCGATCCCGGGTCTCCAGGATGGCGCCCTGGGCCAAAGGCAGGCGCCGAACCGCTGCGCCACCCAAGGATCCCAATATCTAAGATACATAATGAACTGATACAACTCAATACCAAAAAGTAAATACATAAAGAAAAACAATCTGATTAAAATATGGGCAGAGCACTTAAATAGCCATTTTTTTTTCAGAGAATACACAGATGGCTAACAGACACATGAAAAATCACTAATCATCAGGGAAATGTAAATCAAAATTACACCTCACAACCTGTTACACGGCTAAAATAAAAAGACAAAAAATAACAAATGTTGATAAGGATGTGGCGAAAAAGGAACCATTATGCATTGTTGGTGGGAATGTAAATTGATGCAGCCATTGTGGAAAAGAGTATGGAGGTTACTCAAAACATTAAAAATAGAAATACCTATAATCCAATAATTCCACTACTGTGTAACAACCCAAAGGAAACAAGAACACTAATTTGAAAAGATATATGAGCCCTATATTTATTGCAGTAGTATTTACAATAGCTAGGATATGGAAACAACCTAAGTGTCCATTGATAGACAGAGATAAGGAAGATGTATTGTATGTGTATATGTATATGTGTGTGTTTATGTGTACACACATGCATACATACAAATACACAAAGGAATATTGCAGAGCCTTGAAAAAGGACGATATTTTGCAATTTGGGACAACATAGATAGACCCAGAGAGTATTACTCTAATAAATATGACTGAGAAAGACAAATACTTTATGATTTTATTCCTATGTGCAATATAAAAGACAAAACAAATAAATAAACAAACAAAAGCAGAACCAGACCTATGAATACAGAGAACAAATTGATGACTGCCAGAGGAAAGGGAGGTAGGGGGTGGGCAAAATGGGTAAAGGGGAGTGGGAGATACTGGTGTGCAGTTATGAAATGAATAAGTCATGGAAATAAAAGGCACAGAATAGGGAATTTAGTCAATCATATGTAATAGCATTGTATGATGACAATGGTAGCTACACTTGTGAGCATAGCATAACTATAAATTAATTGAATCACTATGTTCTATACCTAAAAATAATGTAAACTTATGTGTCAGCTACATTCATATAAAAAATTTTAAAAAGAATGGAGCTTAGAAGCCATTGTTTTAGATAACGCACTACCTTTTTCCTAACACTCTTTTAATATTCATATATATTCTTCTTTAAAATAACATTTTATGTATATATTATTCCATATATCAATAGAGATCAATGTAACAGCAAAATAATAATACTAAAGTTATATGGTACTTACTGTTTTTTTTTTTTTCCTTTGGTGGTGCTTACTGTTTTGTCAGGCACTGTTCTGAGTGTTTTATATTCTCTAAAACAATCCTAAATAATATATACTATTTCTATCTTCATTACATATAAGGAAACTGGGAAACAGAAATGTTAAATTGCCTAAAGTCATATAGCTGGTAAGAGGTAGAACTGGGATTCAAATTCAGACTCTTTGGCTCTTGAGCCCACACTCTACTAAATTACCAACCAACTGTCAATTGTCCACATATTCAACAAATGTTTCTGGAGCAGCTTCTATACACTGAGTGCTAAGAATGGAGCAGCAAGCACAAAAAAATGTATACGTTTATGGAGACTACTTTCTTAAAGGAAACACAGGCTCTTATTTTTAGAGCAGCCAGAATTTTTTAAAAGAGCTTAGAATTCATAGCAAGAAGACATGAGCTTCAAATATGATCATTCCATTTGCTTTCAGAGTGACCTTAGTAAATCTCTTTACCACTTTAAGTAATCCAATGAAATAATATGAAGGAATATCTAAATGAATTATTTTCATTACTTACATAATTATTGACTATAATAAAAAATGTTTGGTTTAAAAAATGTCTTAGTTGAAAAAGATTTATTTGGTCCTGGCTATAGACAGAAAGAGCATCAGGAAAGCACAGGTTATCAGGAAGGTGTTGGGGGCGATGTTAGTGATGTTGGTGTTGGCATTAGTGGTGATGATTAGTATAATGGTGGTGACAGTTGAGATGATGAAATTGATTGTAAAAACTACCATTCATTATGTACTTACTATATAGTTCAGGTGTTATGCTAAATTTTTATATTTGTTATTTCACTTAATCCATTTCATAATTCTATGAAGTAATACAATTATTGTTCATAATATACAGCTGAAAAAAAAAGGATTAGAAAGTTTAAACATGTCACCCAAATCACATTAACTAACCATGTATCAATTATCTGTTATTGTATCAAAACCTCCCTAAATCTCATTGATGTAAAATAACCATTTGACATTTCTCATGAATCTGTGAGTTTGAACAGTTACTCTGCTCTACCTGATGTTGACTGGGATCATTTATGTGACTACATTCAACCAGGGGCTTAATGAAGGTCTCAGTTCTCAATGTGGCCTCTCTTTCTACATGATAAGTCACCCTTCACAGGTCCTCCACATAATCTTTCTTTCTAGCATAATAACTTAAACTTTCACATCCATGCAGCTTATTTCCAAAAAGTGTTCCAAGGGACAAGCCCCATTGCAAGTGCCTCAGCTTGCAACATACTTGTTAAAGTCCCTTTGGTCAAAATAAGTCATATGGTCAAGCCCACACTCAATGTAGGAGGAATCAAACAAGGACAAGAATACCAAGAGATATGATTCAGTATCCCATACCAAATATGGTTAACTTCAAGGGCCATTGTGCTTTTAATTATTATAGTATATTCCTTCCCTGGAGATATTAAATATAAACACTGGAAGAAAGCAGACCAAACAGTATTGTTTAAGAGACATCATAAGCAGACTTGACTAGGCCTTATTTCAACAACAGTGAGCACATCGAAGAATTCAAGAGGACATTTATTATAGAAGATTCAATATTGAGGTGGATGTTAAGGTTCAAAGTTCAGGAATTCAGAGGTTTTGAAAGGATCTCTCTGTAGTCAAATACAGACAAAACATAGCTGACAAAATTGTGAGTACTGACACATTGGATTTCTACTCTTGCCCTAATGTAAGACTACATTTTCATAAGTGCATCTGCATGCAAATGAACCACAAGAGGGTCAGCAAAGATACTGCATCTAATATAATCCAATTAGATTACCAAATTGGATTTCCATTGGATCTTCAAGATTGATCCCAAAAGCATGCAGAAAGGGTATGAAAGATTTAAAAAACAGAAGGCTTCTGCTATTATCAATGAACCGACTAAAATGTAGAGATACCTTTTCGAGTGTTTGAATATCTTTGGATTTTGAACAGCCTTTTGTCTCAATGGCCCTTTCAAACTGAGTTAGAAAGCAAATACCATGCTTATACAGAAATTTATCTTTGTGGTTATCAGTTTTCCCAGTCTGTACCATACCACTCTCACTTAGGCCAAGGAGAATCTTGATTGTCTGACAAGACCATGATAGTATAGTTTTGCCTCACTGCTTTTTCAGGCTCTTCTTTTTATTATGATTATGATTATGATTATTTTTCTCTAGGAGCTCCATAGAGAACACCTGTCTCTAGGGCTATAAATTTGATACATTGTACCCACTCTAAATTTTCTCTATTGCTTAAGAATAATAGAGATCAATAGCTTACTCCCATCACTTAGGGACCAACAATATGGAAAATTGAGGGAACTCAATATGATCACCATTCAAGACTTCTCCCTGTGAGCCAGTCTTCTTTAAATTTTGAAATAACTTCTAAATAAAAGTCAGGAAAGAACAAAAGTGTGTGTGAGAAAGCTTGTTTGTTTGTTTGTTTGTTTGTTTTTGCTTTTCTCTTAGCACAAAATGGAAGTGTAGTTCCTTTTGTTGTGATGGAAAGCAGGATCCACTTCCCATGTTATTTCAGGGAGTCCTATTTTAATAGTCAATAAAACTGAATCTCTATTGCAGGAAGAGAAAATGAAAGAGAACTAATGCCCTATTATATCAAATAGGGATTTCTAAGTTGTACCAACAAAATAATTGGGTACATGTACAAACGAGGATTCACATGTACAAAATTCAAATTTTGTGTATGCAAATGAGATAATTACACAATCAAATAAGTACCTTTGATTAAAATTATTGTATATGCAAATTCATCACTTGCTGAAGCTGTCATATTTTGGCATGTGCATACATAATTAGTGGTTTCTAACTGAAGGTAATTTTATGGCAGAAATAGTCTCACCTATTGGATTTCATGTTTTACATATTAACCAAATAATTTTTTCAATTTTAAAATTTTCAGTAATCATATTACTGTCATTTTAAAGATGAAATTTCTTTTTGTATCAATAACATTTTAACATTTCTGAAAATTGGACGGATTTAAAAATCAATTAGTTATTTAACGTAATCTCTTATTTGCCCTTAAAGTAACCCTTCACTTAATTGTACATCTGACAATAAAGAACATCTTATTATGTTAGCCTACCAGGATGCAGCACTGACCCTGCTTGAGTAACTCTTTAAAGGCAGCTGTGATGGTTTGGGAACCTGTAATGAGACCTACAGGAATTAGCTCCTCTCTTGCTTCTCTTCTTTACCCATCTTCTTGTACTCATGAAATTCAAAATATTTCCTCTTCTCTTTTCCACCATCCACTTGCTTATGTTTTCTCTGTCCTCTGAAGACTCTGGGACAGTATAAAACTGGTTAGGAAGCCTGGGGGAATTTGGTACAGAATCTTACCTTGACTAGTAGCCACTAATATTTCAGAGAGTTCTGGAATTTGTTTTCCTTTGTCTCTTGATAACCATATTGAAAGCAAAAATCTAAGCAACTGTATTCTAATTCTGCTTTATCTTTGCCTAGAACCCCTGAATGGCTCCTTAATCTTACTCAGAATGAAAGACAAATTCTTGTAAAGTCTTTCAAGTTTACGGATGATCTCACCTCTTCTCTCACCTGGTCCTCCTCCTCCTCCCTTGTTCAAAGAATCCAGTTTCCTTGCTCTCCCTGGAATCTGCTAACCAATCTCAGGCCTGAGGTATTTCGAAGTTGCTTTCTCCGGCAACTTCTGAATACTTTCCCCATGTTACAGCCTGTGGCTTCCCCTTGGGACCTTCAAATCCCTGCTCAAATGTAATCTTATCACAATGCTCTTTTGCCTACCACCCATCTCTGCTTCTTTTTATCTTACTTAATCTATCTTTTTTTGCCTCCAGGGCACTTACTTGCCATACCTATTCATCCAGTTTTTCCTACTGTAATCTATAGTAGCTATAAGAAGGCAATGACTTTCATTGGGATGTTTCCTGCTGTATATCCAACTTCTTCACAGAGTAAATGCTTAGTAACTAACTAGCAGGAATGAATTAACAATCAAATGAAGGATACAGATAAGTAAATGAATATTCTAGATTTCTTATCCAAGGATTCCCTACCTAGCTGTTATTAGAATGATTACATGTTGGTACCACACAAAATTATTTCTTTACAGCATTAATAACTAAAGATATATTAAAGAGTGTGTCAATGGTTACTATATGTCATTTTACAAAAAAAGGAGGTAGAATTAAAAGTCATTGCAATTAAGAGAAAAATTATTGGGAACTATAATCAGAGTTTTATTATTTTAGGGAACTCAGTAAAAGCAATTGCTAACTGTTGTACTTACTATGTATCATCCTTCTTTTGCTCACTTTCCATACATTATACAATTTAATCTCCACAAACTTTATAATGGAAGTACTATGATCTCCATTTTATAAGTGCAACAATAAAGGCACAAAATGTTGAAGTTACTTGCCTAACATCAGAAAATCCTATGGAACCACATTATAAACTTAATATATATGTTACATATATTAACACATACATTAACACATATATATGATATATATATTTTTTACACTGTGATTTATTGTTCAATACTAACTCTCCCTAATGATCTTGTTTAAGGCTAATACTTTGAAATATATTTTCCACAAGAATGGCAATATTATTGCATCCCTTTATACTCATTATCTCAGAAAGCATGTTTTTAATTTTTTCTTTCTGAGTGTCTCAGAAATTATCTTGGAGAAATGAATAAATGCATTAGTGTACAAATGCTACACACTTTCCTGGACTAATTCCTATAATTACAGGAATAGAAACATTTCATTGTTTTTTCTTATGGCAGTTTTAGCCTAGAATATTTAAGCCTTTCCTGTTAAAATACATTTTTTGAATCATATTTCTTCATAAACTTATAAATAAAAACAAGCCTGTGATTGAAAACTAGTTTTGCCAAGAAGCTTTGGAATAGTTTATTACTGCTACCCAATTGATCCTTAAAACTAAGAAAGCTATACATCCTAGTCTATTTGAATAGTTCCAATTCATGGCTGTTTTCCCAGCATTATTATTAAAGTGTTTAGATAATTATTAATAATATCATGTACTTTCACTTTCAAAATCATCTCAGAGTTGTCCAGTATGGACAATAAATTTTATGTTCATCTATTCAAGGCAAATATGTAATATTTACAGAAAGTTTTTACCTTGGATGTAAAAGAAGGAAAGATTAACTCTCCTCAATAATTCCATTTTAATTTCAAAAGGAATTGCTTAATTAAAATCTAAAGGAAAAAAATACAGGATCACCAAAATGAGATACACTAGACCTGAACGATTCTTCCACTTGCTTAGTATAAATTTCCTCAACAAATCTGATAATACAACTTGAATTATTAAAAGAATCAATAATTTGTGGGCAGCTCAGGTGGCTCAGAAGTTTAGTGCTGCCTTTTGCCCAGGGCATGATCCTGGAGACCCCCGGCGCCAAGTCCCCACATCTGGCTCCTTGCATGGAGCCTGTTTCTCCCTCTCCCTGTTTCTGTCTCTCTCTCTCCCTGTGTCTCTCATGAATAAATAAAATCTTTAAAAATATAAATAAAAAAATAAAATAAAATAAAGAATCAATATTTGAAGGACTAAAAATTTACTTCATTATTCTAGGCCTTTACTAGATTTCACATAAACACATATTAAAAACATTAGAGGGGATCCCTGGGTGGCGCAGCGGTTTGGCGCCTGCCTTTGGCCCAGGGCGCGATCCTGGAGACCCGGGATCGAATCCCACATCAGGCTCCCGGTGCATGGAGCCTGCTTCTCCCTCCGCCTGTGTCTCTGCCTCTCTCTCTCTCTCTGTGACTATCATAAATAAATAAAAAATTAAAAAAAAATAAATAAATAAAAACATTAGAGTAGTGGTGGCTGAAATATTATGTTCCATTTATTGTTCCATCACTCATTCTAATGTAAGCCTTGTCTTTGACCATGCTGGCTAGTATAAAGGAAAGAACAAATTCCCAATCATCCTGTGCACCTGTATTCACACCCCAAAGTCCTCTGTGCCTCCTGGCATTGAACATGCACATAGCTAGAACATCTTCTGTAATTTCTGTTTAGTTCTATTGAAATACAAATTCCTGGAAGCCCCTAGCTGTAGACTTTACATAAAGAGGTTTTTCCTTTCTTCTTTAGATAAAGAAAATCTCTGTGTTGGGGCTCAGGAGCCAGAGACATTTTCGAAGTTTCCTATTATTTCATAATACTCCAAAGAGCCAACTGTCCACCAAGCTTCAGACTTACAACCTACTTCTGCCTTTGTGTGTTTGTTTTGTTTCATTTTGTTTTGTTTTTGCATTCAGAAGGCCTAATTAAGAAATCAACACAGAGGGATCCCTGCGTGGCGCAGCGGTTTAGCGCCTGCCTTTGGCCCAGGGCGCGATCCTGGAGACTCAGGATCGAACCCCATGTCGGGCTCCCGGTACATGGAGCCTGCTTCTCCCTCTGCCTGTGTCTCTGCCTCTCTCTCTCTGTGTGACTATCATAAATAAATACAAAAAAAAAAAAAAATCAACACAGAAATGTTAATTACAATATTTGTGTAATTTTTTTTGCATATAAAATTTTCAATTTTTAGGAAATTAGGCAAGGTTTAATTTTTTTTCTAATGTCTTGCTATTTCAAATGCATTTTACTCCAGCTCCTTCTTTTCCTCTTCAGATTCTTACTATAATCACTAACTGTAAAATGTTTGTTTGCCTTAGGAGTAATTGACTGCTTTTTCAGAGGACTGAATTCTCTCAAAGATTCTCACTGGCACCCTCTTTGAAGCTTCCAATAAGGCTGTTGAAACCACCATTTTTTTTCCTCCACATATACCCTCACTCCTTAATCTGTTTTATTTGCCAGAGTCTTCTCTTCTAAAATATATTACTACAACTGCCAGGGAGATTTGGAGACTTTGCCTTAGTGGCGTACCTCTTTAGTTCAGAAGCAAGTTAGCAGGTCAACAACCCTAGGTGATAAATCTCCATGTGGTGCATCAGCCTCTAAGGTGCTTGCCAGAGGCTCACAGACTTCATAGCAGTCATTTAGACAGGATGAGGGAAATCTAGAAGGTTCTTGGCATAGCAAACGTATGTTGGATGTTTACAAACTAGGGTCCATGTAAGTCAATTCCATCCAAGCTCAGGGTAGACAAGCACTTACTTCTTTTTTTTAGCTAGAATCTAAAATGTTTCCAGAAATAATTTTTTTTCTTGTAACACAAAGAAGGCTACATTTGGTTTCTGAAATTTCTTAAGATAGCTTTACCAGAAGTTTATGAATAAATATGCAAACAAGACCCATAGTAGGTGATTTTAATTGTTTTATGAGACAGCATATTTTAATAGAGCATGGGATTGGAATTATGAGTTCAGATTGTACCTCTGTTATTCACTTTCTGTGTTTATATGACTATTCACTTTAATTATAGGTTGTATCTTCAAATGGGAAACAGGAATCAGTGACATTCACTACAATGTTGTGTAAGTTAAATGGGTTAATGTAGATAAGATGCACAGAAAGGTGCTTATTAAATGATTTTTCCCTCACTCTGTGTACTGAGAATAATTGTTCTTCTTACCCATATTCATATTCACTTTCACGAAGTTTTGACAAGTCTGGAGGTACATACACACGACACACTCACACACACAGAGCTGTGCTACAGGGTAGTTAGAAGCCTTTTGGGTGAAATATGAGCTCACTGGAAGAACAAGTAACTTTACTTCACATACTTTTTGAAAATATGTGTGAAAGAATAGGTTTGCTGTGATTATTGACCTAGATTAGGCTTAAAGTAAAGGCAAAATCTACAACCATTTTGAGCTACTCGTATACAATTGTCTAGAACTTTGCTTTCCTCTCATTTATCTTGCTCTCTGGAATTATGTCTGAAGGCTGTTGATCAAAGAGAGAGAGAGAGAAAAAAAAAAACTATATCCTCAAGGAAAAATTGTGGAGAATACATGTTTGCCCAAAACCTGGTCGTCTTCACAGTGTTGTGAGTCCAGATGAAAATGAGTGAAAATACCAAACAATTTTAAAGCCTTTCAGACATGAGAATGCTTGTTAAATGGAGACAGAACATGTGGATTCATTATTCTTTTTCATGTCGATATTATGTCTACTTTATGGTGCTATGTTGGAAGACCTGTGTTTGTTCACCCTATGAAATAGTTTAACTTGGGAAATAAAATCCTAACACCCAGATAGCACTTCAGACAACAAAATAATTTAAATTATTCAATTCTCTTTGAGAGTTTCAGGATTCACAGCTGTTTTAGAGAAATTTTATTTTTTAATGTGGACATCAATGTGGACATTTTTTTCAACAGTTATCAAATAGAAATACTAGTAAAAATCTGAAAGACAATAGTAAAGCATGACAAACATAGTGATGAGATAATTCATCATAGGGGAAAGTCCAAATTACAATATTTAATGATTAAGGAGTACATTTTATTGCACAGTATTGGCAAACAACCTACACCTACAAGTTACAAGAAATAGTAACAACCAGCATGAAAAAAGCAATCAATTTTAAAATGTCAAGGAATCTACTTATTTATTTTCAAGGACTGAGCTTAATTAGAAAAGTTGTTGCGAGTGCTAAGACCTTGGAAGGAACATATTTTACAAGTTAATGGGAATGTGGTGGATTCTTACTGCAAGAACTCAAAAGACTTGGCTTCACCATACCAAGTGATCATTGCTGACATTATATGCAGATGATATTTCTACATTGAATAAGCTCTTTGGATGAAACTGTTTGACCCACAGAAATTCCTAGTCTTTTGTTCAAATATTAACTACCAACATAAAACTTTTCATATCCGAAATAAGCAGAATAAGGAAACTTACATTAGGAAGCATGGGGAATTGAAAATTCAGATAAGCCTAGGTTTAGCTATCATTTTCTACACTAACTAGACAAAAGTCTTTGGACCAGTAGACCACTGAGATATATGTTCTTTATCTATAAAATACACACTATTTGTCTATGAGCAAAAAATATATATGCAGATGTAAAAAGTTTGTAAAGTATCTTTTACTTTGAATTAAATGTGACCCATATTATGATATGGTTGTTTGCCAAATACATCTTGTATGTAGGTTTATATGTAGTAGACTTTCTGTGAGCAAGTAGGGTGTTGTGGTGACTTTTGGCCAATACACTGCAAGCAGTGAAGTATCACTTTGAGGCCAAGTATTTAAATGTTATTACAGAAGCCCACAGAGTGCTTCTCTCTGGAACAGTGTCTATCAAAAGGCAAAAGCTACTCTACCTATCTTGGTCCTTAAGTGACCACAGTGACACAAACATCCTTGCAGACTGACTGGAATTATAACATGAGGAAGAAATAAATGTTTATTTGAGAAATGTATAAAGTCCTTCTAAAAATATTATGATAATTTCTCCATAAAAATAAATATAAACATAAAAAAGTATCAACATCTGAATTTGTAGTTTCTCCTTAGCCAAGCCATTTGACATTAACAATGTTTATATAAGGCATTAATAAGTTCCCAAACACGGCAGTGCCTCCTTTAAGTACTCAGGATGATCAAGAGCAAGTTACGTAAATTCTCTGGTATTCTTATCCTAAAATTGCTTACTCAACTTACTATTTTTTTAATTGTTTCATCCAGGTTCTTTTAAGGATATAGGATGGTGAATGTATATTTCCAAAGTACACACCTGAGTTTGAGAAGAGTCTGGATTCTTGTAACTTTCTGCCATCTGTTTAATTATTTTGTGTTCGGAAATAAAATCAGAATCTCAAATATTTATGAACTACTTAACATGCATAAAACATTTGATTTGGGTCATTGGGGAAATATAAAGAAAATAAAGGTGTTTTCCTTGTCTTTAGAGAGTATATAATCTAGTCGGGGAATCATGCCAGAAATACATGAGTTATTCAATAGCACAAGAATCTGAATCATGCCAAATCACATAAGGAAAATATTAGTAGTTCTGCATAAAAACTGATTTTGATCTAAAACAGCAATTCCCAGATCCTAGAAATATAGAAAGAGTCTGGTGATGACTTGGCAGGGAAATTTAAGAACAAACTAAACTGGTAGGAAGAGCCCTGTGCATGACTTCTAAGCACATTCCTATTTCAAGTGAATGAGGTAGACTATTGATGAAAGTTAAAATATTATTTTGAAAATCATGCCTAATAGTTGCTATCCCACTCTCCCTCATCTTTGTCCACTCCTCTCACTTTATTTACTTTCATCCCCTCCCCACTTCCTTTTACTTAATCTGTCCTTAATATCTGTTCCTTTACCTAGGTTGGTGTCAGTGAGTGATGAGGCAATATCTGAAGATATTTTGCATTAGTGGTCAATAGCAAATGCTCTGGAGTCAGAATGCTAGAAGTTGAATCCTGGCTTTCCTGTCCAAATGACCTAAAGCAATCATCTCAATCTCTCTGAACTTTTTTTTTTTTTTAACGTAATAGGGTGGTGTCATGCTTATGGAGAGGTATTTTGAAGTTGGGAATATATGTATAGTACTGAGCACATCATAAGTACTCAACAAATTAGCTAATACTATTATTTTATCTGATTTTTGTTAGGTTAAAAATGCTTAAATTTTAATATAAGGTGCTTGGTTGATGAAAATAATTTGTTGAGAATCATAGAAAAACTATCTTATTTGTGGCATTTTTGATACCAGGAAAATCTGGTGAGGGCAGCATTTTTCGTTCAGGGAGGATTACCACTTACTATTCATATTGCACTTCCACCATCGGGAATGTATGCACACAGATATTGAGTTCATATAGACATGTATATGAAAGTGTGCTGTATGTATGTTTGATCAGTTTATTCAATAAAAACACATAATTGGGTCAGATTTCTGTATATTTATTTTTATCTCCTTTAGAAATGAAGAACCATGTTGACATAGTGCAATTTCCTGTCCAAATTCTTCTTTTAGCTTGAGATTTAGAAAAAAAATTTCACATGGAGTTCTTCCTAGTATGTACATCTGAAATTAGGTCTCCTCACCCATTTCTTGGAAATGTTTTATTATCTATTGAGATGAGTTGCTGACATCATTACTGAATATTAAAGAATGTATATTCTCTATATTATGTTCTATGTATAATGTGATGTTTCATCGAACCTGACTTTCTCTTTTCATACCACATCTGTGAGCAAAGCTGTACTACTACATAATGAGAGACCCAAAGGGATCTATTTCAGTCTTACAAGCCTATTAAAGACTTTTGAACATGACTCTATTAATTTTTATCCCTTTTAAGACTAGATTCATTTCCAAGACATAGTCTGTTTTCATACTGTAAAGCTCTTTAATGTTTAGGAAATGTTTTTTTCTTTATTAAATGCCCATTTCAGTAGGATATCAGTAGTTACATACCTACTGTCCAATTTCTTTTAAGCTGAGTTAATGGTTTTGAGCTCATAGGTGAAATTTAATTCATCGTCCTAAAAACTATTTAAGTAAGTACATTTCATGAAATAATTGTATACATATTGTAATTAAAAAATAATGTGATTAGTGGAAGAAGGTCTGGTTTTTAGTAATCACAGATGAAGTTGTTTCGATCTGAGGTAAAATTTTATAGCTGGGTGAAACTGAGGCAGCTCAAACCTCAGAGAATACTCCTGCAACTGTGATGTGCAACTGTTTGACTGCTGGGAAGATTGCAATATTATATATCTTATGCATATAGTTATAGTAGTAAAAAGAACTCTACGTGAAGACTTTTTTTCAGATCTGTGCACTGAATGGAGATTATTTAAAGGTTTTCAACAATGAAATATGTAATATAATCATGAGAAATCACAGTGTAATAAAATGTTAAGATCTAATAATAAGATCTTTGAACAATTTTTCCTTCCTTGTGTATTACATTATGAAAATGATTTAATGACACTTCCTTTACAAGAAGAATCTATTCTCAATGCTCACAGACATTTTATTATATTTGTATTATGGTACAATATACATAACATAAAATTTAGTATTTTAACCATTCAGTGGCATTAGATCCATTGGCATTGTTATGCAACTAGGATCACTATGCATCTCCAGAGCTTTTTTATTATTTCAAATTTGATTCCATTTACATTAAACAGTATTTCCTAATTACCCTATCTCTCCAGCACACACTAACCTAAACATTTTACTTTCTGTTCAATTAATTTGACTATTCTAGTTATCTCATATAAGTGGATTCATAGGTCATTTATCCTTAGTGTCTGGCTTATTTCACTTTGCATAATGTTTCCAAGTTTTATCAATGCTGTAGTATGTTAAATATGACTATATTCATCTTTTGACCCTTAGGAATCATTTACACTTTAAAAAATGTTTGTAACTTTTCCTCTTTTGCTATGAGATATTAAAATCTAGTGTCCTTGAAATATTTTTTTTCTCTATGCTCAAACTTGTCCTTCTGTTAATTTTATCCCCACTGTGATTTCTATAAACTCTTTCTGGTTTTCCCTGTGGAAACTTGAAAAAACATTTTATTATAATATGAAAGCTTAAATAAAGATATACAAATACAAATAATACCATGGTAATATTGGTTAAACCAACTTTTTATTCATCATAAGCCAAATAATCACACTCGATAACATAAAGATATTTATTCCTTCAAAAAGATGTTTCACAAAATTTATGGTTGATAAATGTACTTTGCAATCCTTAGTTTTATTTTATTTGGTAAAATATTTAAAGTGATAGTTTATTGGGATGCCTGGGTGGCTCAGCGGTTGAGCATCTGCCTTTGGCTCAGGGCATGATCCCTATCCTGGGATCGAGTCCCACTTCAGGCTGCCTGTGGGGAGCCTGCTTCTCCCTCTGCCTGTGTCTCTGACTTTCTCTGTGTGTCTCCGATGAATAAATAAATAAAATCTTTAAAAATAAGTGATAGTTTATTGATCATGTGGCTAGGGAACTTGGGAAAGAATTATTTTTTTAAAGATTTTATTTATTTATTCATGAGAGAGAGAGAGAGAGAGAGAGAGAGAGAGAGAGAGAGGAAGAGACACAGGCAGAGGAAAAAGCAGGCTCCATGTAGGGAGCCTGATGTGGGACTCGATTCCAGGTCTCCAGGATCATGCCCTGTGCTGAAGGTGGTGCTAAACCGCTGAGCCACCCGGGCTGCCCAAACCTGGGAAAGAATTATTGTGACATTTAGTATATCAACTTTGAACAGATTTAGGATCTAGCCTTTATTAAAATAATACTAACAATTTTCCAATCAGTAATAAATACATAGTCAAGAAACAAATTCAAGAAATACTCAGAAGTAAAAAATAAATAAATAAAGGAATAAATATCTCTCTATCCCATGATCTGCTGACCTTTGTGTTACTTTTTATATATTTAGCTCTATACATTTTTATTGCATGTGTTTTTACTAAAAGCAGACATTATTTAATAAAATAATGTCCTTTTGTAACCTATTTTTTACTCACATAAAATAAATATTTTCATATCCTTAGTAATTCATTATTTTAAATACTATGTGTTTATGTCTTAAAATCATCACCAGATAAGAAATATAGCTAGTATTATCAGGGATGAAATGTATCTATTTTATGTATCCTTTTTATTGTTTTGTTTATGGCTCATTTTACAGAATTTTGGTCTGTTTAAAACAGAACCAATCTATTTGTTTCAGTTTAGAAGTTAGTGCTTTCTCATATTCTGTACAGCATAAACTCTTAAATGGTGAATTCCAATAATTTCGTTGGCATTATAAATTAAGCTTTCACTTGCTTTTGCTTTCTTTTCAATAAATTCTACCTCTAACAAATGAAAATCATTTGCTGTCCACAGGTGACTTACTCTCAATGATTCAAGAATAGATAGATCAGTGCTGTTTACTTAGACAGCTTTTAGAATCAATAACTTTCAAAGAGAAAATAAAACATCTCATAAATCCTCACCGAAAAGAATCCTTGTTTTAAAAAATCCCAACACTTCAGATTTAAACCATAAGTCATTTGTACAATCAAGGAAATCTAATTTTTTTATTTGCTAAAATTTCTCATGTACTAATTATTCTGCAGAAATGAATTCCATTAATAATTTGATGGTTAGTATGTTAAGTATTTATTTGACTTCTCATGCAATAGGTAACACCCAGGAATTACGATATCCTCAGGATATTGATAACTTCAATGGCAGAACCTTATTCAGAATATTATGCTAAAAACAGAAGATTATACTTAATATCTTCACAGATCAATGGAATATTCATATCTAAATAATTATTTTATAATTGCAACTATGTTTATTTACCATAATTATGATGAGTGATACATTTTGTAGTATTCCTTACCTTAGGGATCCTGTATTTTATGGTTAGAGATTTCAGACATTCTAAGGAGTTTATAGGTTTGAGAATGAGGCCCTTGGTTGTGCAAGTATCTGTTGGAGAGATCCACAGAGAGACTGGGTTAAGTTATGGGCCATCACAAAAGGAAGGAAGTAAAACCTTGCTTATTCCTTTCCTAGCCTATCTATTTAAGCTCATTTAATAGTTTATAATATTTGTTTTGAGAAAATGGGGAAGTGCTTTTGATTATAACATCTTCTACTCCCGTGAGTTGTCCCTTTGGTTGTATTGGCCCTACTACACTTTAATAAATGGGATTTTACAGTTTCCTCAGCTAAAGACAGAAAGTAGGGAAGCATTCTCATCCAAGGAGGACAATTAGGAAATTCATGAACGAGAAAACTATTTACATTTTTGTAATATTATGAAGACATTATTTATTTGCTTGTATAAAAAAACCTTCAGTCTTGGTTGAGGCTAACAGCACCTATATGGATGATGGTGCATTTGGATTTACACATCCAAAGTGCCATGTTTTAAATTGTACTGTTGGACATGAGGCTCAGTCAGTATCTTCAGTCATGTAATAGAAGCATATAATCTTTTTTAAAAAAGATTTTGTTTATTCATGAGAGACACAGAGAGAGGCAGAGACACAGGCAGAGGGAGGAGCAGGCTCCATGGAGGGATCCCAATGTGGGACTTGATCCCAGGACCCCAGGATCATGCCCTGAGCCTAAGGTAGACACTCCAACGCTGAGCCACCCAGGTGTCCCTAGATATATGATCTTAAGTTGAGTATAGCCTCAGTCTAAGCTTTAACATGTATTATACAGGGTTCTCCAATTCAGTATATAGCAATGACATCCTTAAAGTTTCTGAGGCCAGAGAGGAGTCATCCTTGATTCATTTTTCTCTTTTATACACTCATATCCAATCCATCAGTGAATCCTGTGAGGTATACGATCAAAATCTAGAATTTAACCTCTCCTTACTTTTTCCACTGCTACCACTCTTGTCTAAGCCATTGTTTAGATTGCATTGATTATGGGAAGTGTCTTTTACCTAATCTTTCTGCTTCTGCCTTTGTACCATCTACACTGGATATTGCTCAGAGCATAGACTGATCCTTTGAAACTGAAGTCAAATCATTACAATTCTCATCTCAAAACCTTCTGCTGCACACCTCACTGAGGATTAAGCCACAATCCTTCTGGTAGCCTATGGGGACCTATTTAAGTAGAAACTTTCCTTCCTTATTCTTCCTTCCTTAATTTCTACCTCCCATTCTTTTTCCTGCACCTCAGTGACTTTACCGGTTTTCTCTGTTCGAACAATAACCCACATTGTGCCCCTGACAAACCATATAGTTTCCCAACTTAGAGCTTCTCTTCTTCCTTCTGCTAAGAATGGTCTTCCCTTATATATCTGCGTGGCAGGCTCCCTCATCTTTTCCAGAAATTTACTCAAATGCCACCATCTAATGTGGCTTTTCCAACTAACCTTTTAAAACTTGTAAATACCTATGACCCCAAAGTCATTACCCTCTCCAATATTTATCAATATCTGACACGCTTTCTCTTTAATATTTGTATGTGTGTGACTCCTTCCACAGAATGTGAGCACCTTTGGGAACAATTTTTGTTTTGTTTACTGCTGTAAACAGTTTTGTTTTGTTTTGTTTACTGCTGTAACTCAGTACATAGAATAGCATCTGGTGTATGAATTGTGAATGGAATGTATTTCTACACAGATTGTACATACATATAGAAGTATATCAGGCCACTTATTCCACAACAGAGAAAAAATAATCAGCTTAGAAGTTTAAAAAAATCTGTAGTTCTATTCTCAAAACTAATTGCACATAAATTCAGGAGAGAAGGGATCCCTGGGTGGCGCAGCGGTTTGGCGCCTGCCTTTGGCCCAGGGCGCGATCCTGAAGACCCGGGATCGAATCCCACGTCAGGCTCCCGGTGCATGGAGCCTGCTTCTCCCTCTGCCTGTATCTCTGCCTCTCTCTCTCTCTCTCTGTGACTATCATAAATAAATAAAAATTTAAAAAAAAAGGAACAAAGGTACTTAAAAAAAAAAAATTCAGGAGAGAACATAGTCCTTGTTATGAAGTTCACTACATAAAAATGTTGTAAAACAATGTTGATGATATGAATTAAGACATAACATAAAATCAGTTGCTAATGAATACTTACCACAAAAGGCTCTGTGCTAGACACTCTGGGGATTTAGTGATTTGCAAAGGATAGATTTTTAAAAATATATAATTTAATTAACAAGACAGGAAAGAGTGCCCCAAACTATAATACATAATAAATAGTCAAATACTGACACCAGACAAATTGTTTATTCTCACTGGATACTTGTTCTTTCCTCTGTTAAATGAATTTGATGAGTAAAAAAAGTCAGTGATTTTTAAATTTTTCTTGTTGAGATTTTAAAGGTCCTTAACAACTCTTTTAGGGATGCCTAGGTTGCTCAGTGGTTGAGCATCTTCCTTTGGTTCAGGTAGTGTTCCTGGGATCTGGGGATTGAGTCCCACATCAGGCTCTCCATAGGGAGTCTGCTTCTCCCTCTTCCTGTGTCTCTGCCTTTCTCTCGGTGTCTCTCATGAGTAAATAGATGAAATCTTAAAAAAAAAAAAAAAAAACTCTTTTAAATGCTTTCTTAGAGAATCTAGTGGTTACCTATAGGTGCCGCTGAGTACCTAAGCTTAGGCTTCAGACAGTGTCTGTATGTCAACACAAACCCTTTCCACTACAACAGCTGTGCCTCTATGATTTTTACTTATCAGACTGACACTTAAGATTTTGTTTGAGCAAAAGAAGCCAAGCCCCACCCCACCCCCAAATTAGTTGAAACTGTAGCAATGCTCTAGATATCTCTAATTGGTATAGGACTTCTTCCATAACCTTTAAAAATTAACATCTATAACCATTAGCAAAATAGAGTCCATTTGTTTGAGGACTCCTGATTTGGACCTTTGTTCTTCAAGTACAAGGGGTAAAGCTCTTACATAAGGATGCCTGAGTCCAGGTCCATTATAGCTGTGTACAATGTCAAGACTTGCTATGATTCTCGGAAGTATTTATGATACCTTTTTGTAGTGTTGACCCATAATTGATGTTGTAGCTTTGTGACTTCTTATTTGGATGACAAAAGCGAGAAAAAAACAAAAATATACTTAATATCCATTTATAGTAATGGGAAAAGAAGAAAAGAAAAAAAAGTGATTTACCAATGATGATTCTTCCCTACAGCCCAAAACTCCCAAGGAAAGAGTAATAAACTGGGAGCTTGAATAGCATTTGGCAAACTAGAGCTGCCTCTTAGTCTGTAAACTTAAACATTTGATTAAAAAGGTTTATCAAAAATATACTTTCTATCACTAGACTTTTCTATCACTTTGTACACCAATTAGAAAGGTTTTCTGATATTTAACATCCTATCATTTTCCTTCAAATGTGAATTCATTATAGAAATTTATGGCTGGGTTATACTATTCTTCTTAAAAATCAGTAAGTTAAACCTTATAATAATACATTTATTATCCTATCAAGGAAATCTTCATTTATATATTTGAAAATTATTACAAATTTTAAAAAATAATGAACGAAGATACTATTGACAAGCTGTGAGCACATATTGACCCATTGGGAATTAGCTAAAAATTGTTCCTGGAAGTAAGTGAATTTCAAGAACAGAGAATAATACCTTTTTTATCCATCTGGGACAGATACATCTTTTAGAAATGAAGTTATGTAAGACACATTAGTTGATGTTTCTCTGACAGTGCTGGCAATGAAGTACCAAGAGAGACCCCTTTCTTGCTTTCACACATGTCATCCTTGAACTATATCATCCCTGAACTGTAGATATCACACTGTGTTGTTATTTGTAGTTGGCTGATATTTTTAAATATAGTCATTGCCTTTAAAAAAGTATAAGTAATAACTATAAATATATTTTCTAGCATTTAAAATATACTTATTTGTGTTTTACATGCCTATATATTTATTTATGCTAAAGGAAGAATTTGGTGCCATTTCTCTAAAGTGCATGACTAAGGAAGCTTTTGAAAAAAAAAACTATAGAAATACTGTATAAGTATCTAACACAGCTTTTACTTTCCAAATGTATATTTGCCATCCTTTCTTCTGTCCATGCTATAAAAGGGAAACAGTTTTCCAAGTGACCCAATAAAAGATGTTTAATTCTACTCAATTAAAAAAAATGGGCATGTACTATGTTCTTAGATAAATTCTCTGTGGCTGGACTCTTTAATGACTAATATTGGCTCTTTGAAAAGAGGTTTATGAATTATTATGGAAAATGTCTAAGTACCCTATATACATGAGGGAAATCCAGGATAATAGGAGGTTTTAATTCTTCTCCACTGCTGTATGCCTGTTCCTAGAAGAGTATCTCACACATGGTAGGCACACAATAAATAGTTTTGTACCATATAGTTGACATCGTACTTATTATATAAACAAATACCACGGGATAAATAAAATCTTCCATGCTTATATGAAAACAACTTATACTTAAGCTCATCTTTAAAATATCTACACTAATATTGAATCTAGCAGAAAATAAATAAGATGTATTTTAGGAAAAAAAAAGAAAAACATGGAAAGAAAGTGATCAGGTAGGAAATTGAGGAATTCTAGGAAAGGACAAGATGCAGGGCCTGTAAAAGAATATTACTGTAGGATGCAATTGTATGTGGCCTTAAATATTATAAGGGACTACTGAATGTTGGTAAGCAACAGCATGACATGATCAAATGGGTATTTTAAAGATATATCTCTGGTGATAATCTGCAGGATGAATTGAAAAGAAGGATGCTTGGGTATTTTCAACCATGAGAATTATATGAAAAAAATGCTATAAGCATTTACACTCCCACCAAAATTTAGCTGTAAGCAGTAGACCCACAGTGCGGCCCTCAAGTGGTTTTTCCTTCCAATGAAAGAGAATAAAATGCATTTAAGTATTCCATAATTGACTATATTTTTCCTGGAAATGATATCTTTATAAAAATATAAGTTGAGAACTTCAGGACTAACAATAATATTTGGTCAGGTATCAGCATGTCATCCAGGACATCTCTATTCTACACTGCAATTCTTTCTGGTTACTTCATTTCAGTAGACTTTCAAGGTGATTTCTAACTATAATGTAAACTAAAATATGCATTTTAGTTTAGCATTTGCTTTGATCTGAATTTCCTTGAAACCAACTGACAAATTATTGCTTATCAAATCTACTTCCTCACATAACACAGTCAGTATTAAATAGTATATCTGTTATCAAAAATTGTAAAGCTATCCTTTTTTTTAAATTTAAATTCAATTTGCCAACATATCGTATAACACTCAGTGCTCATCCACTATCCATAATCAAGTAGTAATTTACCATTATTTACAGAAAATATATAGACTAAAAAAAGAATCTGTAATTGCTAAGTAACATTTATCTTTTTATATTAATTTTGTTATCTTGGCTAGATTGTTTTTGTACTGCATGTGAACTTTATTTCATTATATTTATTTCATATCTTACACATTCAAATTACTAATTTTTAAAACACCCATATCTATTTTACTTTAAGGTGATTTTCCAATTTATTTATTTCAGAGATATAAACTAATTTGCATTCACATTCTCACTGGCTCAGACACAAACTTAATCTGGTTAAATTAATAATTAGTCCTTAAGGTAGTTATATTCAGGAAAAAGTGTTTAGTATATATTTTCCAAAGCATCCCCTCAGAAAGTGAGATTGTATGTGTCTAATGTTGCCTAATTTCAAGCTAAAACATTTCATAGATTCAGATTTTTTTTCCTTTTATTTGTTTCTTGTTACACTGAGAGAAAAGGTCTGGCCAATTTTTACCTTTTCTCTCTTCTGGCTTTGCCAATCATCTTTTTTCCCCTCTATCATACAACTGTCAGTCCACAGGAAATAGTCTTCTTCAGCTGTCTAATACCCAAAATGAAAAATATCAAACTGTCAGATTTTTAGAATAGCTTCCATTAAAGGACAATTTAAAACCTAAACACTATATACCTACCATAAATAACTAAATTTGAAAACATAATGATTTTTGTTATGTTTGACTCCTACAAGTAAACACACACAGAATTTTCAGTTCATGTAATGTACTATAACCAAATCACTAAAGCATCCTTACTTAGAGACATCTGAAAAATGAAAAATGAAAAAAAAATTTAAAAAGTTATGTTATGTTGAAATGGAATTTGATCTGTATCTCCCTTAGTCTGTAAGAGCTGTGGAATTAAGGGTCTGTAATTCTTTCACTCTTTCGCTGGAGCCTTGCACACTGCTTCTACATTGTAGGCACTTAGTATACTTGCTGAATAAATGAGTGAATGGATACGTGAAAATCCAACTGAGTCAGATGCCATTAAAACCATTATCAACATCAAGTAGAGTCTGATTGGGAAAATCATCTGAGGAAAATGAGCTTGGAAGCAAGTTAGAAGGTATATAATTCCACAAAAAGCTAACTGGGCTTGGGAACTTATAGCACATTTCAATGGGAATAGTGACTAAATTTAGTGGATTTCAAATTCAATTTAATTTTGGAAGGTAATAGTTGCTGCATCCCATCTATATCGCAGGACTGTTTGTTAGCTATGTCTTTGCCAATTTAGTTGCATATTTGCAAACAGTGTTTCTGTGAAGATCAGGGCTGAGATGAAAAGGGAGATATTGTGAAAAATCTTCACATCCTCTTATGAAGGGACACTTTTATAGAAATTGAATGTGAAGTCATGCATACTATTAAATTCGTTTCTTTGTAGTCCCCTAGTGTCCTTTCCTCTCCTTTAGAGAAATCATAAATAGCTCCTGCTAATACAAATAGCCCAAAGCCACATTTAGCTTAATGCAGCTTAAATGAGATTTTAACCCTAGACCTTTCTTTTTAAAAAGCTTACTTTCTAATTGGATAGTCGCATTTTATAGAAAACTGAAGGATATAATGTTGATTAAGTTCATACCATGAAGGAAAAGTTGCTACTCTAAGGTCAACATCTGTTGACTCTGAAAATGACAACCAGTATTCACAGTTTGAGATAATGACGGTCTATGACAGGGGTCATTAGCAAATGTACCTCGTAATTTCCAGAAAATTCATAATAAATGCGAGTGTAGCAAAATCTGAAGGAGCTGGTTTTTCTCCCAAAGTGCTTTTTGTAAGTCCTGCCCACACAGCTTGTAGGTTAATAGAGGTGCAACAGTAAGGTTGGACACAATCAACTTTGATTGTGGACTTCTCAGAGCTGGTCCATTTTTGCCTTGAGTCTCCTACGCAAGAATGCAATTAAGAAACAAGCAGCTTAATGACATTAATGATTGATACTCAAACTGCAAAGGTGTTGGATTAATCACAGAATCTGAATCTGATTCAGGCACAGGCCCTTCTCTGTATCTTTTTTATTTCTACCAGTCTCTCTAGGTCTTCACAGTGATTCCTGAGAAATAGAGTGGCTAATAAGCTTATAGACAAATCTCTTTCTGGAGTGTGGGTGCCTACTGCTTCCTTTCTGACTATTGGCATGGTTAGCAAGGGCCTCCTCAGGGTTACAACTAGAGAGGTTCTCTGTGAAGGCAAAAAGTTGACATTTATTTTAATTCTGAGCTCCTTAGACACTGCCTTTCTAAATTCTTCCTGGATGAACTGAAGTTAAAGTGTTTCTAGGAATATTTATTAAAATATTATAGATATAGATATACATACAAACATTTGTGTATACTCCTAAAACTTCATTTTATGAAACAATTATATGTCCAATCACCAAAAATAATGCATGTTGCTTGAATGAAACCATTTTAATATGTGGAAAGGTATTAAGCAGGTAATATAAATAATTTGGAATATCTTTACTTACAAACAGACAGCAAGCTGAATATAACCAGCTTAGGACAATATGGAGGGAAAAAAAAAGCTCATTTAATGTCTTTTTAAATGTTACAAATGCTTTGAACAACAATGCAAAGAAAAGGAGCATATACTCTTTCAGAAAGCTCTTTGGACAGTAGATCTTCCAGGTGGATGTGGTCAGAAACTTGTTTTAATTTCTTATTTATAAACTGGCAAAAGTGAATCCTTATAGAAAATCTCATACTTCTTTGCATAGTCCGTTCACAGGAAGAAGAAGAAAGCTTAGCAGTAGTTTGTCTGTTAGGAAAGTGAAAAATTCCAGAGAATAACAGAATAGAAATGTAATAGAGAAACAGTTGTGGTAGGTAAAGATGTTACCTAAAAAAAAAAAAAAAAAAAAAAAAGGAAAAAAAAATAGGAAGACATAAATCTCAAGTCCAATCAATAAATATATTTATGATATCTTTATAATCTCACATATATTCCAATTGTTTGAGACAGGGTCTTCCTAAAATACTCTGCCCTATTGTCCTCTTAACTGTGATTTTTTTTTTTTTAATTTTAAGGACTATTGAGCAGCACATCCGATGATTTAATAGTGATATTGCAGTACCTTGGCCCAAAGAACTGTATTTAACCACTTTGTTTCTTTCCCTCATTCATTTGCTACTTAGAATTGTTCTCTGATTCTTCTGCTGTCTTTTAAGATTATTGGCCACATTTTAGGTCTTCTGGAAGTTGCAAAGGGACCTATATATATGATTTCCCAGGCATAGGACATAAAGCCATTTGAAGTATTCAGCCCTAAATCTTGCCTCATTTCAAGGCCTAATGATAGAATGGAAGTTCCTTCCTTGTGTAATAAGGTTGGTGGAAATCCACAGACCTATAAGGGGGAAAAGGGGGTAAACTGAAAAGAATTTCATTTGCTCTAAGTCCAGAGCTACATGAGCAGAAGAAAGAACTTAAATTTCAACGTAAGATTAATATCTGACACACCACAAATCCTCACAGAAGGAAAATACTTAGTTGACATCAGCCTCTACTCCAGTTACCCATACATTTTTCACAGTATTTATAGAACTAGATCTTGCTGGCATCTAAATCAGTCATTTGCTAGAAAACTATTAACATAAGAGAGCTCCTAATTCCAAAACTCTCAAATATATAATCAGAAAGGAATTCAGGCACAAGAAAGTTGAAGTCTCCTGATGCATTAGCAAATGAGAAGAAGGAGCAAGGGAGAGCTGCTGGCAAAGTGCATGTTGCATTGAGAAGCCACATCCCACCTGGATGCTTTCTACCTGTTACTCCACCCTAATTTATACACTTAGTTTCCTCTCATTTTCTGCAAGTTGACTGTGATTTCATCTTCCTCACTGGGTGCTAGGTGCCAACTTCATATCTCTTATACATAAGATAATGTCTTTGTATTGAATTTATTAGAATGGATCTTAGAGATCCAATATACTAATTTGTTAAATACTGAAAAGAAAATATGGAGGGATAATTTGTCTTTGTAAATGTAGAAAAGCAGGTCTGTGTACTTGGGGCCCCAAACTGAGTCTTTGGACTCTTAAAACATGCTTATTTGAGATACATATTAACATGATTAGCTTTACGATTAGCTTTACTAGTATCTACACTTCTCCTACTTATCCCCCCACTCCTTTCAACATAACTCACTTTCTCCACGTGTGATTGAAATAGAAAATGACATCTGGAAGTCAGTTGTATTTAGTAAAATAGTGTGCAAAGGGTAGCAAGCATCCATATGATTCATAATATAAAATGCTCTGAGGAATTTAAATGTGTTTTTGTATTTTAAATTGGTTTATTTATTGTAACAGGGTTGATGGGTTTTGATAGGCATGAAAAACAATAAGACCATCGTTACCACGAAACAAAAATAATTGACATTAGGTGTTCCTCAACCACCTGGTTTAAGACAGTTTTTAACAATTGTCTTCTCTAGCCTACAGCAATTTCTCATTTCTACTAGATTGTTTCTATAGCCATGCAAACATGCTGCTAACTTCTCCAAGATTTAAAAAAAAATGCAAACCTCCTATTGACCCCAATTTTTCTGCCACCTACACTTTCCCCATTTCTTGGCTGCTTTTTTGCAGGGAAATTTCCTGAAATTGTTGTTTGTATTTATTTTCTGCCATTCCTCTTCTCATGTTCTCTCTTAAAACTGTCCCAGTCAGGCTTTTACACTTATCATTCCATCAAAACTTGTCAATGTCACCATGTTTTCCAAATTGCTAAATCCCATGCTCCAGCCTCAGAACACACTTCATTTAATATTACTGGTGGCATTTGGCACAATTGATCATTCCTGACCTATTGTTACATTTTTTTCTTGGCTTCACTAGATCTGACTTTCCTTCTCTTTCACTGGTTTCTTTTGCCATTTTCTTTAGTCATTTTTCATCTTCTTTCAGCCTCTTAATATTGAAGTACTGCAGGGCTCAGTCATTGTTTTCTTTTATTGTCTGCCTTTATTCACTATCTTCTTATCCAATTTCATGGCTTTAAGATAACTTTTTTTGGTGAGTGTTCTCTGTGAGTCTCAAGTTTATATCTTCAAGCCAGATCTCTCTCATGAACTCAGATTTAATGCCCCATTGCCTACTTGACTCATCCACTTAGATATCTAAAAGCCATCTCAAATGCAACACAACCAAAAAGTAGGTCCCTGATCTTCTTACCTTCTCTATCATTGTCTTCACATTATAGCAATTCCATTTATTCAGCCACAAAAAAAAACCTTGAAGTCCTTCTTAACCTCTCTATGTCCTGTCACCCTTGAATGCAATGGAAATGCTATTAACTCTGTATCAACATATATTCAGAATCTAGTTCTTACCACAGCCATTCCTGAAACCCTGGTCCAAACCATTGTACCCCAGCCTGGACTTCAGCACTAGTCTCTTTATAGGTCTCTCTGTTTTAATTCTTGCCGCTCTACAATCTACACTATTTTAATAAAGCAGCCAGAGGGATGCCTGGGTGGCTCAGCTATTGGGCTGATGCCTTTGGCCCAGGTTATGATCCCGGGATCGAGTCCCAGATCGGGCTCCCGTGAGAGGCCTGCTTCTCCCACTGCCTGTGTCTCTGTCTCTCTCTGTCTCTCATGAATAAATAAATAATTCTTAAAAAAAAATAAATAAATGAAGCAGCCAGAGTGGTCCTTCTAAAATTTAGGTCATATATGGTTACCCTCCTGCCATGGTGTTCCATTTCTTTAAAAAATATATATTTATTTATTTATTCATGAGAGACACAGAGAGAGAGAGAGGCAGTGACATAGGCAGAGGAGAAACAGGCTCCCTGAGGGAAGCCTGATGTGGGGCTCAATCTCGGGACCTTAGGATCACAGCCTGAGCCAAAGGCAGATGCTCAACCACTGAGCCAGTGAGGTGCCCCAATGATGTTCCATTTCATCTGGACTCTACAATGACACCACCACATGTGCTTTCTCAATATCTCTTTACCTTCATTGTCATTTCCTTTTTTGGTATTCACTTCATTGCAGTTACATGTTCTTCTCTGCTTTTCCAAATAGCCAGGCACAATCTTGCCTTAGGGCCACTCCCCTTACTGTTTCTTCTGCTTCAATTATTTCTCCTCCAAATATGATCATAGACAACTCCATGCCGTCCATCATGTCTTTGCTCAAATCTCACCTTCTTGGGAGGAACATCCTTGATATCCTACTTCCCTATTTTGTCCCTGATACTCCAAATCCTTCTTTTCCTGATCACTTTTACTTTTCTTCCATAGCACATTTCACCTCTTATTATATTTCATTTTGCTTATTGAGTATATTTATCATGGATTATCTATCTCTTCTCATTAGAATATAATTTCCACAGGAGTAGGAATCTTTCTTTTATACACTGATGAATTCTAAGCTAGAAGAGAGCCTAATACAATAAATGTATGGATTTTAAAATTCATTATAAAGTTAATAAATTTTAAAGAGTATATTTTAATATCATAAGAATTTTGGGGCATATAACCTCTGTTGGAACGCTAAATTATACATTGAAATAGTAGAAGAATCATGACAACCACAAAAGGAACCAAAATCTTCCCTTTCACTGAGGTGTCTCTTAGTAAGAAAACTATTTGGTCATGATACGCAGAATTCTAAGGTGGACCTGAAGATCCATGCACCTATACATCCACTATACGGTTTCAGAATGCGTGAATATGATTGAATAGTCACTCATGATTAGATTGTTAGATGGCACAGTTCACTTTTTTATTTTTGCTTTTTAATCTTTTATTATTTTTTTTATAGTTGACCTTAAGAAGGATAAGTTATCATGGGTGATGTACAAGCCCTGTGAAAATATGCAAGTTTTTAAAAAGGAACCAGGCAGTTTCTAAAAGAGAGTTGAAGTGTGGGAGGGATTCAGCAAAAGAAGGTTCTTTATTGCTGGCTTGGTGGATGGAGGGAGCCATAGGGCAAGGAACTAAGAGCTGCCTTTGGAGCTGAGGGAAACCTCTTAGCCAAAATCCAACAAGGACAAGAGACTGCAATCCTAGAACACAAGAACTGAATTTTGGAAGCAAGCTGAATGAGCTTGGAAGGTTCTTCCCCAGAGCCTCTAGATGACACAAATATACTCAAATATACACAAAGCCCAGCCAATACCTTGATTTCAGACCTGTGATCACCTGAGCAGAGAGCCTAAGCACACTCTCTGAACTTCTGACCTACAGAATTAGAGTTCATAAATGGGGTTGTTTTAAGTTGCTAACTTTTAATAATCTACTATAGAACAGTAAAAAATGAATATTGTTTTGATTCTGCTTTTTATACCTCTGCTTTACTTTTAAGTTGTAAGTCACCAGATGCCCATGTCTTAACCTGGAAAAACTTTCAGAAGAAAGATTTTTTAAAAATCATGAAAATAAGGTTAAATAAACATAAGTAAAAATCCTATGTACAGGAAACAGAAAAAAAAAACATAGTTAAATGATCACATTTTTTCTGCAGCACTTGACATTGAAACATTGAAAAGGTCTCTAGCCCAGCGCTCCTGATAATTACTCTGTGACCATATGCAAAGCATTTAACCTACCTTGACCTAATTTTCCTCATTCATTAAATGAGGAAATTGTACTAAATTAACTCTAATATTTATTCCTGCTATAAAATTCTATGATTCAATAATTCTGTAGGTCTAAAATAACCTACAATTTTCTACATTTTCTATATCAAAACATAATATTTTCCATAAATTTAAATATTGAATTCTGTATGTGAAATATTACTTTGTGAATCTGGCAACGGACATTAAAATATATTGTCACTTTGTAACCTATCAGTTGAGTCAATAGACTATAAATATATCAATATAAAGTAGATGCCAAATAAGGTTTTATAATTTCAGTGGGAGTCTTCCTCCAGACTTCCTCTAACCAGCCTATCTTCTCTATGGAAAGTTTAATGACACCGTTTTGGCCACCAGAGGGCTCTCATATGATTTATCCTTGTATCAGAATTTTGAAGGGTTATTCAAATTTTGTAATTGGTAATTAAAATGCTGAAGACACAATAGTATATCACAAAGTAATATAAATAATAAGGGGTATTTTATTTTTGTGTACATTAGAATTATACTAAATTTCTTATTTTGTAGGAAAATTATTCTATTAAAAAAATCATTAAAGACTCAAATCCTAAAGCCACAGAGAATCACCTTTAACTTTTGCATGCATTACTTCTCAGTCCTTTCCTACAAACCTAGAGAGATTCTCCTCATAGACATTTACAATCATTAAAACAGTGAGAAAAGTCATGATGCTTCTTCCATGGCTTCTGGTACTCTAATATGAAATATACAGGCATGATTCATAGTAATCACTTATTTACTATGTTCATAAGAAAGTTCCTACATTTACATTTAGTAAATTATTCCAAATTGGCTATTTATTTCTCTGAATGTGTCAGAAACCCACCGAGATTTACAAATAAAAACCAACCAGCCATTTTGTGTGAAAACATGAGGGTGAAGACAGTTTCTGACTGATTCCAGAAACCAAATGAATTAAAAATTTTATGAAAGCAAATACGGTCCTTTTTTTTTAATTTTCAGGAGAAAATTTTAATAAATTTTCCTTAGATATTAAATATACATTACCAGGGAAATTTAACAGATAAACTCAAATTTGAGAAATCTGTTTCCTCCATTGAAAGAGGCACATAAAATATCATTTGTACATATATTGACTTTTATTTTACATCTTTAATGGTTAAAAAATCTTCAGACAAGTGTGGGATTTAACATTAAAATATCCTTAATCAATTAGGTATCCTTTAAATGGTAACTCGTGGGGTGATACTGTACTGAATTAACTATGCTCTGTTTCTTGGTATCAGTGAACTTTCAGTATATATTGTGTGTGCATGTGTGTATTTGTGTCTCTCTCTGTGTATATTAGCCCAAGAAAGAAAGAAATATTTTGAAAGTGAGAGAGAGCTGTTTCTGCATTCAGGTTATTAACTATTCTTGACCATAAACATCTCATAAGATAGGATAATGATGCTTGAAAATCCTTCTATGGGGAGAAACAAAAACACCTACTTTTATAAGAACTATTATTTTTTACCATGCTTATATTTTTTAAATGACAATAATGCAAGATATTTTATGATCAAAGCATTATTTTCTCATAGCCAGCATAGAAAAATCAGGCTAGAATGTTAATCAACCTTTAATAAGCTTTTATACTACCAGACTGGCAAAATTTAAAGCTTGGATAATTTCCAGGGCAAAACATCTTAGATATTCTTGAGCGTGTAGATGGAGGTCTAATTGATAATGTCTTTGGAGGGCATTTTCACAATGTCACATTTTAAGAGGCCCATGTTCTTGATCTAGAAATTCCACTTCTAAGAATTTGCCCTTAGAATTTTTCAAAGGAATATTCTAAATAACACAGAAATAAGATTCTTTTGTCATACTGTTTATCAGCTACAAACACAATCTAAATTTTTATCATTATAGAGTTATTTAGATGAATTACTTTACATCTGTACCTTGTAATACTATGCTACTTTTAAAAAGTAATAGTGCTCTGAACGTGCAGTTAAGGAAAGCTCCCAAAGATGTATTATTAACTGGGGAACAGAAAGAAAGGTGCAGGAAAATAGGTACAGTATGGAGTTTGATCATTTTCTATTGTTAAAAGAGTGTTTAATAACTATTTACATATTTTTCTGAAATATCTCACAAAATTTTTTAAGAAGGAAGGAAAAGATGAAAAATAGATTTCACTTTTCATTTTTAATCTACAGTACGCTTTGCATTTTTCTCCTGAGTGCATATATTACAGTTTTTAATGATTGTTTTAGTTGTTTTCATTTTATTATTAAGAATTATCTTGCCTGTAGGATCACTGGATACTTTCTTTCTTTTCTATATCAGCATTAAGATAGTATTCTAATATGAATAATATGGTTTTCATTTATTGAGGTCTTATTATCTACAAAATTAACTCATTTAAGACTTGCATAGCCCGATGAGGCTATGTGAGGTATTTGTATTTTTCCCATTTGACAGAGAAATAGAGGCACAGAAAGTTAAACAACTAGTCAAAAATGATGGGTGAAGCCACCCCATGAACCCAGATGACCAACTCCATAGCCTATACTCTTAGGTTTTATAATCTGCTTCCATACATGCATTAGAATCCATTTTTCAGATGTTAGCAGCCCATAAAACCTCTTTAAATTGAAAAGAGAACATATTACAAGTTTATCAGTGCTCTTTATTCTCCAGCTAACATGTGTCTTTCCAAGGTCGCTTGCTTTATTCTCCTGACTCAGTAATATTTTTTATGTCAATGTTACTAGATTGTAAATTTCACTTTCCAGATTAATAATGCTTCCTATATGGTCAGTATCATCTGAACACCCAAAAGTAGGTTCACATACTGTGCCCTTTGTATTTGAAGAACCAGAACACATAGAAAGCATAGTTATTGTTCTCTTTCCCAAGCGCTGCCTTCTTTCCCTCCTTTGCTGTCTCGCAAGCTCTTTAAATGTTTATTAATCAATTTAAGTTTTTCTAGTTCATATCCCAGTGCAGGCTATACTCAGAATTTCAGGTGCCAGGTTTTCTATGTTGGTTACCTTTGTTTCCTCTCTCCATGTTCTGTTTTCAATAAGATATCTTTAGAAATTTCATTTTCCTCTGTAAGCTTGCAGAAGTGAAATGAGGTACAACTCAAATCTTTACATTTTGCTTCTTGTTAGCAGCCCTCCTAAGAAAAGCTGGGTGATAGGAGATATTGAGAGAACTGGCTGAGGGATGTCTGAAAATTGTCAACAAATGTCCATGTAATCCTATCACTCATGCCAAAAGTAATTGAGAATTGACTTTGGAGTACCAGTTGTCCTGTGGGCTTTACAGAAATGACTTGCAATCTTAAATACTTTTTTCCAAAGCACTGAAATTGAAAGATCATCAGAGTTCATTTTTGATGACAGCTGGACCTTCAGAAAAAGAGGATCTTAAAAGATTTAAATTGGTGACCTAGTCATCTGAAGGATATTTTTCCTTTTGCTATTATATTTTTTTATTTTTTTCCTTTTGCTATTTTAATATGACATTTATTGTTGTTTAAGATGATAATTTTTGTTCAATTTAGATGTCGCTACACTCTTTATTTAAAGTTCCTTTTCAAATCTGTCATTTTCAATTCCATATTCAAAATAAAAGTGTAATAATCAGAGAGAAGCACAGTGCAGATGCCTTTCTGATCCCTCTCTGAAGCAAATGCACTGTAGATAATATATGAAGTTTTTCACCACCAGAAATATTCATGGACAGTTTATATTGGAATTAAAATATAAGAATGAGACCATGACACTTCAGCAGTCAGAAGAAATTAGACTATTGACACAAAAGAGGAAGCAAATGTTTTGGGATTATGTTGTTTATTTGAATCCCAAGTAATTATACAAAAGATTTGGAGAATCTTACTAAAGGGTTCATACAGTACAAAAGGATGTATCAAACTATTGAGAAAGTCAGAGTAAGGGGTCACAGTACAAAACTAAAGTCAGAAATAAAATTAGTATTCAGAAATTTGTATCACTTAGCTCTACACTTTTAAGAATTAAGCTGCCATTTACTTCTGAGTTTTCTATTTATCCAAAGAAAGACAGAACATCTCAGACTTCAGTTTAAAATTATTATTTCCATAGTATAAAAATTAACTTCTTGTTTAGGAGAAGCAGATCTTTCATGATGCTAAGACCAAAAAAAGCTGTTTGCCAACTGTTTTCATAAGAAACCTTTATTCATTTTTTGGTGGACATTATCCATGTAAGCATCTTTATAGTGGTAACTAACAAGTTTCATGTGGACTAATTTTTATATTTCAATATAAATCTCTTTTGGAAAAGGATATTTCCTCATTTGTAATGATAGCTATGACAGCTTTCATCAGAACATTTCTTCGTATCTTATTGTAGCACTGAGATTTTTAAAATAGAAAAAAAATTGTTATTTTACCTGGCCAACCTTGATGTGCTAACTCCTATCATTGGTCTGCAGAATCAAGGGAATTGGATAGTATCTGACAACATACGACTTTGGTTTTCTTCCCAGTGAATTTTTAGAAGTGTCTTCTATGATGACCTGTCCTATAACAGTGGCAGCCTGAGAAAGACTTTCTTGAAGATGAATATGGGTTTCCAACACAGGATTTCTAATCACTCTGCTCCTGGAACCATTTTAATCTCTATCTTCTTATGCATTTGTATGGCTGAAAAGAGCCTTCTGAAAAATGAGTTACAAGGACCAAGGTGACACCTATGCATGCCCTCTAGCCTAGACCTCAGGATATCTCTGTATTTGAATGTCAAATACAGACAGCACTGCCTTTTTATTTTTCTGTGATCATGAAATGTCTTTCTACAATATGCTGGGCTCTAGGCTAAGTACTGCAGAAAAAATAATATATGAAAGATGTGTATCTCATTTCCATAGGTGATGAAACATATTTGCAAATAATTGTTGCATGGGGAGCTATGTGATAGGTGCCACTTTAGCAATATAAACAAATTGATCTAGGAATCAGGGAAAAGAAAGATCATTACCATTGGAGGTGATGCGTATAGGTTCCATGAAAGAAAAATAATTTGAACAGAGCCATAAAGCAATGATTCTCAAACTTTAGTGTGAAAAAAAAATCAATTATGGAAATGAAAAAAATCCAATTTCAGGGCTCAAACCACAGAAACTCAAATACACTATGCTTTGCGTGGGGTTCCAAAGTTATAAATATGAACAAGTTAGTTGATACTTCTGTGCTATTGTAATAGGAACAGTGGTCTTGTTGGGAGGCAAGGGGGCTTGTCTTAAAGTTTTTTACAATGTTCCCTATTTGAGACAGAGAAAATATCAGCTTATGGTCCATGTCCACGACGGGGGATAAGAATGAAATGGCTGATAGTCTGGTGGTGCTTTGCCAAAGAATGGGTAGAATGGTAGATTTAAGCTAGCCCTTGACAATTCTTGTTAATCTATGTGAAGCCTTACCATTCTATATAGAGGATTTCTGAGGTTTTTAGCAGATGGCAAGGAGTTCAGTAAATAAAACAGAAGGGTGAAAAATAAGTTCTGTGTCTAAGAGGTTTTTTTAAACACATTTCCATCCCCACTGATGTGTTATTTTTGCTTAATGGATCCCCTCTTCTGAAGGGTTCTCTAGGATGTCTTACTCCCTCTACCACTGTAACAGTGATTGGCTACAAAATGCAGACAATAAATCTCATAATGAATATCTGTACTTAGACACCTATTACCTCAGAAAATGTTTCTTATCAAAATAGGTTTAGCCTTCTGAATTGATTACAATTCCAGGAAACCAAAATCTCCAATGATTATTGGAAGAAGAGGAACGGCATACAGGTTGTCATATCACAGAGCTTATCATAACAAGTGCACTTTAATTAGGTTAAGTGAAGATCTCTCAGAGCTAATACAGATCATGTGAACCTCCATTGCACACAAACATTCAAGAAAGTCTATGTAACACACCAAATGCTATAGGAAATTGAATTATATGAGAGACGACATTAAACTAGAATATGCTAGTATATTCACTCTCTGGCTTACTTTGTAAAGCTTTTTACCACAATTCCCCATACACAGTATGTCTGAAGAAAAGAAAACATGTGCTTCTTCCACTCAAATGTTGATTTGGGAGGAGAGGTGATTTTCACCCACAGCATTTGTTCACCCACCTAGCATACTAATGCACTCTTACAATTGGCAAGTCCTTTATTCTTTACGCTACTGTTTTACTTAAGAGATAATGTCAAAGGAATTGAACGTTGTGACTGGATAATGGTCTCCTGCTGCAAGATAAATGCTTAGGCATTTATTGAAAATAAATGTTGGAGTGAAGCCAAGACATTTATTTTTAAAGTAGAAAACTATTTTCTAGTCACAACTTTAAGTGCCAGAGACATTATAGATATCTTACCAAATGGTTTTTTAAGTAAATTGAGATCACCCAAAGAGAGCAAGAGAATACCTAATTTGTTCTCACCTATCTAACAGGTAACATTGTGGTTTCCTTTCAACAGATATAAAATCAAATTCAAATATGCTGTTTGTTTGGTGGGGAAAGACTGCATTAGCAACGTATTCAATCAACTCTCCAGCTTGATTTTACAGACATAGTTTTTGCTTTTTTAAACAAAATAGATTTGAATATGCATGCTAAAAAGGAAGTATAAAATTTTGTGATGCATTATTGAATTTTTTTTTGCCATTTTATAGGCAGCAATGGTTACTGATCTCCTTATGCTGTGTCTGAAAAGCACATAAGTGGTAACTTAGGGAGCTTTTAGTAGCAATGCTAATGAGCTGTGATCTAAGGTAATGATGATTTTGATTCTTCTAGTCCTTGTGGAGTGCCTTCACAGAGTGAGAACAGTATAAGTGAATTTCAACAAACAGTACTCACATTTTCCCTCAGTGTGAAACTCAGAACTCCATTGTAACCTGCTAGTTATTCATGGAATTTAGGTGCACCATGAATCAAATTCTCACCCCTTTCCCCATACCTGATGTTATACATTTAACTTACAGTTACACTCTTCTGGTCACATAAAGTAACTCCATAGATATTGCCTTTTTTTCCCTAGCCATTCTCTGTAATACCTAAGGAAAAATGAAAATTTATGGCTGAAACAGGCTTAATAGAAACACAACTTTTGCATCACCTGTGAACAGTACGGGCCACTAGGCAAATGGTTTTACCCTGGGGATAAAAAAGAAAACAAAAAATAATTTAATATAATGTTGAAATGAAGAGAAATTATTCTTCATTTTGAAGATTATGTTATAAAAACACCATTTAGGATAATCACATATATGTGCATGTGTGTATATACATATATATATATATATATATATATATGTGAGAAGGAATAAACTCTGAAGATTATAAAGTCTAATGTTTATAGAGAGATGCATAAATAATATATACAACAAGAGTTATCTTGTAAATTAAAACCATAACCATATTTTGTATGCTTTCATGAAGGGAGCTTATGTTAAGATTAAATAATTAAAATAAATTTAATAAAATATTATAAAGGGCAGCCCAGGTGGCTCAGTGGTTTACTACAGCCTTAAGCTCAAGGCGTGATCCTGGAGGCCCAGGATCAAGTCCTGCGTCGGGCTCCCTACATGGAGCTTGCTTCTTCCTCTGCCTGTGTCTCTGCCTCTCTCTCTCTCTCTGTCTCTTATAAATAAATAAAATCTTTAAAAAATAAATAAAATAAAATAAAATATTATAAAGAACATTAAACATAGCTAAAGAACATAGAGTTCTTTATATGTATACATGTATGCATAAGAACAACCCAAGAGTTACACATTAATACAGGGTTTTTCTTCTTTTTTTTTTAAGATTTTAAAATTTATTTTAGGTATAGAAAGTATGAGCTGAGGGAGTGGAGGAGAGCAAAGGGAGAGGGAGAAGCAGACTCCATGCTGAGTGCAGAGCCCCATGAGAGGCTTCATCCCATGTACCTGAGATCATGACCTGAGCCAAAATCAAGAGCTGAGTGTTTAATTCACTGAGCCACTCAGGCACCCCATACTGGGTTTTCTAAATGACTTTAAAGAAGTTTAGCTTTTTTTTCAAATTTTAGAAATAAGCATCACTAATTATAGGTACTAAGTACTTGTATTATAGATTTGTTTAATGGTGTTAATAATTTTTGTAATTATTATGGTAATGATTTTGCGTGCTTTTTAGACATCATTCTCATTAATTAATTTTGGTTGCTTTTTAAAAAATTACTTCTCAAGATTGAACTTTAAATGGAAGTCATGTGATTATTGACTCTCAATATTATTATTCTATTGTAAATTTATGTCTGCTGTGTAATATCCTTTCTTGAATATTTGGAAGAATTTTTTTTCCATTAAAAATGCCATCTATAGATTGTAATATGGAGACTTGTTGAATCAGTATGCTATACCCTTGAAATTTATGCAACATTGTGTGTCACCTACACTTCAATTTAAAAAGAAATGCTTTCTGTATAGTCTCCTTGTTAGTAGAAGATTAGATTTCATTAGCCACTTACGAGATTATAGTTAAGGAAATATATTTGACATTTCAGTTATCTTTCTAAATAATTTATTTTCCACCTCTGCTGTGGAGAGCCAGGGAATTCCATAACAATACATGAGGGAGTTTTCAAAACATAGCATATTCTAGCCTCCTCAAAAGTAGAGGATTTGCCTATTGGATTTTCACCTGAAATTTTACTGCTAATAAAATGGATGGATTAATGAATAAAGAAATACACTGAAATATTATAAGCCACTATTTAGAAAAATGTAATGTTTTATGAACTGGGTACTTAATTTATCTACTCTTTCTAATAACCTTCTGAGGTTGATATCATTGTTCCTATTTTAAAGAGGAGAGAAGGGAGGGACATATAAAATAACCGGCCAAGATCATACAATGGGAAGGTGTCAGGCTAGGGATTGCATCCTGATGATGTGCCGCAGAATCCATGATTATTTTAGCCACAGTACTAATCTAGCCAGATGGGATGACCCTGGGGGATTATAAGTAATTGCACAAATTCATAATAGGGCATCAACCTCTAATGAACAGTTTTCTGAGGTATTTATATAATGAAATTATTAAACAAAATTATATTTTATAAGGAAATTTAGAAGCCAAAATCATGGCCTAATATGCATACCTAGTACGTGACCTTCCAGCCTTTGCTTAGACTTGAGCCTTTGCCTTTATGCTTTTATGCCAAGACTCATACTGCTTAGTTTAACAAAGACCTAGAGCAGCGATCACCTGGGAATATGTGTAGAGGAGGGGTTTGGGATTAGGGAGGTACCTTATGGATTAGATAATATATCATTGCTAAATTATCTGAGTTCCATATTTAAATGTTGACAAAAGAGTACACATCTAACTGCAAGCTACTATCAGGAAGGAAAAGAATCTGTATGATAGCCCACTGGAGATTAGCTTTTGTAAAATTCCATTTTGAGAGTTAAATTCTCAAGAGACTTGCTTGATGAATCACTTTTCTGTCTGGAAAATCAGTAGCTGATTGTGATTCATAGGGTATGGTTGATCAATTTCTCAAATCTAAATATATGAATGCTAGGTCGTAATTTTGTCCCTTGTCAGATATTCACCAACAATCCTCCAAGTCTTACTAGTATTAATAAAGTAGCTTTTTCAGAATAGTCTCTGGATTTCTAGGTAATTCTTAAAAAAAAATTTACAGATAGAATTAACAATATACATTCATTGTTGCCTATAAATAACAATTATATGTACATCTTTCTCTTTTTTTCTCCAATTATGGTGTGTTGCAAATACATACTTTTGTGTTAAACAACACTTGGCTTCTTGAAAAGATGTAAAATTTTATCAGAATAAACAATATTAAATATACTGTGGTCAGTGGCCCTATCTTGGGTTATAACATCTATATAAAATATTTAACTTTTTAAGTTTTCAAAAGTTAAGCTCATTTTCTGGACACAAAGACACTGTGTAGAGATCTTCCAAATGTCTTCTCTCTAATTTCTGAATTTTCGGCATGGATATAAACTGAATACAAGCATCACAATGCAATATATATACATATTTTTTACATTAAAGTGAATTAACTTTCCTCATATAAGCTGTTCAGATCTGTTGCCAATGTAATAAAATACTTATAGAATTAATGCACTTGCTCAATTGAGAGATGGGCAATTTCAACATACTTGGTTATCTAGAAGATATCTATAACATCTTAAAATACATATCATTGATGTGTACAAGCTCAGGAAGAAAAGTGAGGAGTTCAATTTCCAAGGGAAAGTTGGGATGTTTTCCCAAGAATTTAGATAATCTATCTCTTCTTATTGATATTGAGCTATAAATAACTTAACACAGGAAATGAACATTAGCTGGAAATTTGGAGAAAAGGAGAGCATTCTTTCCCCTTTCATTTCATCTCTATTTTTAAAGGGAGTATATTTGTTTCACTTCATTTCACTGTAGGAATAGGTTTGCAATCCTCAAAGGAAAAAAAGAAAAAAGATTCTCCTGCTCATGATTTTCCAATGGAATTTTTTCATAGCATTGCTTGCTTGGTATAATGTTTTAGCTGATTTTATTAACTCTGTAAAAATACTCTGGTATTTGCAGACAGTTGTATTATAGGTATTCATCAATCCAGGAAGAAGTACAAGTAGTGATCATTACAAAAATCAGTTCCCAAATCAGAAGATTAGTCCAAACTCAGGCTGGGTACAAGCACTAAGGACTCCAAGGACTAAACTCAAGGTACAAAACCAGGATGTCAATTCAAATGGGTGAGCAGAGCAGGAAGTGGAAGTCCAAACCCCTGGAATCAACAGATGCCCATCTGATATCAGCAGGCCAAGTGCCAGAAAAACGAGTCTGTTAGTGGGTGTTTCAAAGTATGAGCACTGATTGGTAATGTAATCAGTGGCAATCGGGGTTCACAAGGGAGGAGATGAGTAGTAGCAAATGCCTGGGTCCTGGGGGAGGGGATACCGAGGTCTAAGTAGAACAGCAAATGAGTTGAGAGTTTCTGACAAAGGGATTCTTTTAGAGCCCATTGGCCTAAGATGGCACCCATCTCAGGGCCTGGGATCAAACTGAACCTACAGATGAAGGTCAATGGAGCAGCTGCAAGGGTGAAAGGCCTGTGGGACCAGGAAGAAAGCTAGAAACACCATATTTTTCTTAAATAGCCTCGACCTACAAGTGTAACATATGTTTTGTGATATATTTACTTACTATAGTTGTATTGTTCCTTTCTTGATTTGAAAAGCAATGGACAGGGGATGCTTGGGTAGCTCAGTAGTTGAGCATCTGCCTTTGGCTCTTGGGATCTTGGGATCAAGTTATGGATCTCGTTCCCCTCAGGGAGCCTGCTTCTTCCTCTGCCTGTGTCTCTGCCTTTCTCTGTGTCTCTCATGAGTAAATAGGTAATTAAAAAAAAAAAAAAAGAAAGAAAAGCAATGGACAATTTTATAGTTTTATTTAAAAACATGTTTACATACATCATTAAAAGGAAAATAGTTCATATGCTGCCCCATTCTGTGCTGAACAGAATGAAACTTAAACCTATATATTGCTAGAAGAGTTGAATGCATTTAGCCTCAGAACTTGCTCCTACAATATCACCAGTTTTGTCACTAGTGATTTACTGTCATGATTAGCCAAGTAAAAGAGCTATATTTTTTATACAGGAATCCACTAGTTCAAGTCATTTATTTGCCAAAGAAATACTTATTTATCTTTGACATGTCATTTTTACTTTGAATATCTATAATAGACTTGTGTTTATTTTGTTGGCATTAATTTCTATTTGTAAGGAAATATAATAGTTTTCCCATAATATGTCAAACAGCTTTCCAGCTGAGGCCAACCCTATTTGATTCATAACTCTTTGGTCCTAACAGATACTGAATTCTATACTGTGGATTCACTTACACTGTGATCAGACACCCACCAAGTCTCTAGAAGTAATTAATATATTACAAAGGGGTAGATACCATTAACTGAACAACTTTGAATAATGTATTTCAGGTAAACTATTACTTGCAGCATCTTGTGACATTCCTACATTTGAGTTGTTTCTTTGTGATGCATAGAGTATGGTTAAAAAGTTTAAAAAGAGACTTATGCAGTTGCAAAATAATATAACCCTCCCTAAAGCAATCATCAATATTCTGAGAAAATAAATTGGCCTTTTCATATTATGATCTTGGTTTTTCATTCATTTTCTTATTTACATGTAGTGTCATAAAATCCCTGATGTAACATCAATTTTCCTCTTTGAATGAAAGGCTTTTATATATATATTGATTATTGGCAGTTAATTTTCTTCCATCTTGATCAATCATCCTGGTTGGTCAGTGTCACTTTACAGTCTTTAGTGGGTTTTTGGAGTTTCTTAGCTCAAATTAAATCTTTTTCACTTCTTCCTAGAGTGCCATTTATCTCTCTCACTGAGATTTTGTATTGCTAATGACTTCTCACATTTATTGCCATTTTGAAATAAATTTATATATATAATTTACTCAATTTAACTATGTTAGTTGCTGAATGATAAAGGGCTTCCAAAATAGAATAGCATTTTTTTAAACTTTATATTTATGGTTATATATTGATATAAACTGACCTAAAACAAATTATATTATTATATCCACTGTACTCCAGTTTGGTAATAAAAACTTTCTTGAAGATTCTCAACTGCTGTGGCCTCAAAATGGTTAGCATTTTTCATTCTGAGATAATTATTTGAGCATTGACAAGCAATGCTCCTAAGATTTGGCTTAGCCAACCATTCAGTTAGCTAAGTAAGCAAGTATGAAGTGTTTGAAGTGCTTCCTACCAATGGAGTTGATATAAATAAAGTCAATTAAGTCAATTTGATACATACTTTTTACTTATTTATTCAGCAAACATGTATTAAATAACAACTTCATGCCAGGACTAGCCCAGGGATTTATTACTGAATATAGAGATGAATAAGACACAGTGATATTCCTTATATTAATTCCAGCTTAAGTAACGAGAACATACATTCAGAACATATATTCAAAAAGAACTGGAGGTGAAGGTGGGGCAAAAGAAAAGAGGGAGACCACGAAAAGACAATCAGGGAAATTGGTATTATTAGATAATATGGTAGAAATTCAGACAAATCTATTGCTTAGTGGAATTTGACCAATTGTTTGCCTATCAAATTAGGTTTTTTTATGGGTAAGCCAGACTCCTGCGTGCAAAGTTATCAGTGTAAAACAGGTTGTGTATATAGATATGACAATCCTAATATTTTGCAAGTCACAATTCCAAAACCAAAATATAATTCTTTAAAATAAGGCATTTTGAAAAGGAAAGAGTCAACAAAACCAAAGGACAACCTATAAAATAGGAGAAGAAATTTGCAAATGTCTTATCACATAAAGGGCTAGTATATAAAATCTATAAAGAACTTATCAAACTCAACATTCAAAACACAAATAATCCAGTCAAGAAATGGGCAGAAGATATGAATAGAAATTTCTCCAGAGAAGACATACAAACACGTACAAAACAGACATGAAAATTTCTCAACATCACTCAGCATCAGGAAAATAAAAATCAAAACCACAATGACATGTCACCTCACACTAATCAGAATGTCTTAAATTAACAAGTCAGGAAACCACAGATACTGGCAAGGATGTGGAGAAAGGAGCACTCTCTTACACTTTTGGTGGGAATGAAAGCTGGTACAGCCACTCTGGAAAACAGTATGGAGTATCCTCAAAAAGTTTAAAATAGAGCTACCCTGTGATCCAGCAATTGCACTACTAGGTATTTATCCTAAAGATACAAATGAAATGATCCAAATGGGCACATGTACCCAAATGTCTATAGCAGCAATGTCCTCAATAGCCAAACTATATAAAGAGCCCAGATGTCCATTGACAGATGAATGGATAAAGAAGAAGTAGTGGTACAAACACACACACACACACACACACACACACACACACACACACTCACACTGAAATATTACTCAGCCATCAAAAAGAAAGAAATCTTGCCATTTGCAATGAAATGGATGGAACTAGAGGGGATTATGCTAAATGAAATAAGTCAATCAGAGAAAGATAATTATCATATGACCTCACTTATATGTGAATTTAAGAAACAAAACAGAGGAGCATGGGAAAAAAATAAAACAAGATGAAATCAGAGAGGGAGACAAACCATGAGAGACTCTTACTAATAGACACAAACTAAGGGTTGCTGGAGGAGAGGGAGGTTGGGGCCAAGGTAATTGGGTGACAGGCATTAAGGAGAGTACATGATGTAAAGAACACTAGATGTTATACACAACTGATGAATCAGTGAACTCTACTTCTGAAATTAGTAGTACAGTATATGGTAAGTAATTGAATTTAAACTAAGAAAAAGAAGGCATTTTGAGTTTTCTTTAGTCTTTGTTCTATTTTGTTTTGTTTTTTAAGCTAAAAGTAAAGTCATCATCATGAAATTGAAATATATTATGGAAAAAAATTAAAGAATGTCTTCAAATTGCATCCATGTGGCTGTACTTCCCACTAATGCTCAAAGCCAGAAACCATAACTTCCTTTTTCTTGTTTGGTATTATGTACAATGAGCATTCTGAAGCCAAAGGAGAATCTGTTGCCAATTCATAGACTGACTCCTTTTTCCTGTTTTGTTGAAGGAGATATTTAAAAATGAGAAAGTATTATTCCTCTTAGTATAATATTGTTCAGTTAGAAATGATGAAATGAAGACTTCCTAATATGTATGAACTTTCAGTATGTTCCTGCATACTCAACCACTAATGATACCTCATCTAGTTCTCCACATGTTGATTCCATTCACAAAATAACTCCTTTTTAGTTTTTTTTTCAGCTATAGATCATTATGTGTCTTCATGCCTATGTGAAAGAACTTCCCAATAGCCCTGGCAAATTAGCAGAATTAATGTGCATTTTTCATTTACAGCTTGAAAGAAGAGGTGATCCTTTGTCTTTAGCTCTGTCAGCATAGTCCAACCTTGAAGTGACAGAAAACTTGCTATTTTTCTCATTTAATATTAATGAGTATTCTCATTAATAAGTATTCAAATAATGAGGAAGTTTTAGATTTTAAAAATTTGAGAGAAGTGATAAGGAGCTTGAAAATTTAATTTTGTGCCAACAATTTTGCTGGGAATCCTTGGGTAATTTGATTAGTGTCTTGACATTTTACCAGTTTCTTCCAAAAAGGGAGAATATTTTTCAAAATTAAAAGCATTGGAGTGGGGAAAAAAAAACATTTTTTCCCCTAAAACCCTAAAATAGTTTCATTTAGTGTTAGGGCATTAATAGGCAAATGGAATAAAAATCTAAAATATGTGTATCTGGGATGCCTGGGTGGCTCAGTTGTTGAGTGTCTGCCTTTGGCTCAGGGCCTGAATCCCAGGTTCCTGGGATCGAGTCCCACATCTGGCTCCCCATGGGGAGCCTGCTTCTCCCTCTGCCTATGTCTCTGCCTCTCTCTGTGTGTCTCTCATGAATAAATTAATAAAGTCTTTTAAAAAATAAAAAAATAAAATATGTGTATCTAATACCTATTTTAAATATTTGTCTTGCTACATCCTGAATTAGAGCAAAGTACCAACGGGACAACATATTCCTAAGAATGAAATTCTTAGCAAAGAATAGACAACTATGACTATATGCTATTGTCTACTCAATATGATGCAACAGGATATTTAACATAAGAGTAATTCATTGCAGTAGTTCTGAGCATTACTCCAGAGGCTTTGATGATCACTAAATAAACAGGAAATTAGCAGCTTTTCTGTAATGACTCTTTGTTATTGTATGAGGGTATTTTTCTGACGTACTTTTCACTTGATTGGAGCAATTTGTTCATGAAACAAAACAGTCTTTTGTACAAATACATAGGATATTGTTTGGATCAAAGTTATCTGCTCTTAATACATCTGTTTTTTTGGCAAAGAGAAGAATACATTAAGAAAGGAAAATCCTACAGCTTTAGAATTACTTATGGCTGCATTTTATCACTCCATAGCAATGCTTAGCCATTTATTTAGTGTCTGTTAAGAGCAGACAGACAACGATGAGGCAACTTCTACCTTTGATGGAGAAGTTTATAATATACTTGGCAAAGGATATCCTATATAGAACAGTTTCAATGAAAAGGGACATTGTCCAGGAATTTGCAGTCTTTAAGGAAAATCAATTGACTGCATAGAAAACTCTCTGGCATTTTTCAAATTATTTACTTTTATTTTTTATTTTATTTTATTTTTTTGCCAGTGTCACTACAGGACAATCTTTGATTTCAAATTTGCAGGTTAAAACATTTCATTTGTCAGGGAATCTATCAGGAGTAGATTCATATTAAGCAAATTCACAGAGACTAGTATACTAGTAAACCAATACTTTATTACTTTAAAATGAGAACTATAAGGAAAGCATCCCTGGATATCTGGAAAGAGAACTATAACTGGAAGAAGGGAATACACTGCCAAGACCTGCCTGGGATTTTCCCTTTTCTCCAGTATCACTGGGGACCAAATTTTAATAGATGATACATTGTTTCTGTAGTTATGTTGGGTGGGGGATGATGTCGAATTTTGTAACTCTGTAATGGTTCCACACATTTCTGTCCAGATCCCTTATTTATTTACTTCATAGTTTCATTCTTTGAAAACATTTTTGTGTCCCTATTTCCAAGTTCTTTAGGAGATAGATAATGGAATAATGCCAGTGACCCACAGAGCTGCCTGTTATATCACTTTTAATAGATTTTTTGCAGTGTATTTTGTTTAAAAAATGTACCAATATGACTTATAAATAGAGCTTTCAAACAAAAAGAATCATTTATTAAGAATATTAAAATATATCTATTTTAATATAATAGAAGTGTCATTGGGCAGTATAATAATAGCTATAGTAGTTCATAATGGGAAACTAACACTGAAAAATATTCCACTAGTACAAACAATCCTAGACATAAGATTCATAGTCAAGTAACTTAATCATAATTTATGAAATAACAATTGTTAAAATGTACATTTCAGAGTCACTTTTAAAGACAGCTTACTTTTAAAAGTTAGCAGGCAAGGGACAATGGGTGGCTCCATCAGTTAAGCATCCAACTCTTTGATTTTAGCTCAGGTCATGATCTCAGAATCATGAGACTGAGCTCCCTGTCAAACTCCATGCTGAGCCTATAGAGCATGCTTAAGATTCTCTCTCTCCCTCTCACTCAGTTCCATGCCCCAACTCATGCACTCTCTCTCTCAAATAAATAAATAAATGAACTATAGCATTAAAATACATACATACATACATACATGCATGCATAAATACCAAGCAAATAGAAGGTAAAGCCATTATTACATAGTATTATATTATCTCATAGATATTTATCATTTTCAAAAGGTTGGCATATTTCTATCTGTACCAAATATGCTGTTATTTTATGCAACATGATTATCCTCATTTACTAACAGTTGTTACCTTCTTTCCAGTGTATAGTACAGGTTGCTTTCTATAGGCTGAGATGATTGTCTTTATTCAGAGTTATGGTAGAAGGCATAGAAGTTCATGCTGTGGTAAAATCTACCTACCACCATTACCTGGTTGGCGACCAAGTTCAATGTGCAGCAACTTGGGCTGTACTCCCCAGGAAAACTTCATGATTGACACTTCCCAGTTAGAAGTGCATAAGTTGATAGAGTAACAGCCTTCCCAGAGTAACAAAACAGGTGGGCAAGGATTCTGCTCTTGAAAAAGTATGTGCCTTATTCTCATGTCTGTAAAACCACACTTCACATTCTTTCCAGAAAGGCATCAAAGCCAAACCTTTGTAAATCTAACTGGAGGAAGTAGTTTTAGATACATATACCAAAATCCTGATGTAGTTTTTCTTATGAAGAGAATACAGAGATCATATCTTTACATTTCTTCTGTGATATTGAAAATCATAGATGATGTACTTATGTGTTTTATCTTTTATCTGTGTTTTTTAATATATACATTCTCCTACCAAAAACCTAGAAAATAAAATTACTGTGACATTTTTACCTTTTATGTATTTCACTTTAAACTTTGAAATTTTAAAATGGATTCCAAGCAACCCCCTAGGGTTACCTTTGTAAGAGTCTTCTGTATAGTACCTTGTTTTTGAGTTTTGTATTTTCTGCTTCCAAACTTCCAAATTTCTTTAATTTCTTATTTTTTATGAAATAGATTTTATCCACATTTAGAGGATTCCCCTATTATTGTACTCAAGTATTGTGTGTCACATCTTTGCCAATATAGATTTGGACACATTATATTTTATTGGAGACTGAATTGTATGTTTTGTAACAAAAATCCAATTTGCCTTCAAAGCAAATTAAGGATCTATTTCTTTTCCTAAGATTCTGTTACTCATTGTAAAAAGGAGAAGATAGAATTAAGTTGTCTCCAGGTCCAATTCACTTCTATACTTTTTGTACTAAAAAGGAAGAGAAAGAGATTAAAAGTATATATAAAAAAAGGAAAGAAAACAACAACAACAAAAAAAAAAAAACAAAGCAAAAAGAAAGTAAAGAAAGAAAGAAAGTTGGGGTGGGGGAGGGAAGGAAGGAAAAGGGAAGGAGGGAAGAAAGAGAGAGATTGAATATGTGATTGCTATGCTTAACATTTGGTCAAAATAATTTATTATTTACTTAATGTTAAATTCCTAGGGCCTCTATATTGACTATTTAGTTTAAAATAAATGCTAGATTCAAGAGACTATTCCAGGGAAGACCAATTCAAGAAAGCTTAGTAAGAAAATATCTTAACCAAATATAACAAGTGAAAAGATGAGTTTGTTGTTATCTATTATAGACTGTTTACCCATTAAAAGCACATAGTGAGGAATAATTTCTATGACTGTAAAGCTAAAAAGGCCTAATGATAGATTCCAAAATTGCCTTCCATCCTGTTCTTTGTTCTAAATCTAGTTTTCTGGTATTAATATTCAGAGTTTATCCTTCACCAAAAGAGTCTAATTATGGAAGAATGATCAGATTGGTGATGAGTAATTCAACTGGGGATGAAATTCTACAGGTAATGTAATATGAACTGCAATCAGGAATGACAATGACTTTTTAAGGCTTTTTCAAACTGCTTATTTGAGTCTAAAATAGAAAAGCTAACACAGAATACCAGGCAGAAACCAAATTTTCGGTTGACACAATTTTGTCATTTGGGGAATATTAATATTAGTCTGAGAACTGCAGTTGACTACAAGATGAGCACATAATAAAGGCATATAGACTAGTGAGCCATTGCTTTTGAAACTGATGCCTTTTACTCATTATGTAAGCTGAAATGTAAGATCACACTTCCAATTACTTGCCTTCATAAAGGTTTGTTTTAAAATTATTAACAGTACCTTTTTGACTCCTATGCCAATATTGGTAGGCATCTAATGTTGATTTCTCACCATGCAATATCATGTATTCATCATTAGAGATACCTTAGAGACTTAGAATTTCTCTGCAGTTCTGAACAAATTTGTGTTTTCTCTGCAATTCTGAACATGGGATGAAAATAATAGTAGTCATAGTAGTCATCCTCACCACCATCATCATCAAAGCTATTATGTTTTGAATGTTTTCTGTGTGCCAGGCAGTGTGCTCAGAGATTTGTGTGTATTATCTTTTATACTTGTCCATTAGGAGGATACCATGATCAGATTCATTTTACAGTCTGAGGAAACAGAAGCAGAGAGAGTAAATAAACTTATCCAGAAGAGGTCAAGCAACATAGGAGCCTCCTTAACTCTACTCCTCCCACAGTCCTACCAAATGTGTAGCTATGTATGGAACGATTCCTCTGAAAGAAATCCTAATATCAGCTGAGTGACTCTCCATAGTGGGAAAATGAGAAAATACCTACATCAAGATAGATAGGAAAGGTTGAGACACATGCTTGCCATAAAGCTCACTATCAGTCAGGCCATACAATTGGGCGAGAACTCCCAACTCTTAGCTTCTCTTGTGAAGTCAAGAGTTTGAACCCCATATTTGACACCCCAAATTTTAGGACCCTAACCCATCAGGTGGGTGCCCAAACCATCTTACTCTGAATACCAATGTACTTGTGTCCAGGAGGCCCTCAAAACTGTACCAAACAAAGAAGCACTTATTAGCAGGAGCATAAGTACTTGAGTTGCAGCGACCCCTCAGGGTCTGAGTGTTGGATTATCACTTGTAACTAACATCAACACATATTTTATAGGCTCCTTCACTGTTTTTTGTGTTCCTTGGTTAATTTTTGTATGAGATGTCTTAATTGTAAGTGCTTGAAGTACAGATAAAATTGCAATTATGTGAGTTTCATTTTTTTAAGCAACTATTGTATTATCATCTTGGAGTGAGATTTTAAGAAATTAAAAAAAAATTAAACAAATCAAAGTATACATGCTGGACATGTCCACCTAGGCAAATTCTTTCAACACTAGCAAGTATAGCACTTTCTGTGGGGCAGGTACTATTGGGCCCTAGTATAGTTTAGTCACATTTCCTCCCTCTAATCTGGTGGAATTCCTAATTGAGAATTGAAAGGACTTCGAAATATTCTAGTTCATCAACACTTCCTTTCCCTCACCATTAGATACCCAGGTACTAAAATTATACTCACCATTTCTCTCAAATGCTATATATAGGTCAAACATTAGAATTTCCTAATTATCTTAATCACTGTAATCATTTTCTAGGCACATAAACAAATTAGTCTTTTTCTTTTGTTTTGGACATCATATGAATATATAATAAAATAGATATAAAGATTAGAGTTGAAAGTTTTTATCAACTGTCTGTGAGCTAAGAAACCAAGGGATATGTTCAAGATTATACAGCATGTTAGTTAGATGGCTGGAATCACATTCTAGACCTCTGTCACATTTCCAGGCTAGAGTTGTTTTCCTTTTTATGACAACTTCTGGCCCCACCCCAACACATGTCCACTTATGATTGCATTATTGAAGTTTATACATACCTCCTGGTTTCCCAGTAGGTCATATAGAATCAAAGCTCTCTTTGTAGCTCTCACTAAACACAGTCCAATGTATACCTCAGTTTCTGCCTGGTTCAGTTTCTTACCCGTCCTCTTAGAAAGCCAAGCTCTCCTTGTCTATACTTCATCCTCTTCTCTTCTTACACACATGTTCACATTCTTTGCTGCATGGACTTTATATGATACATCCCTAAAATGCCTTCCTTCTGCCTTTGTGTTAACTCTGTATCCACCATTTTAAGCCCTCATTCTATCTTCCCAACAAAGCCTTTTCTTTTTATTTCAGGCCCCACTGATCTTTGTCTTCTGATTATCTGTGTGTAATGTCCCTCTTTCAGTTGTGATAATCTTGCCTTCACACATGTGTTTTAAACAGTTTGGTAGCTAGAAATGTGGCCTCCTTTTGTGTGCCTCCCTAGGAACTTCTGCATTTAATAAATGCTGAAGTGTTACTTTGCTATGATGTCTTACATTTTTCTGATACAAAAATTTCTAAAAATCACATTAGGTCACTTTTGCTTCCTGAACACTAAACTTTTGAATAACAAAAGAATTCTTTTTAGAAATATCATAGCACATGTACCCATGCAATGCAAATATCAAAAATTGAATTTCCACATGTAATTTATTTTACTTACAGCAGTTTGGGCTTAATTTGACAACTTTCTCATTACAACTACCAAAAAAAAAAAAAAAAACCTTCCTCGGTACAAATATATTTCCATATTTCCAACTCAGTATAAGCACAGCTGTGAACCAATTACTTCAAAGTTCAAGAGCTGGTTGTTTCTATCCTTAGCATCACAAGAAAATGTTGAGCATAGTCCTAGGGAGAGAATCCCAAGCTTTAGTACAAAGAGTTTTTTTTCTTATTTCTTGGTTTCTTGTATTGCTGTTGTTTTCATATCCAGTACAAATAAGACACACTTTCTTTCCTCTACTATTGCATTTATTTTCTATATTTTATGATAATAGATATCTGTTTTGCCTGCTCATTTGAGTATGTTGTATGGTTATTTTTTAGTTATTGATAGCTAGTAGATAAAAGGACATATACTAAGTGGCATGTTGATTAATCTTTTTGGGGAATAAATACTCCCTCAAGCCATCTGCATTGTGAGTATATTGTGTGAATATGAAAAACAAATATACATGCCCTTTCTGGAATTAATTATACTCTGACCCTCTCCCCACCTGACCAATTGAATTTCATTATCTCAGAGAAAGAAAATCAAATATATGACTGATACAAACATATATTTCAGATATCCACACTCTTAACAGTTAGTGTTTTCAGCTTGAACTTATCCTCTGCATATTGCTCTCTGTTATTTTCCTTAGTAGACCTCCTGATCTCTACATGTGAACAGACTACAGACTAGCTGTCATGCAAACTCCACAGAGAGGGAACAAATATGTAATTAACATAGCCTTTATCCTCTCTATTGACAGAAAAAAAGAAGGGGAGGTATTCTGTAGGCATCAACTAAAGGTCATATTAATTTTCCCCAAACTCCCCCTCTGGTATCCTCAGGAGATGTTGCTATGATGTCAGGCATATCAAAATGAACTAATTATTATGCATGTGCAGTCTGATGGATGATCTCTCAAACCCCAGCACAGTCCCTGTTGTACATGCCCCTCTTCTGCTGTGTCACTGCACCTACTTATTTGAGATGATTTGATTCAGTGACTGACAGTAGGTATGAAAAGGTGGGAGTTAGGGAACAAGAAGAGAATTCTACTCTGTGAATGTCATCCATATGTGTTAGATAGCCATGGTTATTTAGTTCAGTTTAAGAATCTGAACAACGCAATGTCCTTTGGTTTCTCATTTGTATAGTATACCCCTTTTATTGGTCAGAGATCAAGCCATAGTAATTTGCTCTTCTGACAGATGTCATACTGCCTGTTCTGACAATACTCTCTTTTAAAGGAAATATGACAAAGCATGTGATCTACTCCTCCAGTTTCAACTGGTGGGATCAGACAGGCATCTAATGCAAGAAAATCCATCTATACATAGTCCTGCCAAAGATGTTTGACCCATGAATTGCCAAAAACAAAAACAAAAACAGGCAATTTACTATTGAAGAAACTTTTAATTAGAAAATAGAAAACTCAGTCAGTTGGAAGCAGAGGTGGAAGAGAACAGGACTCATCAAAATTGCTATAAAATATAGAGCTTGAGAGATGGTAGCAAATCTAAGCCATATGTAAACTATAGGTAGAAAGGTATGATAAGAATATGGAAGCTGGTTTTAGAAAGACAGAACACATGTGAGGCAATATAATTTGTCCTTGAGGAAGATAGAAAAGTAGTTTGTTATCAAAGCTCTGTCATGCATGACATTATTTCAGTCTGAATCCTGGTCTTGGTGTTTTTAGACTGTTATCCTAGCTAGCTTGGCCAGATTATCTATTCCATGCAACCAAAGGATCCAATGTATTCCATTCCCTAACATTTATTTAGCACCTAGTACAGGCAGTACTTTCCTTAATTGTTGTAAAGAAATCAAAGATTATTTTTAAAGTGTCTCTCCCCGCTAAAAATGCCCTTGTATGAGATTTTCTATAAATCAATATTACTAGAAATTCCCTATGTCTCTTTCTAGAAAAAAAGTGAATTATTATTTTTTTAAAATTCAGGTTGTGGATAATTGAGCTTTTTCCCCTAAGCAAAAACGTAATGACTTTTCCCTCCCTAGAAATCAATGCCATATATGAGTTGGTTCTGTTTAAGGGTATTGATTATACTAGGACACAATTAATTCTTTGTCAAAGTTTAATAAAAATGAATCAATGTGTATTATTAATAGCCTCATCATACATTTGTACAATTAAAGAGTAAAGATGTACTGATCAGATTTTTAATAATGTTATATTGTATTTACTATTTGACTATTGGTTTTCATATTGGATACATGTTTCCTCCTTAATATCACCATATATTAAAATTATTTGATGTGAAGTCAGAATTCCAATTACATATATAGAATATAAATCACAAAAGACTACTGTACTTGATTTAATTGAAAGACGCCTTTTTTTGAAAAAGCTGGAGCAGATGAGGTGGAAAAATACATGCTTATATATCTATACATTTACTATCAAGAATTCTTCAAACTGAATTCTTTGTTTTGTTTTCTTTTCTTTTTAAGAAAAGAGTTTGAGAATAGAAGGTAGTCAGTGAGCAAGTGGTTTAGATGGAGACAATAAAAAAACTGATATGCATAAGGAATGAACATATATTTTGAGTGTCAGGAGTTCACGGAAGAGAAGAAGAAAAAATGGGGAAAGAGGTCACACAATGTGGGAAGATTTCATGACAGGAACATGGCAACTTGAGGCAAATAAGTAATTCCAAATAGCATTACGCTAAAGGGTTTTAGTGACATGGAAATCTGATATTCATTTGTAAATTTTTTCTGTTCCTATAGCATAAACCTACCTCATCATCCTAAATTTTCAATAAAGTCTGCTTAATACACAAATGCTCCTTATAAGAATTGTTGGTGAAATCAAGGAAAAGCCACCTTTCTGTTACCCTTAACAGTGAGGGAATTGGTTTATACAGAACGTGAATAAATGGATTCAAAATCGTGTTTAAATCTCAGAGGCAAAAAACAAAACAAAACAAAAACAAAAACAAAAAACCTTACCAAATAACACATTTGTATTAATACAGTTTTAGTCTTAAATATGGTCTTCTTTGAAGATAAAACCACTAACCAGGAACTAAGCCTCTAAATCATAGTAGCATATTGGATGTTTATGTAGTTTATTATAAAAATCATGTAATCATTACCATTATCATTATCATTCTGCCACAGTCTCTCTTGCTGTCTTCTTGCTTATTCTTTAACAAAATATAGAAGATTGTTTATTTGTTTTTAAGTTGACAACAGGCTGTGGAGTCTGGGCTGAGAGAGGTTACCTTTAATTATTCCTATTTCTTGGCTTGTGTATATTCAGCCAGATAATAGCAACAATAGTAATCATATTTAACTTATTTTGGTTAAAATCCAGTGTCATCAGAAAAAATGTTTTTAAAGGATATAATCTATCGTTATTTCAGGGTGAAGGGCATGGAATCTATGTTCTCCTAGCACAATACAGTGGAAAAAAAAAAAACCTCATGGATATGAAAAGATAAAATGAGAGAGCATTGACTGTCATCAATGACTGAATAATTTCTTTTGGGGGAAATACAGATTTCGCAAATATTTTTCTTGGCATAAACTTACAAACAAAAAATAAATAGCCAGCTATATTATCCTACCTTTGACTCTGACTGGGAGAACTCTTCCTCTTGTTATCAGGTTTTACTGAAATATTTTTCTTCCACAACTGAGTAAGCTTTTGAGAAGGGGACAGCTGAATTTTTTCAGCCATGGCTCATTATAATCTGAGGGATGGCCTCAAAAAACAAAAAGGGAAAGAAAAAGAAAAGTTGCCCTCATAGTGTCAACTGAAACCCCATCTTTAAACCCTCATGTTGGGGGACCTAAGTGGCTTAGTCAGTTAAGCATCTACCTTTGGCTCAGGTCATGATCCCAGGACTCTGGGGTCAGACTCCCTCTCCTACTTCCCCTGCTTGTGCTCTGTCTCTGTCAAAAATAAATAAATAAATAAATACAATCTTAAAAGCAAACAAACGAACGAATGAAGAACAACCCTCACCTCATCCCTTTAGCCAAAGTGATGAAGAAAAAATCTGAAGACCTAGGCTTATAATTTCCCTGATATTTCAATATGAATGTGTATGCTAGACTGGCAGATATAAAGCCAAGATATGTTGAAGCATCAGGAACAAAAACAGAAATTTCATTTAAAAATACAATTGGAGGATGAAATGGATACCTTTTCTCTTTATATTAAACTACATTAAGCTGGATCTACCCTAAAGAGCCTGATGAAACACAGACACAACATATATCTAAGAATGGATTATGTATGTGTAACATCATTCTTCTCTTCATAAGGAATATTTCAATATGTGTGATCCTCCATCCTCCTGGCAACATCCTTCCCTCCAAAATGTCATCATTCAATTTATTTATAATTAACTCTAATAATAGAGTATAAAAATTAAATTTTAAAACTCAACTATATTTTTCTAACTTCAATTTTTAAATGGTCATATTGGAATCACATACACTCACCAAAAATTCATAGATCTTAGATTAATATTAAATGAATTCAACAAAAAAGCATATTTTTCACTCAGTATACTATGTATATACTGGTATGCATTCTATGCTATAAATACACTTAATTGAAATACAGTATCAAGTGAAAATAGAAGAGTTGTCTAACTATTCCTCAATTACAAAACCGTATGAAAGTCTATTATTAATCATTAATTATTATTCTTTTTTTAAAAGATTCTATTCATTCATTTGAAAGGGAGACAGAGACTGAGATAATGAGTGGGAGGCGGGGCAGAGGGAGAGAGACAAGCAGACACCTCACTGAGTATGGAGCCCAACCTGGAGTTTGATCCCAGGTCCTCAAGATAATGACCCAAGCCAAATTTAGGTGCTTGGCTGAGCCCCCCAGGGGCCCCTCATTAATTATGATTATTGCTGAAGTTCCTTATTTTCAGCTCTTTCTTAAAGTAAACCTTTTGCAGTAGGAACAAAATTAGAATAAATGCAAGGTATTACTATTATCTATCTTGGGTATGGCTATATTAAAGTGTTTTGTTTTCATATTCTGAGCTTCACTACATATATTTTCATGTAGTTCTTCTGAATTTCTGTAAAAACATTCATAGATTTAGCATTTAGTGTATTGGGCTGTCCTATGAATTTAAATTCTTTAATGAGAAAATGCAAGATGGAAAAAAAATTACTTGATCAAAAGTCAAATAACTGTTTCCATTTTGATTACGTTAGATTCTACAGCAAGCATATTTAATAATTTGATTGCTTATCAAGAAAAATAGACCAGAAAAGGGAATATTCCAAAAGAAGTGGCAGCATTGAAGGACCCTGCCAGAGGCAGATTTAATTTACATTCTTGCTGTTTACATGTGGGACTTCTTTTTTTAATCTTTTTGCTTCTACTCAATATAAATGAGTCTGTGCCAAGTGCTTAATAATTTACCATGAATTTCAGTGAATGGTAGCATTTTTCTGCCAGGGATTCTGTGTGAGATTGTTCTTGCTAAACTGTAGAACAGCTTCATGCTTTGAAATCAAATGACCTTTTCAGCAAATACAGGCCAGTCCATTTTACTTTGTCTGTTTAGCTTTGTGACTTATTTTCAAAGCTATGTACCCCTCCCACCCTAAGAGTAACAAAGCCACTGCCACTTGAGGACAGGCCTTGATGCAAAAGTGATTAGCTTCTGGGACAAGAGAGGTGGAATGCTCAGGGCTATTAACTGTTTCTAAACTGAAGGCATTCAGTTTAAGTCATTATAAGATGAAATGAGATCTTTGAATAGGTTATTTATGAAAAAAAAAAGTTTTTTTTTTCTTTACCTTTTGGGATGTCTGCTTATTTCTCTTCTAGGTTCTTCCTACTTTCTCCCCCTGGCATTTATTTTCCAATTTACTCTATTTCAAGATTTATTTTGTCTTTATCTTACCTTCTCACTTTATTTTTAGTACTTACAGTGTTTTAATTTTTTTCTTTTTATTTAAACATTGCTCTACAATAATTAATATCCTTTCATTGTTTCTCTTGACTTTCTATTAAGAAGATAAAAGATCCAAATATCTGTTTTTTAATCTTGATTTTCCCCCCTATTTATTAGCTTTGCAATCTTAGGAAAATCATTCAATCCTCCAAATCTGTTTCCTAATTGATGAAATGAGCATAAAGGTAGAGCTGTATGCATAACAAATTTTATTGTTCTAAAGATTTCATTTTACTTTAAGCATTTATTTTTTTTCAGTACCCTCTTGACAGAATATCCTCTCAATGCATAAATAATTTTACAATTTCCCATTGCCTGTTATCCAGATGAATTATTAGGTATTACTATTGTCAATAAAGAGATTCTTTGATTAAGTTACTTAGAATTACTGTGAGTTCACTTAAGAAAGTGACTATGGAATTGGCAAAGTGAAATCAGGTATACTGATGATCACTATCATTAGTATGAAAGAAATAGATTTGGGGTGGGGAGAGACAGGGGAAGTGTAATAAAATGATTCTTGAATTGGTTTGAGATACCAATATTAGTTAAAAACTTTAAAACAATTCTTAGCAAAGTAGATTGTCAAAATGGAGGTGCAGAATTTGGAGTTTAAGGGCCTCATCTGAACCAGATTTAATATATTAGTACTGAGCGTGTTACTTGATTCTGTTAAGTCTCAATTTTATCATCTTGAAAGTTAGGAAAATTCTAATTCCACCTAGGGTTAGAATAGGGTTGTTTCAAGAGTGAAAATTTTTAAAATGAAATTAAATGATGAATGACATTTGGGTAAACAGGAAATCTTAGTGTAGTTTGTAAGCATTATTATTATTAATCTGAATAAATATATAAAGTTTTCTGTTCCTTTTTTTAATAAAGCATATTGGCTTTTCTCACTTAATGCACAGAGTAACTATTTGAATGTTATAATTAGGAAAATCTCCCTCAACTCTTAATCAACATTACCATAACAGTTTCACAAGCATGAACCTTCCCGTTATATCAAAATATTTCAATTTAATGTTCAAAAAAATACAGTAAAGAATAACTTTCAGACTAACTTTAGTAATTTATGATTTCAGGGTCATGAGAGTGAGCCCTGTTTTGGGCTTTAAGCTCAGCACAGAGTCTGCTTGAGATTTTCCACCTCTGTCCATTCCCTTTTGCCCCTTTCCCAGCTCATGCTCTTTTAAACAAACAAAACAAAACAAACAAACAAACAAATAAATAAAATCTGAAGGGGAAAAAAAGAAAACTGGGGCACCTGGGTGGCTCAGTGGTTGAGTGTCTGCCTTTGGCTCAGGTCATGATCCCATAGTTCCGAGATCGATTTCCACATCAGGGAGCCTGTTTCTCACTCTGCCTATATCACTGCCTCTTTCTCTGTATCTCTCATGAATAAATAAATAAAATCTTAAAAAAATAATAAATAAATAAAATTTTTAAAAAACTTAATAGAAATTGTTAGAAATCACTTGATCCAAGTATCTGTGAACAGAAACACCATAGAATAATATATCAAAATGCAGACTCTATTTTAGTTAGGTGTCCTCACTTTCTATGAGACTCTTACATACAGTATGGTGGTACATATTTTAATTTTCACCACAACAAAATTACAAATTATTAATGTCCATAGACCTTGAAATCTCTACAAAATAGTTGCAACTATAAATGCTAAATTCTTTCAAACCAAGGACAAACTGTATTTATTTAGCATTGCACTGAATTACTCATTTAATAAGAGAACAGTGATCCAAATGATATGGCTGAGGTCCTGCTGTGCATGTGTGTTACTCCAAAAACTTTACTGTTATGTACAGATGCCAGTTGTATGAAACCAAAATGGTTTTTAAATATGGAATAGATATTTGAGAGGTGGCATGATAACAGTGACCTGTCTTGAAGATGTAAACTATGATCAAATTCCAGTTTTTGCTCAAGCTCGGTAATTTGGAAATATATTTAGATTCTCTGGACTTTAGCTTTCTCATTTGTATGATAATAGTTCTGATAGGAACTATCTTCTGATAGGAAGATTGTGAATTAAATGCAGCCATGTTCATAAAGCACTAACATGATCCCTGGTCCAAAGTAAACACCCAATAATATCATTTTGAATTTTAGTAGGACATGAAGGCAACAGATTTCACTGTTAAAAGTCATAAGATTCTTTACTGGTGTGCAATATTTAAAAACATCTTTAAGCTATAGTATCTTTCACACCATTTTGTTGACTGAACTCCTAAGCATGTCCATTTTCCAGGTCATGAGTTCACTTATACACCTAGAGCCTTGCCTAATTAGGATAACTGCTTAACCATTCAAGCCTCAAGAAGTCAGAATTTCCAATGATTTGGTAATTATTTATGGCAAATACTTTTAAAGACTGTAATACTACCAGAGTGCCTTGCCAATAAATATTAGACGATGGATTAATGTATATTTTAATGAGGGCAATAAAGTGCCTCAATCAAAATCAAGTTAATTAGCTATTACCATAAAGTTAGTAAAATAGCTGACATATATTAAGCATTTACTGTGTGCTAAGCACCTTACATGAATGATCTCATTTAATTCTCTCAACAACCATATGAGACAGATTCTGCTACTATTCCCATTGTACAAATGCATACACCGAGAAAGAAAATAAATTACTTTGCTAATGTTATATAGCTAATAAATACTGGAAAACTGGAATGTGAGTGCAAATGGTCAGTCTCTGAAGCTAAAGATTTTAAACCACTATATTATATTTCTAACTATGATTTTATGTAAGAATCAGATACTCATATAATGTATTTTAATAAAAACAGAATCCTCACTTCAATGACTTCTGAGTTTTAAAAATATGTTTTATATTTCCTTAGGGTCAGAATAATGTATGTGCCACATATAGCTAGAATCATAAGGAAAAAACAAATAAGAAAATATAGTTTGAATTTTATACTTTCATATCATACTGTGATTTTACAAGAAGAAATCCAATTCATGAGGTGATGTCAATTTCTAATTCAACTCTGGGTTCTTAGGAATTCTCACTAAATACTTTTTCACTTATATTAAGGTCTTTATGGTGTCTCTTCAAACCCAGGTATTATGTGCATATATGTGAACATTTACCTTCCCACACTTTGAAAATACTGTCAATAAAGATTTTGCATTATGAATTTACTTAAAAGTCCTATATATGATAATCATCACATATCCACTACCTTAAGTACACAAGAATGAATCACACATAATCTTACTCAGAGACTACCAAGAAGGTCTACCCAAGCCATGCAGTAAAATGAGTTCAGGAAGATCATGTAAGATAAGTGAATGAGATGGTGTCACTCAAAGGGCAGATATAAAGGACCATTGTGTACTAGAGAGGTCACTGAAGGAAGGAAGACTAGGAAGAGGTCACTGACTAGGAAGACTCATCAAACATTTGTAGCAGTGTTGGATTTTTCTCTCCTGCTTTCTTCCCTATTTTATTTCAATAATTTGTGGGTGATATATTTTCTAATAAGGGTTCTTATAAATAGACTATAAATATATTAAATATAAGTTTTATACTCACTGGGTGAGGCTCTCACCAAACATAGCCTCTACATAAAAACACAAAATTCAACTTTACCTTCTTTCTTTCCCACATTGTCCGTGGATCTTGATACATGGGTGAAGAAAAATAGGTTATCAAGAAGTGCTCTTTTTATTAAGACTGTTAAAAAAGAACAAAAGGGGAAAAAAGAAGAAGAAAATATGTTTTTTCTTAAATACAGCCTAAATTAAACATTTTAAGTTAAAAAATATGATTAAATGAAGATTAAATAAAAGCATTTATTTACCTTAATTGGAGCCCATTTCTATTTTATGCTTTCAAAAAAAACTATTTCACTAAAAAAAATGAGGTCACTTTCTCAAAACTTTTCAAAAGTTAGACTTGTCATATAATATATTTTAGGAAGTTTCCTTTTTGGTGTCAGTGATATAATTGAAGTGACTTTACAAAACCATGGAGTTACTTAATTCAGATTGTTAACGACTTTGTCAAATTAAATATGAACGATCACAAAATGCTTATATCAAGATATTATGGGGTGCTTTGGGTATTCTTGTTTTAATTTTCACTGATGCTAGAAAAATATTTAAATGCCTTTGATGATTATAAGGCTCATGTGTCTTCTTTCTGGAATTCTTGAGTATCTATCTGAGTATCTATTCTTGAGTATCTATTCTTGAGTATCTTCTGAACTACCTAAGACATTCCCACAAGAAGAGATATTTAGAATGTACTGTACCCCTAGTAAGGTATGAAGAATAGAGAATTGATCCTATGTGTTTTAATTTCACTCTTTGGTAGACTTAATCAAGCTAATTGCCCAATATCTGAATTCCAAAAACTTCTACCAGTTCCGAATCCAACAAACACTGTGTGTCACTGTGGTACAAAATTTTTTTCACATTTTATTTGCTGAGGTGATGGCCATGTCTTGTGTATTCTTACCTTTTGTTTTTATTTTAGCTAGCTAAAGAATGTTTTAGTTTTAACCTTCTTATTATATAATGAAAAGAACAATAGAGTTAAAATAACCATCATAACAGATTAGCATTCAATCCCTGGTTGATTGATGGAGAAAACAGGCTGAAATACCAGACCCTCTCAAGCAATCTGAACCAAGAAAAAGCACAATTGCAATCTGAGTGTATTAAAGAAAGGAAGAAAGCCAGGATTAGTTCATTCTGCTTTCAAGGGTGAGTCATTCACCTTGTGCCACTACTGAAGTGAAACATTTTTATTGATTTGCAGATTAAGAATCTATTTAAAAAGTGATAAATCAATCCCTCTCGTCAAACCTACTGCAGCATGTTCAGGAACTTGAAAGAAATCACTGATGTTTGAGGAAAGCTTACTTAACTTGTGTTTCTTATAATGATAGAGAAAACTATAGTTCGTAATGAAGACACTGTATATTGAACATCTTGATGAAAAGTCAGAAGATTGAGCTGGCATAAATCAACACATGAATCTAGAAGCCTGCAGGTGGAATGAAGAGCAAAGTTTATCCATCTTGATTATCATTGCATTTGGATGTCAACGAGGTGCTCACCTCCATCATGAACTCCTGCATGCATGTAATTGTTATGCATGATTTTTCTTATATGGTGGTAAAGAGTAAATGAGATTAAAAATAAAAATTATCTGAGTACTGTCTGTGTTGCATTAAAAGAGTAGAACAGGGGCACCTGGGTGGCTCAATCGGTTAAACTTCTGCCTTCTGTTCAGGTATGATTCCAGAACCCTTGAACTGAGCCCCGTTGGGCTCTCTGCAAAGTGGGAAGCCTTCTTCTCCTTTGTCAGCTTTATTCAACATTAACAAATATTGTACGAAATTTAGATATTATAAGGAAGTCTGCTACCCTCATCTTCTAAATGATACATTGAAAAGCTGTTTAATATTTATATATTTTGATTGTGGTAAGCCTCTTTTAACAAGTATTAGGGCAAAGTGACTTTTTTAACACCAAACTATGGATCACTTCAGGTATAACATGTAACTAATCAAGGTTTGTGAGCTTAATAATTTTTTCTTATCTGAAAGATGATTATTATGAAAATGACTTAGTTTTGTTTCAGTAAATAAGGTGTTCTTAAGATATGATAGTTTTCTTAGAAAAAAGGCCATAAATTATTTTCATTTAATTAAATAAAAATGTTTCTGCACTTTTGTATATCAATGTCATAATCTTTAAAAGCCAATCTCTTAGAATCAGTTAATCTTCCAACTCAGATACATGTTTACAAGTCAGGTTTTTATAGTGGATCAAAACATAGGGGCAATATTCATTTAAATATTCTAATCTTTGATCAGCAATGCTATTCGAAGGAGTTAGACTATGGAAATAATATAGAACAAGAAACAAAGTATATACACTAAGCTATTAACTATTGCTTTGTGTCACTGAAGAGTTAGAAATGGAATTCCTGATAATAAAAGAATGAGTAAGTGATGTTCTATACTCTAAGTGTAATATCATGCAGCTATTAAAAATTATATTAACTACATTATGGAAGGATCTTTGTAACACAACTAGGTTGAAAGTTTCTAAATGACAGGGATTTCATTTTATTTGAGCCATTTTTGTATTAGTTAAGATTACACTGGCTATTGTAGTAATTATAGCCCAAAATAATAGTAGTGTAGCAAAATAGAAGTTTATGTTTTCCTCGACTAACTGTTCAATGTAGATGATACTTACTGACACCTTTTCTCCATGCAATGTCTCAAGAACTCAGACTTATTTCATCTTATGATTTTGCTTTTCCCTAGAAACTCATTGTTCTCTGCATCTGGCCAATTAGAAGAGAAGGATAAATGACATAGAGAAAAAGTGACAATATTTTAGTAACTTAACTCAAAAGTGACAGATGCCAGTTTCACTTCCAATCAACTGGTGAGAACTATGGTCTGATCACACTAAATGCAAGATGCAAGGTGATTGTCTAGTGATAGCTCTCTACTAGGGAAGAGAAAGCACATACTTGCTAGGCAATATGCCACATTTTCTTCAGTTATAGTGTTGGGCTTTAAGAATGTTGGTTGAAGGGACACCTGGGTGGCTCAGTGGTTGAGCACTTCCCTTTGGCCAAGGGTGTGATTCTGGAGTCCCAGGATGGAGTCCCACATCGGGCTCCCTGCATGGAGCCTGCTTCTCTCTCTGCCTGTGTCTCTGCCCCTCTCTCTTTCCGTGTCTCTCATGAATAAATAAATAAAATCTTAAAAAAAAAGAATGTTGGTTGAATATATTCTGTGCCAAGGAACTCTGGGAAAATAGCATGAAGACATGAAATAGCTTGGTTCTTGAAGATCTATAAGTCATTCTTGAAAAATGTGACTGAGGCTAAGTCAGAGGCCAGATTAAATAGAGATTTATGCATTAGATAAATAAGTTTACACTTTATTCTATAAGAAATGGAGAAGTATCACGGGTTTAAGAATGGGGAAAAAGATGACCAGAATTGCAATTTTTCTGAATACAATATTAGCAGCATTGTGGAGCATAAAGTCTAAAATGTCAAGACTGGATATAGAAATACCAATCAGAAGACTAATTAATGCAAATGATTAAGGCAATAGCATTAGGTTATGAGAAAAAAAGACAGATGTGAAGCTTAGTCAGTGGAATGAACAGAATTTCATTCCTAATTATGAAAGGAAGTTAAAGAAAGCAGCAGGCAAAATATTTTCTCCTTGTTTAAAGCTTGGGGGACTACATTTCCCAATGTTAGAAATTCAGAAGGAAAAAATAGGGATTTTAAGGAAAAATAATAAGTTGTGTTTTGGAAATCCTGATGTGACATGCCTATGAGTCTTCAAGAGAAAGGAGATATTCAGCAGGTGGTTGACTGTATGGGTCTTTAGCTAAAGCTTCTGGACTGCACTTTATAAATAAAGAGGTATAGGTTGAAATGTGGTATAAATGATGCCATCCATGCAAAATCTATGGAATGAGCAGAGGACAGAAACTGGAAGATTATCAATTTTGAAGGAGTAAGAAATCTTAGATATTAAAGAAAGAAATGGCTTAGGAAAATGATGAAATTATTATTGAGATGGAAAATAAACACTGGATGAAGTTTCTAAATTAATATATGTGAATGGGGAAAGATCAAGAGCAGTGGAACAATTTGTCTTAAAGAGAGAAGGGCCATCTGTTTTGTCAACATTGTACACAAGGAGATGAAGGCAGATTCAGATGTAAATGAGTATAATTTTACAGGCAGTTTATTCTTGATGACCTCAATATGCTCAGTTAAATAAAATACAAGAATATTTGCAGAATCACAGAGGTCACTCACCAAATATTTATAAAAGGATTGTTGCGTTGTCCCTGATAACCCTGGGGATTTGTTGACCCTATTGTCACTGTAATTTGGTAAATGTATCTATGATTTATTATGTTATTTTATTTAATACTATTTCATGTAGATACCCGGCTGAAATTAATTCCATGCATCCATCTTTGCTCACTTAAATTCGTGTTATAATTCTTTGGAGATAACTGTCACAATTGGTTCTGTAATTTTACTATTAACATATTCCTCCCCTACAAAACCATGCTGGAATATACATGCAAGGGTAAAAACTTGCTTTGTGTTTACATGTCTCAAAGAATTATTTGGCTAATAATATCTCTCTTTCTCCCTCTCATTTTATTTTTTTTTTGATCAAGAGATGTCTTGTTTAACTTGTCTATAGGTCACCTTAATAAAAGTCTCATTTTCAACTTGAGGTTAATTTGTTTTAGAAGCTCTACATATATTATAAATAAGATTTTCTAATATCAGAGTTCTGAAGATTTCTAACCTGAAAAAATATACCAGCAATCCAATTGGTTGATGTTTGGGGGAAGTGTTTGCTTGCCAGATGTTAAATGAGGGTAAAAGCATATTGGAGACTTGGGGGGGGGGGCGCTATATTACTGTAAGAATCTCATGGACTGAAAATTTCATGCAAAGATTTGCCTGATAGGGGTATAAAATGATAAATGTAGGGTATTTCTAAGAAAACAAATCCTGACCATCAATATATAGTTTTTTTTCAGGATCATTATGGACTTAGAAGTGTGCACCAAATGAAGTTTTGTGATATAAACTCTATACTGGTAAACCTCATTTTATGAATGTCAACATCCATAAGATCCACCTGGGGAGATTATATATATATATATATATATATATATATATATATATATATGTCATATATATATGTCAATTAATTTGAATATCTTCTGTGAAAATTCATGAGAAAAGTTATATGTATATGTTTTTACTGTTCTTGTGATTTTCAGTAGTTCATCTGCAAAGGTGTCTATTACTATCATACAGAAAATTATCTGAATAAGAATAAATAACACAGGGATTCTACCTCAGGCTCAGTTTGTTCTTAGAGCTTTTTCTTCATTTTTTAGACAGTTAAGGAATGGGAAAGAATATCCTACAATAATAAATATGTTTATGACTTTAATAAGGTGAAGTGAAATATATTTAGTATTACCTATAAGTCAACAAAATCAATGTTTGCAGAATCAAAAATGCACTAACCAAAAAATGGATTTCACCAGATTAGATTTCTACTCAGCCTTATTTCAAAACCATATTTTGAATTATTATCTTGGTATAATAGAAAGAACACACACTAGGGAATTGGATGGGAAAACTCCTAAAATTCCATTTTAGGTTTTTAAAAATCTGGTGATCATAGATAAGTACTTACTATAATTTAATTTCCTAGGATAGTAGTACCTACCTCACAGAGATATTGTGAAATATGAGTATATGTAATAATATACACATATACATATAATTGCTGTGGTATACTAGAATTCAATAAATTATACTTCCTCTTCTAATTTAGTTGTATATCTAAAAGCAGAACGCTGTGGGTAATGACACAAGAAATTTCAGGACCTAAAATCTTATTATTAGGAAAGCCTAATGAAGTCCAGCTTCCACATATTTTGCTGTGAAAAAGAAATACAAAGAATAAACGGGAAATACCATATTCACTGTAGAATAATGTGGTATTAAGGTCAACACTACTCTAAAAGTCAACTGAAGTTTAGTTAACCTAGCTAAAATTTGGTTGTAAAAATTATAAAATCTAGATGAACTGTGTTATAAATATTTAGTGGTAAGCTTCTACACGGAGGTGGAATGAGGAAAAAGATCAGAAACTGAGACTGACAAAGTAAATCACTGTAATAAATGCAGTTGGTAGCTGGAGAACCAAAGAACAAAATGGAAGGTAGTCATGGTCCTTTGTGCTTATTGTATCTCATCGGTTATTTCAAACATATTTAAAAATTAATAAAGAAAATGGTAAATTGCCAGAGATGTTTCAAGGTTCATTTTGATAAGTTAGAAAATAAAAACCATTCATTTTGACACTGGTTCAGAGTTTATGAACAAATTGTCAGTCAGACTGTAAATCAATCCCATTGCGTTTTAAATTCTTCTGCTTTAAATGAACAGGCATTTATTTTATTTCTACCACAAGCAAAACACTACACTAGGCACAGCAGAAGTGAGTGAAAAATGAGAAACGGTTTAAATTTTTCAAAAGTTAGCTGCTGCTCTACTTTTATTTGATAAAATTGTTTCAGGCTGGAACATGTGCCATGAAATCATGAACCAAAAACTGGGGGAAAAATAAAATCACCTGCATTCTTTGAAGGGGCATTTACCATTCATTTATATTCATTTAAATTCCATCCATGTGTTGAACACCACAAAACTGAATTTTTTATATACCATCTCATTACGTGAGTGATGTAAGAACAGAACTTGTTTCTTCAATGCAGTCAGCATTCTAATGAACTCAGAATACAGATTTTGTTCCATTAAAAATAATCGAATCTCCCTATCCTACAGCCATTTAAATGCTTTAGAATAGAGCAGTCCTTTTTTTATTCCAGGAGATGTATACAATAAATCTCATTATGAAAATTACCATATTCAGACTATCTTAATAATGCACATGCCAATATCTCCACCAGCTTCAAACAAACAAATAATGGTGAAAATTATGCTAGTACTGACAATGGTTAGGAAATGTTATTGAGAAATAAACTATTTTCTTCTTATTTGTTAGAGTAAAACAGCTCCTTTGCTCATTTAACTAGCTAAACGACCTCTAGATACTGAACATTCGAATGTACTGAGGGAAAAGGCTATAGAGATATTTGTATGGGTCATGTTCCCATGCATGCATGATTGTCCCTGCACATACAGAGAAAACAAATAAAATCAAATTTAAACAAATTTTGTATGAGGATTAAAGAGATACAGAAATCCTACACTGCCATAAGCACTATTTGAATTGATAATCAGCTGACATTCTATTGTTGTTCTCATTGTATTGAAGCATCAGTTTGAGTAGATTATTTATTGGAGGCCCTCTCAGAGATAAGTAATCAAAACATGTCCTAGGCCTGCCCTGCTATCAGCAAAGCACTTATTTTCTGATTACTACACTAGGTAGGTGCCTATCCCTACTCCTCTTAAGAAAGACTTAAGAAGCTTGCATTGTGCCCTGAACAACTGGATATACAATTCTCTCTAACACCACTAGAAGCAAAAGCATGCAAAGAATAGATTGCATCGTTGGATTGATCCTGCAGTCTCTCATCTCTCCATCTTTCGCTGTTTTTATTTTTTTAAAAGATTTATTTATGATAGAGAGAGAGAGAGAGAGAGAGAGAGAGAGAGGCAGAGAGAGAAGCAGGCTCCATGCCGGGAGCCCAACGCGGGACTCAGGCCCTGGGCTGAAGGTAGGCGCTAAACCGCTGAGCCACCCAGGGATCCTCCAACTTTCGCTGTTAAAAGCCAGAGGTCATGTTTCCTGTTCTATACCTACTACTCATAGTAATGCTTTATTTCCAAGTATAAGATCTATTTTACAGATACAATTGTACAACCTACTAAAAAGGTTTAATTCTGAATTTGTTTTATCACTACCCAGAAGTGCTCCAACAGAGAGATAATCTATACAGATTTCAACACATTTCTATTAAAGGACCTTATTCTTCTCCTCTCAAATACAACAGAGAGCAATCTCTGTGATGATTACCTATTTCTAAAATTCTCTATAATCTGAAATTTTCTTGCTCTCTTGTATTAAATACACATGATTTGGAAGTTAGACTTAAATTGCAATCCCGGATGCTCTAACATCCTAGCCAGATTATTTAACTCTCCTATCCTCACTGCCTTAAATTTTTAAATGGGCGAGTAAAGGCCTTCACATTTCATTTCATTGTTCTCAGCATCAAATGAAATTTTGATCCAAATGATATCAAATTTGTTGTGATATGAAGACTAATTAAATATAAGGGATTTTAAAAATTTTAATTGGAAAACACATTTTCAGGGTGTTATATTTATACTTTATTTGTTGGAAATACACCGGGCTGGCAAATTAAAATTGTAATTTATTTTACTATAGTTACCCACAATGCATAATGTGTTTTAAAATCTATTATTGAGAGGATCCCTGGGTGGTGCAGCGGTTTGGCGCCTGCCTTTGGCCCAGGGCACGATCCTTGAGACCCGGGATCGAATCCCACGTTGGGCTCCTGGTGCATGGAGCCTGCTTCTCCCTCTGCCTATGTTTCTGCCTCTCTCTCACTCTCTCTGTGACTATCATAAAAAAAATAAATCTATTATTGATGCTGGGATAAAAAGTTAATGTTCAAGGTTAGGATTATTGTTTACTGATTATAGTTTAATTAATTGCTTTATACATTCTATTTTCATCTACCTAAGATATAGTCAATGAACACAATCATTTCCAAAGTACAGATCAATGGGTCTCAGTGATCTGTCAAATGAAGAATGAGAGTTTTGATTGTGCATTCTATTTAAAACAACGGTAGATCTCCAAGCCTTAAATTTCTATAATGATTACAGCTTAGATTAAGAAACAATTTGGTTGTCAGAGATAGAGGAGTTTCCAATCTCATTTTTACAACTAATTATGGGGTAAGTTTAGAAAATCACATGCAAGAAAGAACATCCTACTAAATTTTCCTTAAGTAAAATGATAATAACCTTTACTTATTTTCTCTGCCACAGAGGTTTTTGGAAGTATCCTGTTAATATAAGTCAAGGCTAGAGAATATCCCAAACTAAGCAAATGGAAAGACACTGGAGTGATTGCTTTGTTTTCAAAGTCTTTGGGTAATTTTGTTCAGTGTTGATTTTGTTGTTAACATGCTTGTAGTTGCACATAATATTCAGACTTCACTTGGGGATCTATGCATCTTTTGTCATATAGCAACATAAAATATTGATTTAGTGTTTGACATGGAATTAAGCGTTTGCTCAACCACTTCCTGGCTTTGTGAACTCCTACAATTTATTTAATCTATCTGCAATTTTATTTGTTTCATTTGTTTGATTTTGGGATTGGATTTTTAATTAATTAATTTATTTCAGTGCAGAAGTAGAAGTGAGAACATCCACTTTTTCATGTTGTTTTGAGATAATTTAACAAAAACAGCAAAAACAAGTAATAAAATGTTAGCAATTGCTGGCATTTGCCTCTTCCTGTTTTGCCCTGTGCAAACTTGGACTCAAATAGATAAGTGTTTGAATCTGATTAGTGATGTTTATTTGTTAAGGTTACTAAATTATTTACTCCCATGTTATATTAATTTTTATATCAAACATGGGCCTTTTACTCAAAGTTAAATGTTATAGAATATGTGAAAATGCTATACTCATAGTAAATGTGTAATAAATATCCATTAAATAGACTTCAAATGAGGACTTTTTTTTCCTTTTCTGCTAAAGATAGAGTTGTCAAATCAAGTTTATTGATTTCTTTTCAAGTAAGGCGGCCTACAGAGTATCAGTTACCTTCCTCACATTTCATTTGCAGATAATACAGGCCAAAGAAAGGAGAATGGGTCAGAAACAAGGAAAGAGGCAAAAGGCAAGGCCTCATGCTGACAGTCTGCAGCTTGATGGTAGGACAGGTGTGAAAACCAGATAAAGGTCACAGTACTATAACGTGTGTATCTGCAGTCATGCTATTTTGACTGCCCTTGCTATGGCACATCTGACCTTCATTTGTAATTAAATCCCCAAATATTTCTCTGTCCTCCTACTTTCTCTTCAAGCACCACTTCAAAACATCAGCAAAGCCAAAAAAGTAACCACTTGTGTAAGGATGATGCTTTGGTATATACAGTTTGGAAGAAATGAGATTTATAAGGAATCCCAGATGATAGTTACTTTTTAGATATTTTATTTTCCCAATCCATTTACAGAATGCTACAATATTAGGGAAAGTGTTTAGATAAGCATCCAAACCCCATAATATGATTCTAAGTTAAATCCTCTGTAGGAAAAAAAAATCTTCATTCTGTTGTAAGAGGGAAATCCATGATCCCTCTCAAGCAGACAGATTCCTATTTAAATCACTCCATATTAAACATGAGCAGAATTAGGAATGGAAACTACTATTCCCAGACAAGAGAAAATGATAAGATGGACAAACCTATTTCTTACAAATTTACTACTGAAATTCAGTCAGTCAATATTTTTGATCACTACAATAAAATAATGTGTCAGTACCACTGAGCAGGTAGATGAACTAAATAACATTGTGTCATTTTTGTCTTCAAAGAGTCTCTGAAAAAATTATGAAAAAGTATAAACAACATGAAGTGTTAAAGATTCTACTTTGTGATAGCTATGTTCTTTCAAAGGCCTTCTTTGATGTGCCAAGAGGAGAATTTTCTATAATTTGTAACATTAAAAAAAATATGTTCTAAATATGTGAGACCAGTAAAGAAGCAATGTTTGGTCTTGTTAAAGAAATAAATATTTCATGACACTTGTTAAAGATGGTAAGGCATACTGTACTCAAGGGAAGCTACTTAAGGGAAAGAGATTGGAGTCAACTTCAACCAGGACAAGTAGAGATTTATAAGGAGCAGGCTGGGGGATTGGGCTGAGGACTAGTGGATGGCAAGTTACTATAAGGAAGCATCAGGAATAAAGGAGATTCTTGCTTGTTATACTCAAGAGAATTCTTCATGAAGGCAGGCCACAGTGATAAGATATTGAGGACGGGCACTGAGGTGGACACTTGACGGGATGAGCACTGGGTGTTTTTCTGTATGTTGGTAAATTGAACACCAATAAAAGTTAATTAAAAAAAAAAAGATATTGAGGACTGGGGGTGAGGAATTCAATCAGATATTAAGGATGCCAGATGCCAAGAATAGGAATTTTCATTAAATTTACTTAGCAGGGTTCCTGCTCAATCTGAATTCTATAAATACAGAGCAGGGAGCTTAATATCAGGACTCAAATTCAATAGTGGGCACAGAGGAGACCGATGAAAGATAGGGATAAGTCTTTGTCAGATGCCAAAACTATCAACAATAGAATATATGTTGTGAGGCAGGGATGTGGATTCATGAAATAGAGTAGTTAATTCTAGCAGCCGGATACTTTTGCTTTGATATCACCCAACGTTGTCTTGTGATCTTGTGTCTTGTGATCTTCTGCAAGCCAATGTTCTGCTACAAGTTGTTGCAGGTTTTTTTAAAGCAATACTAACAATAATTTGTTAAGGGTTCACCCACACCTTTTGTGAAGGTGGAGGGTTTATCCACACCTTTTGTGTTGTGTTTGGGCTGTGAGGAAGTAGGGGAAAAAGTACAACAAAGATACAAAATTTATAGTTAGGCAGGAACAGGGCACCTAGGGGAGTGTAGGCAAAAACAGTCATCCTAGGAGCATTCAAAAACATGAACTTCATGAGAAAATAATAAAGATAATACCACTTATTTTAAAAAGAGCAAAGGCATTTAAATAAATTACTGCTTCTTTTTTTCCATGTGCTTTTCAGAAAGGCTGAAAAGAAAAATAAAGTGTTTTATTTTATGATTCAGCTTAACTTATATCACTTATATCATGTAGCACTATTAAATGATATTTCTGGAAAATATGCTAGTACATAAACCTTACCAAAATAGTTTGAAAGCTCTACTTTAAATAACATGTAATGATATTTTTGCTCTCTAATGCTAATTAACCCAGCATGCTTCACAGTGTTTGAGAATTTTGTAGTTTAAATAAATTCATGTGATAAAAATTCAACACAAAATATTATTTCATCTGTAGAATATATTATGCTTTAAATTGCATCAAATATCCATTTTAATGACTCTTTAATCTACAAAAATAAACTTCTAATTATATGTGTATTTTAATTAAATGCAGGTACATAGAAGATAAAACTATTCTCGATTCATTCTTTGGATTCTTTCCACTGATAAAGCTAAGACAGTAAATAGTAACCCTAGGTAGCAAATATCAGTGTAGTACATTGGCTCTATTCCTGATGAGAGCAGGTGAGGAATGACAAAAAGAGAATCTCACCACAGAGTCCATCTCTTGCTCCTTTTTCCAGTAATTTGTTCTCAAGGAATGGAGCTTCACTAAGCATCATATCATTAGGTTGTACTGAGTCCTGTTACCATTTTGGCCATCCAAGGTAGTGCTGGTGTAGCAGATACTTAACATTTAACAGCAATATTCCCTCACTTCTCATCATTTAGGAACTAGACTATAAGTACATGTAAACCTTTTCCCTTTAAAATGCATTTCTAGAATCTTCATCATAAACTCATGAATGATTTGAAAATGAATATGAACTCTGAAACATCATTTGGTGATGTTACCTTATTGCACTCTGATGCTTAGAGAAATATTTTCCTCAGATCACATAGCTGGTAAATGGTAGGATTTGAACACAAGATGACTGAATCCAGAGAGCATGCTCCTAAACACTATTCTTAACTATTATGCATTGGGGATTACATTGAAAATAGTGTAACACAAATTAGATCATGTATATTAAGAATGAAATTTACTTTAAAATACCAGTCATAAAATCCCTACTTTTTTTCATTTGTTCTAAGCTAAAAGTTCAAGTATTAAGCTGGCTACCTAACTAGAATAAACTGGACAGATGACAAACCCACTGAGGAGGAGACACATGGATGGAATTTTGTAGGAAAATTTACTGACAGCTTATTATACATGATGGAGAAAGGTAGCTCTACTTTAAGGGGGAGAGCATGAGCAAAGCCACAGAGGAGACCAACATAACATGCTCCCAGGTTTTGATCTGATTGCTTAATGCAATTAGAGAAACTAAAGACTATGATCAGATCTTGGGAAATAATGCTGATCTATAACAAGTGCTAGATCATAAATGGCTTTTGGTACTAGGCCATAAGCCATAAAAGTATGAGTTTTATCCTGAAAGTTATGGAGAGTGCTAGAGGATTTTCAAGCAAGACTTAACTTGACCATATTTGTAACTCAGGAAGATCACTCTGGCAGTAGTGTAGAGAATCATCTAGGAAGGATCACCTGGGGGGCCACTGGCATAATGGGATCCTACCTAGAGCAGCAGAAAAAGTGGATACATGAGATCAGTGGTTTAACAGCTCAGCAACTGATTGGACATTAGGCCTGAATGATAGCTACAGAAGACTTTCCATTTCCATTTTTTTTCTCAACTACATAGTTCAGTTTATTAAGAAAGGGACTACAGGAGTAAGAATGGGCCTGGGAGCAAGCTAAAGTTTAGTTTGGGATAAGGGTACAGGATTTTAGAAGAAAATAAAAGAGAGATATTTCAGAAACTTGAGAAAAAGTATTACTAGTGTGTACTTGGCCTCCAAGAGAAAAATTGAAGCAAACTGTTTTATTACATATTGTGAGTTACTCAAGTGGAAATGTTTGATCTTACAAGTGATGAATGAAGCAATTTTCTTCTCTATCCAAATAGTTTTCAGTTAACTGCCATGTGTTTGCAACTATAGTTGTATTCACCAGTTTAACTTCCCTAAAGATTTTGATTAACTTTAAAAATCGGATTGCAAAACTTACTTGAAATATCTCAGGAGCATCAATTCTATATTGACAGGTTGGTTAATTCATATGTAATTGCTGAACAAATTTACACAATTTGAGTCTTACATCACCAGCACTTTTCATCTTCTTCAAAATATCTTTAGAATTTGTCAAACATAATCTGTCTCTTTCTAAACTTCAATTTCTTAAACATTCATCTTCTCTTCTAAGACATTCAAAATCCATTTCTCTTGCTTTAGCTAAAATAATCCTGGTAACAATTTGGATTATAATAGTAAAATAGAGTACTTCTTTAGAAGTTATTCTCAATGCTTATGAAGTTAGGAAGTAAGCCTAAAAGTAATGGGGACATGTCTGTTCATATAAAGGAAATTCATGAGCCAAGAATATCTAGCAATAGCATTCAACCTTCTTTCAGAAATAATGATTATGTTGTTAGACATATATGCTTTTATTTCCTCAAATATGTTCAGAAGTTATTAAGTGACTATTTTGAGAAAATATGTGATCTAAAATGTGAATGTGCAGATGTGCTAAAATCCTCACTTTAGCAATTATCACTGAGAAATTGGTCCTTATATAATCAGGAACTTCAGCCATGTAATTTAATGACGTCAAATACAGTTCTACTTGTAGAATTTCCACTCTACCAAAGGTAAATGCAGAGGTTTTGCTTTTTCCTACATTTATATGCAGTGAGCTGTGTCCTACTTGTGCTCTACTATCACACTTTTGCTTTATATTGGTGTTTTTACACATACTAGTTTCCTAAGACTGCCATAACAAAGTACCACAAACTGAGGAGCTTAAAATAACAGAATTATTCTCTTGAATTCTGGAGCCTATTAGTCCAAAATCAAGGTCTCAGCAGGACCATGCTCCCTCTGATGATTCTCAAGAAATACCCTTCCTGCCTTTTCTAGCTTCTACTGCCCTAGAAGTTCCTTGTTTTGCAACTGTGTCACTTCAATCTCTGACTTCATCACATGTTCTTTTTTGCCATGTCCCCTCTATGTCTCTATATCCAAATCCCTCTCTACTTTCTCTTACCTAGATACTTCATTGGATTTAGGGCCCATCCTAATCTACAATGACATCATTATAACTTGATAATATCTCCTAAGATCCTATTTACAAATAAGGCTATATTTTTATGCTCTGGGTAGACGTGAATTTGGGGGGGGGGGGGGCTATTCAATCCAGTGCAGATGTTTATCATTCTGGTCTAAGTTAGCGTTATGTGAGAGTATGTTTTTCTTGAGTCTTTGCAGCATAGATATCCTGTTATAATAATTTATGTCTTCCCAGTAACACCTTGCACAGTGCCTCACACTAAATTGTTAAATCCATTGTACTGACTTCTGATTAAATATAGCAGATTGAACATATGTCTATTGCTATTCCTTTGGGGAACATTATCAACAGTACTGTAAGAGAATCTTTTCAAAGTAAATGTCTATAATAACTGACTAGAAAATGAAATTGTGCTAGAGATATGAACACAATTTTGGAAGACAGAACTTGGTCTGAGGTATATTAACTTAATTAGTGAAACAAAGAAACTGAAATATGCAGAAAGAGAAACTAAAGATGAGAAGGAGGTTGATTTTTCCAGGAGATTCCCAGAAAGGCTCAGAATGTGAAGGGACCAGAGATCCTGGAAGGTTTGAGTAAAGTATGGGCCTGAAAACAAGTGAACTAGTAGAATCTGTTTAAAGCACAGTTAAACTCCTAGGATCCACAATTCTATCCTTCTATCCCGTGCAGACATATGACAAGCCCAACCCAGATCCACAAGAAACAGAAATTTTCTTCTCCCTTCATGGGAGATTATTAGCAAAGTCCCTGAATAAAAGGACACCAGGAACATTGAAGTGTAGAGACTAAATAAAAGTCTGTGAATGAGTCTCAGCTCTGTTCCCTAGTCCATTAGAATGCCAGGATCCATGCTTTTTCTTCCAAAACCAGTGAGGGATGCCTGGGTGGCTCAGTTATTGAACGTTCTGCCTTTGGCTCAGGTCATGATCCTGGGGTCTTGAGATCGAATCCTACATCAGGCTCCCCGTGGGGAGCCTGCTTCTCCCTCTGCCTATGTCTCTGCCTTTATCTCTGTCTCTCATGAATAAATAAATAAAATCCTCAAAGTCAGGGAATATATAGACAGATTTTTTTTTCTCTAGAGAAACTAAGTCAGCCTAGAGAAAATAAAAATATGCTAATACCCAAGGCTTTCCTGTAGAATAATGACTTGCTGCTTTATCACCCTAAAATGAATTCTATCAACCAATAAGCCCTACCTACATATGCAGAGATATAGAGTGTTTTAAGTTCTTCGCTCTTGAACCCAAAAGAATCTTTAAGAATCAGCAGATATTTAAGGGAAATCTAACATGGGAAAACAGTAAATAAAAGTAGCAAATGCACAAAGTACAAAAACTCTAAGGAATTATTCAAATGGCAATTCTCTTACTTCCTTCAAGTGCTTGTTCAAATGTCATATTCCTTGAAAGGTTATCTTGATCACTTTACTCAAAATTTTGACTTTATTTATTATGTATTTATTTTTTTTACCTCTGGTACTCTGCACTCATTTTCTCCTATTCTTTTTTGTTTTTAGTTATGAGTTATGATATCCTAATTCAAAAAATCTGATGTTTATGGTCCTCCTCTTTAGATTCCAGACTCCACAAGGACAGGTCTCTTTGATTATCTGTTGGCTGATTTGTTCTCCAAGAGCCTATAACAGTGCTCATGACAGCAGTTCCTTTCTTCTAGGTAACTGATAAATTCAAGATCAGAATAATACAATGTCATAACTAAACAAAAGTTTTATTAATAGCAAACCTTGTCTCTCAATGCATTAAGCATTTGAGAAAATATATTAATTTCAATCAAAAGAAATATTTAACTAAGGCAATTTTCAAGGAAAAATAACATGATGAGCAGAAGGTTCGAACTGAACAGTTTTGTAAATATAGAGCCATAGGTGAGTGTGAATGAAAAATTTCATTCAGTCCCATAAGATTTCCAAAGTAACAAAATGCATCCCCACTGCTATGCTTCTCACTGATTAGTTCTAGTTCAGTCTAGTACTATGCCACCATCTTTTTAGTGGATCTTGCTCTACTGGGATTGTTGGGTATATTTCCTCCCTAACTATCTTAATGCTGTAAGCGAATTGCTTGATGGTACTCGAGTTGGCATACATCTAGACTGGTAGTCTCTGGCTGAAAGTAGGCATGACTTCTACTTTAATAGCTCTTGATTTGTTTTCCAAATTCAGTATATCCTTGAAAATTGAATCTTGCATGGTCTGAAGTAAACTTTTAAAAACTGTACTTCCAAATATAAAATTGGGTTTATGATAAGATTTAGTAATTTTATTAGTTCCTGTGAATGATCAAAGATTAATTAGTTAATTACAATACTCTTACATTATACAAAATTTTTGTGCTTATGGAATGCCTGCTTTGTTCCAAATGCTAGGTTGGGCTTCCCTGAGACATGGATGAATGATATTGACATGATGCTGGTACTTGATGAGTTTAAAGTCTAGTTACAGTGGCATATTATTCAAATGCTCACAAAATAAATTGATAATTCCATATTATGACTAAGTGTTATGAGTAATAAAATAAGAGATTAATGCAGGGGCCCCTAATTTTAAATGATCCAAGTCAGGGAAAGTTTGTATAAGCAAATGATATCTAGACAGAGACCATAATGATGGAGAGGAGCTATCTAGAAAGAGGACTCTGCATATTTGAACCATCTAAAGCAGGGAGAACAAAATTGGTGTCATCAGCAAACATTAACCAGGAATAAGGAACTTGAGTCATAAAATATCACTAGAGAAGCTAGGGTTAAATCATTTGGGTTCCTGTAGGTCATTTTAAAAGCTGTGAATTTTATCCCAAGTATAATGGAATCACTTAAGCAGACAGTGGCATTCACAAGAACTTTAAAAAGTCATTCTAAGTGCTATATGCAACATGGATCTGAGGAAGGCAAGCAATGAAACAAATCTAACTAAGAAGATGCTACACAGTGACCATAGAGATGGACAGATTGAACAGATTCATAAATAAATGTTGCCAAGTTTAAAAAAAAGTGTGTGTCAGTAAAAAAAGACAAGAAGACACTTTTTTTTTACACTTTGAACTACATGCAAAAAACATCATTTGTGAACACAATATATATAGTGGAGGAATATTTAGACCTATAGTTCTGAAATAAAGTAGAAATGAAAAAAGTGTTCATATCTGAGTTTTCAGTTGGGTTGACAAATGAACAGTTGTTGCTCAAGGACATGGAGAAATAAATTGTCCTCATCACATGTTATGTGTCCTTCCTAGTCATCATCCTATCTTCTTGCAAACATGAACTGGAGAAAGTAGTTAGGTCAAACTAGTGGAGATTGGTCTTTAAGCAAAAATATGTTGGTCATTCTGCCACTAATATCATCATTTTATCACAATTAAGACATGTAAGTATGGTCTTGCCCATATGACCTTTAAAAAGACAAAGGAGTCCTTTTGAAAGTTATTATAGCTTATATCTGCTGAAGTCCATGGAAATATGTAAATGATCACAACTAAGGGAAAATTAATACAAACAACCATGAGAAATACATGCTGCAAATTAGAGTTTTTCAGCCCTAGCATATTTTGTCAGAATAATTATTTGTTATGAATTCTGACATGTACATTGTAAGATATTTAGCAGTACCCTGGCCTCTACCTCCCAGATGCTGCTGGGAACTCCCATTCTCCCAAATCATGACAATTATCAAAAAAGGGGCCAGACATTCACAAAAGTCCCTCTAGGGGCAAAATCCACCTTGGTCGACAGAACTGATGGTAACTCTACCTTTCTGCATATTTCTTTTTTCAGTCATTAACTAATATTGAAATAATAAAATCTGTGTCCATTACCAAAATGAATACACTATATATTTGATCAATCAATTTGCTATTCTAATTGGATTGACTTCACACCTCCTTATATTTGCTGGAGACACAATTAGTTTTTCTCACCATTTATAATCTTCATCTGCCAATAGTAATGATCTACCTTATAATTATAGTAGAACCTGAAATGATTAGATTAATAATAGAAACGGCACAGAAACCGTGAAGCTCAAAGTATATTAATTAACAAACATTTTTAAGTCATTTATATTAAGAAAAATAGATTTCTTTCTATTCGTGCTCATTGTAATGGAAACTTTTTTAAGCTGGTATTGCTGGCAGGATTAATAACTGCTTTCTTGTCTAATCATATTTTATATAACTTTTTATAATATACAAATTTATACTGGACTTCTATAGAACAGCTAATGGTTTGGCTTCTAATTATGCACTGTGTAAATAATTCAGGAAATTTTGGAGAAAGACAAGAATTAAATGTAGAGAGCTCCTTGCTAAGAGAATTTTTTTTTTGAATGCTTATGTCTTCCCTTCAATAATCCTTATCTTTTCTTTCTTGCTTCAGCTTCTCTATTGTTCCTCTACTGATTTGGTTATCATAATCTTTGCAGCATTGCAAAACACTTCAAGTTCCCTCTGCAACCAAAGTCAATGAAAATGGCTATTAGACATCTTTTAATTAAATATTCCTTTAGCTTCTCTGTCCCAGTTAAGCCAGTATCTTGCCCTATTACAACTTTTGACTTTTGCTATGTATGTTCTTTCCACCCTAAAAGTTAAAATGTACAGAAGAAATTAAATCTGGTTTTTAAAAAAGTTATGAAGAAAAATATGTCTCTGAGGATCAGAAAGAAACAATCTCAGTAATCAGCATATATCCCAATCTCCTTATTTATGAAGCATATTTAACATTTTATGAGATACCATAGAGAACCAAAAGAATTAAAAGATAAAACTCTGCTCACCTTTGGTTTTCTTTAAACTGTATTTCTGCACGTTTTACATTAACAGCTTGATTAATACCAAATTTTTCTATTTCCCAAGTTCAAACTTGCTGCAGTCTTTCTGTCAGGAACACTGCTACTCTCCATTCTCCAAGAATAAGCATTTGGACTTGTCTTTTACTCAACCATCTTGCTCATATTCTAAATAACTAATTTATTTAATCAGATCACTGAGCATCTACTATGTGCTAAGCATTGTGTGCTAAGATCCATAACAACCTTAAGGTAGAGCTTAAATTCCATAAAACAGAAGAGTACTTTATAGGGCGTACAAGATTATTTCACTTACTACATGTAAAACTATTAAAACAACATACTGAAGTTAGCTCACTATCCCACTGTCAGCACTTTATGTTAATCTCGATCTAACTCTTATATTAATCCTTTATTTTCATCTCTTTACTTTGAATTTCTCAGTATTTCTTCTTATTCTACTTATTGATGAAAAGAAACTTTCTAAAATTCCCTACTCAGCCATCAATATTGAGTTTTATTATCTTTTACGTTAATGAAGTATTCTGGTAATTTATAGTTTGCAATCATGAATACCAAACTGTTACTTAAAACTTCTATTATTAGGGTTAATGATTTTTATATGTTTCTAGGGAAGCTGACTGAAATAGCTCTGTCTCCAAATCTATAAGTCCTTTTGGTAGATGTTCTTTAAAATATAATAACCACAAATACTTGATTAGCTTTGGCTACATGTGTTTGGATTTTTATACATCTGTTATTTCATCTTTTAACCCATACCGTGGATTGAAAATGCTCATCCTGAAATAGTAGGAGAAGGCAAGGCTCTGCCACTCTTCTGATTTTTTATTCATCTTGCTCTACTTCTTCATTATGATCATAATACCACAAACCATATGCCTGTCTCTGTATTTACACTCCTGTAAAGATGGCAAAAAGATGGAAACAATTTTTTTATTATTTTTTCCCTATCACAAATCTTGGTTTGACTCTAGACTTGTAATTAACAGTGATTTTCTTAATCGTTGGTAAGAGACTAGGAGGCTCTGGAGGAGGTGAAGGGGCAACTTCTGGAGAAATTTGGAGAGACTGGCAGCTGACTAATATCCATGTCACTATAGTATAAAGCCAGAAGGAGCTTCTAACATGCAGTACATTTTAACTCTTGTAGAACTATTTCAGGAAGAAATATGTTCTCTAAGTCTGTGTGCTTAAAGGTGCAGAGATCTAAACATTTATGAAAGTCTTAAAGCCTGCCATCAATTTAAGATCTTAACACTAATTGCTTTAGATAGTGCTATCTCATACCACACTTAGTATCTTCTAGAACCTCCCACATCACTTAGTGTAGGCTTTGCTTTAGGACTCCTGCTAGGACAATCAAAGGCAATGTAAAATTTGTTCAAATTAATTTCTATATTGTCTTGATTCATCTACATGAGTCCGTTAGGGAGCAGTAAGATAACACAAAAACTTCTTTATTTAAAATGTCCAAAGCATTCAGAGCCACATTTAAGAGCCTTGGTCCTCTCTGTTCCATATTCTGTCTATTCACAAACATAGGCAAAAAGCCCAGGAGGTGAATGAAAAAACCCCAAACATTTATTTGAAACCTACTTAAACTCCACCTTCACCCCATCCTCATCACCTGCCCAAGGTATCAGAGTAGGATAATGAAAAATCATAGTTTGTATATGTGTATAAATTTTTAAATTAAAATAATGTGTTGTTAATTGCATAAATTTAAACATATGGTCAACTCAATTATAAAAAAAAAAAAAAACCTAATTTGTCAGAAGGTAAAGAGAAATAATGATGCAGCAATTATCCCTCTGAACTTGTTTCTTAATTATCCAGGCAAGACAGCTAATGATATCCGTTTCCTAGTTTCCACTGACAGTACAATAATTAGAGGTCATTTAAGAACATTTGTCCCAAGGAGACATAAAGTCAAAATGGTAAACTTAGAATATAAACCTGAAGTCTAATATGAGTCCAAGTTCATGATGCAGAACCAGCAGTCTAGAGATTTTTATAGCCCTTGTGTTAATCATAGAATTTATTTTGTTTCATAACTCTAGACCCCATTAACTGGTCATGATTGGTAGTCTAATACTCTAGGTATTGAACTCAGAGCTGAGAATATGTCCGATGAGATCATCTGAGTCCTTATTGCCAACGAAGCAAAACAAAAATTCTACCACCACCCCTCAACTAAAAAAACAAAAAAACAAAAAGACAAAAAAACAGAAACAAACAAAAAACCCATAAAATGAGGTATCATCTAATGTAAAAAAGCTTTTTTAAAATTTAGTTTTCAGACTCTCAAACCAATCTCAGGAGTAGTAAGCTCATAAATGTTAGTATGTTAATAACAGAGGCTTTATAATATAAAAATGTTGCTATCAGCAAGGCCTAGAGTGGACCATTGCCTTTGAATCATCCCCTGGAGGAGCCATGATCAAAGTCCTATCATGCACGAAAGCCACCCACAAGCTTGGTGTTCCAAACTCTGGTGGTGAGGAAATATTTCAAAGAATCAGCCTCCATCTACAGTAAACCTTGTGCTTTTCTATTTTATTTCATGACACACAATGCCATCTGGTTATACAATAAAATATAACTACTCCTTAGAGAAAAGTCAGTTTTTCCCTTCAGAAGAATCCAAGAGCAACAAAGATTCCTCATTAGCCTCTTGATTCAGACTTTTGTTGTTTGAGCACAACTCCTCTTACAAAGGTATATATTTGAATTATTTGGTTGTATGTATACTTCTGAAACAAATGCTTTCTCTTCAACAGCTATCATTTTAAAATATCTAGAACTACATTGTATATTTCCTTAAGTAACAGTGATAAAGCCTTGTGTGAGAGAAATGACCATTACATTTTACTTCCAGGAAAAAAAATAGTACAGAATAAAGGGAATAAGTTTGAAAATTCTCTCATTTTACATCTTATGTTGTTATTAGAATATATACTATTCTTCTGACAAAATTTCACCTTCAGCTTTATAAATATAAAAAATGATATGCATGTTTTCAATAGAAGCTGTTAATTAGAATAAGAGTTTCTTGCTTAATTTGTTTAAATAAAATTTAGAAACTTTCTTGTAATATCTGCTCTGAAGTACATATTTTCCTTTCTTGCCTAATCAATGTTTCATTGTGAACCACAAAGCTCATGTTTAGGAAATTAAAATTCTGTATAAAATAAAATTAGTGATCCCTGTTTTGGGTTAGGATAATAAAGAAGTCAAATTTGAACTGAATAATACATGATTTACCTTCTCAAGGTTCACTGATACAAGTAGTGAACTAAGTGGACCTTATTTTTACTTTAATGACTAATATTTCATTTCAAACTTTTTTGGTAAATCTTAAAATGTTCAGATTCATGACTGCCTTATTTTATCACGATTTTTAAGTACATACTTACCAAATAGAGCATGGGGTACATGTAAAAACTGACTCTTCAAATATGAACTCATGTTAATTTTAGTATAGACACAGATGTTTATATACAGAAATAATCATAGGTGTGTGTGTATATACAAGTTTGAATATATGTAAGTATTTTCTTTCTCTGTCAGCTGAGGGGACCTAGCAACAACAACCCCCAATAGCAATGGGCAAACCTCACAACTGGGTCTGGTTTTTAATAGCATTTTTCAGTTAAAAGCTCTCCTTGGAGAAATGGGTGATTCTAGGACTGGAACAGGAAACGTATAAGATGAACCCAGAGCATTTAGAAGTGTAGGAAAATAAGGACTTAAAAACCCATAACTGTGGGGGTATGCCAAATGAACAAAGAATGCAATTAAAAGAATTCCCAGTAGACAAACCTAGAACACTTTTTTCACCAAAATAAATACTGTAGCATTAATTTATCACCCACAGTATAAAATATTTATACATCTGTGCTAATATGGATAAATTATTGTTTGAATGAATAAATAAGAATAAATAAATCTCCTATATAAAAGGGTTCTAAATAATTTATGTATATACTCCGCTTTCAAGAAGGTGAAACATAACTCCCCACTCCTTCAGTGTGGGCTGGATAGTGACTTCCTTCTAAAATGTACATTATGTAAAAGGAGGAAAAAGCATAACTTTATAGTGGAAAATTTTAACAAATCCCAGTAAAGTGGCATCTACATTATACCTGATCAGTACTCCTCAAAACTGTCAAGGTCTTCTAAAACAAGGTAAGTCTGAGAAACTTTGCAGCCAAGAGGAACCAAAAGAGATAAGGGTAATAAGTGTCATATAGGATCTTGGATGGAATCCTGGAACAGAAAAAGGATGTTAAGTAAAAGCTAAGGCAATCTGAATAAAGTATGGATTTTAGTTAATAATAATGCTTCAACATTGGTTCATTGATTGTGACAAGTATAACCATACTTACATACCAGTGTAGAATGATAACATGAAGGGAGTGGATGTTGGAAATATAGGAACTCTTTGTGCTATCTTTGCAGGCTTTCTGTAAATCTAAAACTTTTCTTAAATTAAAAGGTTATTTAAAAAAAAAAACCCTCAGTAAACTAAAAGAAAGGAAACTTGTTACATGCTGTTTTTTTCTCAATCACCTAAAGGTAAAGTGCAAAGCTTTCCACATCCTGGGGAAAGTGACAGAGTTGACCCCTGACAAATAGTTTTAGTTCGTTGACATTGAAGTCTCCTGGTAGAGAACAGAGATAATGAACAAGTGATGCTTCAATTAACTTGGAGATATTTCAAGTGTATAAGATGATGTTGAGTGGAAAAGGTAAGATGTAGAAAAGAGAAGAAAATATTATGTGATCATTACTGAGTATTTAAATAAAATAAATGTTTTTAAAAACCTTTCCATATCATGATGTTCCTTCAGTCTGCCCTGGTCTAAGAATAGGTCCCTCATCTCATAGGTAAGGCAAAGCTTCATGAGTCTTCTATGGAGATGGAATGATACGTTTTACTTTATTCACTTCACTTGGCAGATTGAAAAACCTTTACAGAAAAGAAAACATATTAATATAGAACATAATCAGAGAGGATATATTAGGTTAAGTAACTGAATTTAAAATCAAGAAATTTATGATATATGAATTAATTTTATATGAATATATACATTATATTTACACATGTACATAAACACACACAAAATCCCTTTTGAAATAGGATTTTTTCCAATTAGAAACCAAAAATATAAACATTAAAGAGGAATATTATAAAATATTTAAATTTATGATTATTCCCAAAGAAGAAAGATTTTCTAAATATTTGAAAAAGGTGGTAATAGTAGATAAACTTCAATTCCAAATTACTCTTGAGATAACAAAACAGGGAAAGAGTTCATATAGAAAGTGGAAATAATTTTTATATATATATATGTATTTCATAATTGCTTACTGCAGTGTATCTCAAATTTTATAACATAATATTAACAAGTTAATAGCATACTGCAAAATCAGGTCTTCCAAGGAAGTACTGGTTTATATTATTGATATGTTAAAACCTAATCAAAATCTCTAATGAATTTCCAGAGCAAAAGGTTAAGATGTTTTCTAGCAATTATTCAAGGAACCAAGTTATTTGCACCTCTGTTGGTGGTATCCTCAGGGACATGAAATCCTGAAATTTCTTTAAGTCTGTATTTAATTTTAAGGAAAGCAGTCACTTAAATTTATCATTTAAAATGACCATTTCCTAAAAGGCTTCACATTTTGAAAGAGAAAATAAAGGTTTTTCTTTTTCCTAAAGGATATTTATATAATAAAAAATAACCACTACTTGTGATTTAGTGTTATGGTAATAGTATCATAAAAAGTGATTATATATTCAAAAGTTAATGCATATGCCTTAGAAACATTTTTGACAGGATGTATCACCTTTTCATGTTATCTGTTTATTTTTAAAGGAATTGGTACCAATCAAATTTTAGAAAGAAATATATATTTTGTAGCTAGAGAAAGCACTCACTAACATATGTCATTGAGTCACCTTTGCTACTATTCATGTGATCTTAGGTAACTAAGACCTCTTGATACTCACTTTTCTATACTGTGAAACACAGAGAATGCAATAGATGATTTCTACGATCACGTCTTATTTTAAGATTTTATAATGTAAGCTCACTGATGGCAAATATTATGTCTTATAGCTATAGCACAGAGGGGTACTTGCACACAAAATTTCACGACTGCCTAAATACGTGATGTTATATCATTCATCATTGGGATAATAAGTTATCAAATTAATCTCCCATGTTTATAAATCATTTCCCAATGTTAACTTTTATTGTTCATGCCAATCATTATGCTTTGATTCAAGGAGTTTTCATACAAAAACCACTAACTTAGTTTGGCTCCCTAACATGAAAATTTAAGACTTGCAATGACAAATCATAATTACAAAATACAAGTAGTCAATAAGAGGTTAATCAAGATTAACTATTAATAAATGGTTAATAAAGATCTAGTAGTTTTGCTACTTGATGCCTACAAAATAAATTGGTTGTCAACCAAGTCATCTTTACTATGCACATGTATCTGGGTATATATTTGCATGACATTAACAGAAAATACATATCATTTGAAAATGAAAATGCATTTGCATTCGGTTTCTAGATGGCAACCTTTTGCTAGTCCATTGCACTTTTCAGTGAACTTGCTTGCATGACAAAGCTACCAGGAACTACAAAGCATCCATTTAACTTACTGATGAAATTCAAGCACACGATGTCATTTTTTTCAAATTTTAATTTAAATTTTAGTTAACATATATTGTAATACTGGTTTTAAGAGTAGAACTTAGTGATTCATCACTTATAATACCCAGTACTCATCACAAGTGCCCTCCTTAATACCATCACCCATTGAGCCCTCCCCCCACCTACCTCCCCCTCCATCAGCCCTCAGTTTGTTCTCTACAGTTAAGAGCCTCTTATGGTTTGCTTCCCTCTATTTTTTCTTTCCCCTATGTTCATCTGTTTTGTTTCTTAAATTCCACATATGAGTGAAATCATATGGCATTATATCTTAATGTCAGACAATAATTTTTGTAATTAACTAAAGACTCATGAATTCAATTACAAATAACAATGAAAATGTAACCATCTTACTGTTTGATAATTTCCTTGTTTATACATATTTTTTTCAAGTCTGATCTAATGTATACAGATATCACATGGTAAAGACTAATTGCTAGTTAATAACTGTGGAGATGCTTAGGTGGTAACATGGTTTTAAAGTTTATATGAAAATGTTCAAGATAGCATAAAAATAAGGATATTATGACTTGATAAAGTCAGAATGGGGCAGGGCAAAGTGATTTTTAAACATAATAGACCACACCATGGCACAATTTAGTATAACATGATACAATATAACCACGTATATATCTAAATTACACACACACATACAGGATTTTTCCTTCAATACAGGATTTTTCCAAATGGATGTCTATAACATAAAGACTATGGGGAACATTATAAATATCTATAAATTCGTAATTTTCCCATAGAAAGAATGTTTTCTGACATTTGGGAAAGGTAATTATAGTAAATAAACTAGAAAACAAGTGAAAGAAACCAATGGAAAAATTCAGATTGGAGTGTAAACAAGTTTTCAGTATGTTTAGAAATCATTCCAAACAATCCTTTTATAAGATAGAATACTGGATGAGAAGAAACAAATTGGTCTGACCTAGCTCTTCATTTATTGTTTTGTCCATATCAAGCCAAGAGTTGCTGAGAAATAGCTAGAAAATCTTAATGGGAAATCTTGTGTACATTTCACCATTATAGGTTCCTACTAGGCAGCCTCACTTTGCCTCCTAACATTTTGCTTCAGAATTTGGAAAGCAGATGGGAAAGCTAAGATTGAAGAAAAAAATAAAATAAAGCAATGCTTTCAAAGGCATCTGAAAACAAGTAAATGGACTCATTTTCACTGGTGCACTAATACCTTCTTACTAGAGTGAAATGTCAAAGTTGTTTCCCAAACTCTAGTTTACTGGTTGTCTGTGAAATACTTATTCTACACGCATTTTGAAGAAATAAACTAGATTTATACAGATATGTTTCTTAGGACTATCTTCAACCCTACATATTACTTTATTGGTACTCTTGAAATTACTATAAATAAAAATCCTTTTAAATACAAATTTGTTTCACAATGGCCCTTTGATCACCCTTTTCATTAATATAATTTATGCTTAGCTACTGTATCTGTCCATGATCATTTAGATTCAAATATAACTGGGGATCCCTGGGTGGCGCAGCGGTTTGGCGCCTGCCTTTGGCCCAGGGCGCGATCCTGGAGACCCGGGATCGAATCCCGTGTCGGGCTCCCGGTGCATGGAGCCTGCTTCTCCCTCTGCCTGTGTCTCTGCCTCTCTCTCTCTCTCTCTCTCTGTGTGTGACTATCATGAATAAAAAAAAAAAATGTTTAGATTCAAATATAACTGAAAACTTTTGGGGCACCTGGGTGGTTCAGTCAGTTAAGCAGTCGCCTTTGGCTCAGGTCATGATCCCAGAGTTCTAGGATGGAGCCATGCATTGGGCTCCTACTCAGCAAGGAGTCTGCTTGTCCTACCACCCCTGCCCCTACCCCCTGCTCATTCTCTTTCTGTCTCAAGTAAATAAATAAGTAAAATCTTTTTTAAAAACTTAAAATTTTCAAAGACTTGCGTTTTAAAAATAACTCCATAACAAATGATAATGCACTGAATACTTTCCTTCTGTGTGTCCAATATAACTAGTCCTCATAAACATAGGATGGATAGAAAAACTATAAAGTTGCCTACAATCTGGCAAGCTGCAAACTTGAGACACATTGTATAATTTAACACTCAAATTTTATAGTGCTGATTATAAATATTGTAGTAATTTCTGAGGAGGAAAAGGTGGTGTTGACGTAGTAAATAAACACATGGTGACTGGGTCATTTTTAAGTGGGAATGACACATAAACATTTTTGCCAAAGTTTCTAAACTAAAAAGCTTTTAAATATCAGAAAACTTTCGGTAGTTTCAAGACTGTGGCCAGTGCCTTTACTCATCTATTCAGTTACAATTTTTGAGCATGTATTTGCCAATCACTGTGCTAAGCAAACATAAATGAAACACAGCCCCTGTTCTTAAGAATTTCACAGCACAGTAAGGGATGTATAGGTGCAGAATAATAATCATAGTAAATTGTGATTAGGATTAAAATAAGAGATTGAACAAGAGGCAATGGATCACAAAGAAGTGAACAACTTAATTGTCCTGGAGTGGGGGCGGGTGGTAGTCAAGAAAGGCTCTAAAGAAAATGTTTTATTTGAATGATATTAAGAAATGTATAAGAACATTCCAAGTGAAAAAAAATCATTAAGACTATGTAGGTCCATCGAGGAAGTAATGTGCAATGATTCAGAATTGTGAATGAGAATTATAAGTTCTGTGATTATTCCAGTAGGACTAGAGTTTGGGATATATAGTAGGAAGAGATAGATGAGATTGAGATACTAGTAGTGGCAAAATTATGAAGTGAGGGTCATATGGCTGATGCTAAGGGTTTGGTCTTTCCCTTATTGTTAATGGGATAATTTATGACTCAACCAGATTCTTATGATAACAAAAGGGAGTACAAGAGCTGAGACAAGTTTATTACTACCAGACTGTTCTGAACACACCAGAGTATATGCTCACATACAATAAAGAGTAGAATGTTTTAGGTGGGGCAAGAACCCAATAAGATTGGCTTATTTATTTTAATAATTCTCATGGCAGTAAAATGTAGAAATAGAATAAAAGAAAACCCTTTGGGAATCTATTGCAATACTTCCAATAATGACATGCATTAGTAGTAATGGAAATGGTAACGAAACAGAAAATTCAGGAGATAAATCTGAAGTAGAATTGATACCATAATGCGATCAATTAAACGTGCAGTGAGAAGAAATAGAGGAGAGAATATCCAGGCTGTTTCAAAAGAACTTACCACAGAGAATGTATAGTGACAACATTATTTGAATAGCAAATTCTGTAGGAGGAGAAGTAGTGGGGGATGGGAATGGAAATGAGATTATACAATGAACTCAATTTTGAGCATGTTAAGTGTAAAATCCCTTTAGTAGACCAAGGAATTGAAATCTACTGTGGACTGAGAAGAGAGGTTAATTTGCAGAGATAGTATTCTCATAGCAGCTATCCACGTAAAAAGAGTAGTCAAGGCAATGCAAGTAGATGAGTTCACCCATCTCTTTTAGACAGATCTTGAGAAAAGAGAGAATCAAAATTAGTGTTATAAGAAGCACTAATATTTAATAGTTCTTCATAAGAGAAGAAGCCTGTGATTAAGACAGGAAGTGAACGACCAGAGTTAGGAGGGGAATTACCAAAGTATGCTGTCTTGGAAGACAAGAACAGAACTAAAGAAATAAACAGAATTAAGTGCTTCAAGATAAATAGGGCAAAGTCTGAATAAAAGTGACTAATGGATTTAGCACTTACACAGTTACTAATGACTTACCAAGGTTGATGCTGTAGAATGATTAGGGCAGAGGGCAGAGGCACTGGCATTAATGGATGTCTAGAAATAACAAGGGCTTGGAGCCATGAACTAACTCTTCCAGTTAGTTAATGAAGAAGGGAAGAAAGATTGAGTGGTAGTTTGAAAAAAAAAATTTTTTCTTCCAAATTTTTATTTAAATTCTAGTTAGTTAACGTACAGTGCAATATTGGTTTCAGGAGTAGAATTTAGTGATTCATCACTTACATACAACACTCAGTGCTCATCATAACAAGTGCCAGAGAGTTGATTCTTGATCATTCTTTGTAAACTGAAGAGAAGTCAGAGAAGAAATTTTTAGCATTATAGGAAATAGAGGGACATTTGATAGAGCAATATATGAGGCAAGTGGGATGGGATTTAACTTTGAGGAAAAGTGAAATATGTTTTCCTTTAAGACTGGAGAGAAGGTGACAAGATAGAGTATTTTAAGAACATGGAGGGAAAAAAAAGAGAAAAAAATTGAAAGGCTTCCATGAGTATAGCTAAATCATGATATGTTATTCAGTAAATGAATTTGAAACACCTAATGGCAAATATGTATGATTTTACATTTAACATTTTTTAAGTACTGAGAAACGGATGTGGAATATGGTTTTTATGGTTATCAGTGAACATTTATTTTCTCATCTGCTCAAGGATAATAGCAACTGGATTTGACAGATATGTGTTCTATGTTAACTTGATGTTGTTGAATATTTTTTGTAACAAAGAAGGTAACAAAGCAGGTAACGAACTGATACCTGAGCTCTTATTCTGCACCACATGCTGTCATGTTCTCCAAAAGTCCTTTGATAAACGCATTGTTCACATTAATAGAAAATGAAATCAAATCTCAGGAAAGTTAATGTTAATTGATCACATGACTGGTTAATAATGGAGGCAAGATCCTATGGTTAGAAGAATCTATGAGCTATCCATTATACCAGGGTACTTCTCCTGTAGGGCAGTCTGCATTTTCAATATTACTTTTACATTAAAATTTAAAAAATATATATTTATGAAGAATGACTAAAAATATCACTAGAAAGTTTTTATCATGAAAAACGTATTGGTGGACAGATGGAGAAATGATTGAAGATGTTGGAGAAATAGATCTGTAACATTTCTTCACTTGTGGGAGCAGAGGGCTAGCAAAGTTGGGTACTTCATGTCAATAATGTTTTATTCAGCCTTTCAGCTAATTAATTCTGGACGCATCTGACTACAAAATAACCAGGGCAATTGTAGGGGAAAGATAAAGATAAAACCTATAACCATGGCAGGAGCCTATTTATGACTCAAGAATAATGTTAGGATCAAAAAGTTTTAAAGATGTTTTCAAAACCAAATTCATGGGGAACTAGAATAAATAAGCTGTATTAAATTGACCATGGTCCTGTGGCTAAGCTGACCCTTCAGGACAAGCATGGCCCTAGTTATCTGCCACAGGCTTATGTAAGACCTGAAAGTTAGAGTGCAGCTCCAAGAAAAGGATTATTTTGGGTTTATTTACATTGAACATTATGTTCCTCTGACTAATCCTGGGCATTACTTGCAAAAGTAAGAACAACAGCAATGTTTAGATTAACTCATGTTAGAGATGATAAATTCATTTTAAAATCCAAAGAACCTGGTAGGACATGGCAGTAAGATTGTATTATGGTTGAGTAATTTTTCCAGACACAAGGCTTTGTTATTTAGGAAAGTCACAAAACTTAAAAAAGATTGACTATAGTAAAGGAAATTATAATTATTGCTTGCTTATCAGTTTTTCTCTATGTAAGTGTATTGAACAAGGAAACATGAGGTATTCAGAATTCTTCAGTATGGGCTATTTATCATACAGGGTCAATATACTTCTAGTATCTTCACTATGATCAATGTAGTACAATTAGAGAGATGTTTGTATCGGCATAGTCAAGACTCATGGTAAAGAGAAACCATCTTTAATTTTTTTTCAACTTCAATCTAACTATTTTCTTTGTTCAATAACAAATTTGAAATGATGTTCACTTAATTGAACCAAATGGTCATAAGGAAAGGGCAGCTGCAGACTTATAACTAAGCATATAGTTTTGGGGAACACTGTCATTTTTCTATTTTTCTGTCACTAGTGACAATTGGACTACTTCCTAGCAGTTGGATACTTTCTGTATAAAAGAAAATATAAAACTAAATTACAGACGTTGTGTGAGACTAAAAAAGAAAAGAAATGAGAAGACATAATTGAACCTGTAAAGGGTTCATTTGTAGATGGGACATTTCCTCCTGGGAAATGAAAGATCTCACAGCAATACAATGAATCTGCTTCTGATTTATGGTAATTAATTCTGAATGTGGGTTATCTACCACATTGCTCACTACAGAAGATGAATTGTACAACCGAATTATCAGGGTCTTGGAAGTAAAATTAGCATAACCTTAGCATCTTCACATTGCAAGCATAGATCAAGCCATCCTGTCTTATTTCACTGCCCAAAGGTCCAATTATAAAGAGGAAATGAAGCAAAGAAGGAATAGCTTTCCTATGTATTCTTCCATGACACAAGTATTTTTGGATGTCACACCAAGTTTAGAGGAAGATTGAGATACTTTCACTCCATTAATTCTAACCTCAAGAGAACAACTGAATGAGACTAGTACTTGTCCCCAGTGGAAGGATGTTTCTTCATACCCACTTTTGGAATGGAATAACATAGTTTAAAATGTTGAAAAGTACTCATACCAGCCTCTACTAAAATAACAAATAATTAGAAGGTGTTCCTAAAAGAAAAGTTGGAGCTACCTTTAATGAAATGTGCATAGTACTTAATCTTTGACAGTACCTTTGGGCTTTAACAGTAATTAATGACTATATCAAGGCTGCAGAAGTCAACATTAGCATTTAGTCTACAGGTACTTCTAAAAGAAAACAAACAACTGTGATGGTCGTTATCTCTTCAAACTAAGTGGTAAGATTTTTTAATCAAAATGATAGAATCGTGTTTAGAGAGAAAGTTTAAAATTCAAACAATCAATACCATATGTTCAGGAGAACAAACTGTGGGGTCACTTATATAGTCAAAATCAAATACAGTGCCTGAATTTATAGAAAGTTAGCAATCACAAAAGAACAGAAAACATAAACCATCGGAATGTTTCCAAATGTCCAAGATTGGCTTTTTAATAGAAAAATTTCTGAATTTTATGTGATCATTTTTTTTGCTATTTAATTATTTGATTGGAGTTCATGTCTTGGGGTAGTTTTAGGTTCAGAAAATTAAGCACACCAAAGTGGTATATTTGTTACCATTGATCAACCTACATTGACAGATCATTATTGTCCAAAGTCCATGGCTTAGATTGGTTCACTTTTGGTGTCATACATTCTATGGATTTGGACAAACGTATGATGGCATGTGTATACCACTATACTACAGTACAGAGTGATTTTCCTATCCTAAAAGTCCTCTGCACTCTGTCCTATTCATGCCTTCCTCCTCTGAACCTCTGGGAACTGCTGTTTTTGTTTTTTTAATTGCCTCTATAGTTTTCCCTCCCTGAATGTCGTATAGTTGGAAACATTCAATAAGCAGTCTTTTCACATTGACTTCTTTGATTTGGTAATATCCATTTAAATTTCTTCCACATCTTTTCATGACCTAATATCTCATTTCTTACCAGTGCTGAATAAGACTTCACCATCTGGATGTACCTCATTTTATTTATCCATCTTCCTGCTGAAGGATATTCTGATTGCTTTCAACTTTTGGCAATTATGAATAAAGGTGCTGTAAACATCCACATGCAGGTTTTTGTATGGACATAAGTTTACAAGTTCTTTGGGTGAATCCTGAGCAGCATGATTGCTGGATCATATGGTTAGAGTATATGTTTTGTAAGAAACTGCCAAACTGGGACACCTGGGGGACTCAGTGGTTGAGCATCTGTCTTTGGCTCCGGTCATGATCCTGGGGTCCTAGGATCGAGTCCCACATCAGGCTCCCCTTAGGGAGCCTTCTTCTCCCTCTGCCTATGTCTTTGCCTCTTCCTGTGTCTCTCGTGAGTAAATAAATACAATCTTTAAAAAAAAAAAAAAAAGAAAGAAGAAACTGCCAAACTTTCTTCCCAAGTGGTTATACCATTTTGCATTCCTGGCAGCAATAAATGAGAGTTCCTGTTGCCACACTTTCTCACCAGCATTTGGTGTTGTCAGTATTTCAAATTTTGGCCATCCTAATAGATATATAGTAGTATCTTGTTTTAATTCACATTTCTCTGATGAGATATGATGTGGAACCTATTTCCATATGCTTATTTGTCATCTATATATCTTCTCTGATGAGGTATCATTTCTGGTCTTTGGCTCCTTTTTTTTCCCCAATTGTTTTTATTTGATAAACTAAACATAACATGAAATTTACCATTTAACATTTTTTAAATATTGTGGATTTTTTATTGATAGTGCCTTAAGCAAAGGAAAACATGGAACCTACTTTATAACAAATATACCTTTAACTCTTCGGATTTATCTGTTATATCCATAAGGTAAAAAATGTAAACATAATTAGATACAAACAGTACAAAATTAACTTTTTCAAAGAGAAAAATAAATTCAATAAGGCAGAGGATTTTTCCCAGTTCCATACCCATTTAATAATTTCTAAGTGTGCATTTTAGTGGTATTAAATACATTCATAATATTGTACAAAAAATTACCACCATTCATCTCCATCTTGTAAAACTGAAACTCTATGCTCTTTAAACAATCACTCCACATTCTATGAAAACCACCATTTTACTATCTGTCTCCGTGATTTTGATTACTCTATGTATCTCATTTAAGTGAAATCATACAATATCTGTCTCTTTATAACTGGTGTATTTAACTTAGCTCAAAGTTCATCCATATTGTAGAATTTACCTCCTTCTTCAGGCTGAATGATACCAATACAATTAGTTTTATGATTTGCAAATGCATTCTCTCATTCTGTGCATTGTTTTTTTTTTTTTTTTTTTACTTTGTGCATGATCTTTTGATGCACAGAATTTTCTAATTTTTATGAAGTCTGTTTTTCTTTTGTTACCTGCATGTTTGGTGTCATATCCAAGAAATCATTGACAAATCCAGAGTCATACAACTTCTTTCTTGTAGTATCTTTGTCTTTGGTCTCAGGGTAATGCTGATCTCATAGAATGAGCTAGGAAGTATTCTCTTCTGTTCAATCTTTTGGAAAAAGTTGAGAAGGATTAGTATTAGTTCTTCTTTAAATATTTGGTTGAATTTAGCAGTAAATCCATTGAGTCCAGGGCTTTTATTTGTTTGGAGATTTTTGATTACTGATTCAATCTCCTTACTACTTAAAGATCTATTTTAATTCACTATTTCTTCATGATTTCAACATGGAAGATTTTAAATTTCTAGCAATTTGTTCATTTTATCTAGGTTATCCAATTTTGGGCATATACTCTTCATACTATTCTCTTATAATCTTTTTATTTCTGTAGAATTACCAGAAATGTCCCATTTGCATTTCTTATAGTAATTTGAGTCTTTGTTCTTTTTAGTCCATCTAGCTACATGTTTATTGATTTTTTAAAATCTTTTTTAAGAACTAACTTTTAGTTCTATTGTTTTTTCTATTATTTTTTTAAAGATATTATTTATTTACTCATGAGAGACACAGAGAGAGAGACAGTGGCAGAGACATAGGCAGAGAGAGAAGCAGGCCCCATGCTGGAAGCCTGATGTGGGACTCAATACCAGGACTCCAAGATTACACCCTGCACCAAAGGCAGATGCTCAACCACTGAGCCACCCAGGCAGGTGCCCCTTCTATTATTTTTTCTATTCTCTGTTTTATGTATCTCTGCTCTAATCTTTTTTTTTCCCTCTGCTACTTTTGGGTTTAATTGTTCTCCTTTTTCTAGTTCCTTAAGTTGCAAAGTAGGGTTTTTGAAGTGAGATTTTTCCCTTTTTTCTTTTTTTTTTGTTTTAAGGTTTTATTTATTTATTCATGAGAAACATAGGCAGAGGGAGAAGCAGGTTCCTCAAGGGGACCCCAATGTGGGACTTGATCCTGGGACTCCAGGATCACACCAGGAGCTGAGGCAGATGCTCAACCATTGAGACACCCAGGCACTCCTCTTTTTAAAATCTATCCATTTATAGCTATAAATTTGCCCCTTGACACCATTTTGCTGCATCTCCTAAGTTTTCGTTGTCATTTATCTGTATTTTCTGATTTCCATTCTGATTTCTTCTTTTATCCACTACTTGTTTAAAAGTGTGTTGTTCAATTCCCACAACTTTGTGAATTTTTCAATTTTCCTTTAATCAATTTCTAATTTTATCCCTTTGTAGTCAGAGACATACTTTGTATTATATCTATCCTTTTAAATATATATATGGTCTATCCTGTGAAATGTCCTATGTTCACTTGAGAAGAATGTACATGCTGTTTTGTTGTGAAAGTTGTTTTGTATATGTTCATTAGATCTAGTTTTTTATTAATTTTTTCTTTCTTTATCTAGCTTCTCCATGACTATTCTATTGATTATTATTGTAAATGAGCTAAAATCTCCATCTATTTTCATAGAACTGTTTCTCCCTTCTATTCTGTCAGTCTTGCTTATTGTATTTTGATGATCTGTCACCAGGTACATAAATGTTTATAATTGTTATATCTTCTTGTTGTGTTAAAATTTTTGTTAATATATAATGTCATTCTTTGCCTCATAAACTTTTTTGACTTAAAGTCCACTTTGTCTAATATTAAAATAGTCATCACTAATCTCTTTTGGGTAATATTTGCTTGGGGTATTTTTTTCCATCCTTTTACTTTCAATTATTTGTATCTTTATATCTAAAGCTAGGTTCTTTCTCTTTCTTTCTTTCTTTCTTTCTTTCTTTCTTTCTTTCTTTCTTTCTTTCTTTCTTTCTTGGAGGCTCCATACCCAGCATGGAGCCAAACTCACAACCCTGAGGTCAAAACCTGGACTGAGATTCAAGAGTCGGACACTTAACTAACTGAGCTATGCAAATACTCCTAAAGTGAGATTCTTATAGACAGAATGGACTTGTGTCATATTTTTACATCCATTCTACCAATCTCTGTCTGGATTAGAGACTTTAAGTCATTTACTTTTAAAGTAACTACTGATAAGGAGGAGCTTCCTTTTGTCATTTGTTTTGTATATGTAGTCATAGCTACTTTGTCTCTCATTACTTGCATTACTATCTTTTGTGTTTAGTTGATTTTTTGTAGTGAAATGTTTAAATTCTTGGGGTACCTGGATGACTCAATGGTTGAGCATCTGCCTTTGGTTCAGGTCGTTGTCCTGGGATGTAGTCTCACATCAGGCTCCTTGCAAGGAGCCTGCTTCTCCCTCTGACTATGTCTCTGCCTCTCTATGTGTATATCTTTCATGAATAAATAAATAAAATATTTTTTAAAATGTTTAAATTCTTTTCTTATTTCCTTTTGTATATATTCTACAGCTATTTTCTTTATGATTTCTATGGATGCTATATTTAACATCCTAATGCTGTAATTTGAATTAATACAAGCTTAATTTCAATAACATACACAGACTCTGTTCCTTTACTGTTCTGTCTCTACACTTTTGGATGCTGATGCAACAAAATTACATTTTTTTTATAATTGTATGTTCAAAAATGCAAACTAATGGTTTTAAATGCACTAATCTCTTAAATTTTGCAAAAAATACCCAAGATTTGAAGTTATAAACTCCAAGTACAATAACATTAGTTTTTAGACTACTATTTTTTGTGCGTTTAAATGTAGTAGTGTTTTTAGTCATGTAAAAAACAAAAAAAAGTACTGTAACTAACCATTATTACAATGACACTAGCTTTTATAATTGTCCATACATTTATCTTTACTAGAATTTTGATTCTTCCACAAGTTACTATCTAGGGTACTTTCATTTTGCCTTGAAGGACACGCTTTAGCTTATTTTGCAAGGCAAGCTTACAAACTCTCTCATTTTTTGTTTACCTGAGGCTTTCTTAATTTCACTTTGCCTTTTGAAAGATAATTTTGGGGACGCCTAGGTGGCTCAGCAGTTGAGTCCCTCCTTTTGGCCCGGGGCATGATCCTGGAGTCCCGGGATCTAGTCCCATGTTGAGCTCCCTGCATAGAGCCTGCTTCTCTCTCTGCTTGTGTCTCTGCCTCTTTCTCTCTCTCTCTCAATCTCTCTCTCTCTCTCTCTCTGTCTCTCATGAATAAATAAATAAAATCTTAAAAAAAAAGAAAGACAATTTTGTCAGGTATATGATACTTGGTTATTTTTTTTCCTTTTTGTGTTTTGAATATATCACCATATTTTCTTCTGGCCTTCAGAACTTCCAATGAGAATTCTGCTGATGATCCCCTCTTTGTGGAGATTTGCTTCTTTCTTGCTGCTTTCAAAAAGCTCTCTTTGTTTTTTGTCTTTTGAAAGCTTGATTATAATGCACCATGATGTGACTCTCAGTTCATCTTACTTAGAGTTTGCTGAGTTTCCTGGATGTTTGTATTCATGTATTTCATCAAATTTGGGACGTTTTCAGTGATCATTTCTTCAAATTTTCTCTCTCTTCTCTTTTCTTTATCTTCCTCTTCTAAGACAACCATGATGCATATGTTAACCCACTTGACAGTATTATCACAAATTCCTTAGTCTCTGTTCACTTTTCTTTGGTTCTTTTTCTTTCTGTCCCTTTGACTTGGTAATTTCCATTGTACTATCTTCAAGTTCATTGATTCTTTCTTCTGTCTCCTCAAATCTGTCTAAAAATCACCCTCATGGAATCTCCTCAAATCTGTCTAAAAATCACCCTCATGGATTTTCATTTTATTTATTATTCTTTACAACTCTAGAATTTATTTTAGTTCCTTTATCGGGTTTTCTCTCTCTGTATTGACATTTCCATTTCATTGCTTATACATTATTTTCTCAACTTTCCTTACACTCTCCTTTAGTTGCTTGAGCACTTTAAGACAGTTCTTTTAAAGTCCTCTTTTAGTGTATCTGCCATCAATGCTTTTGTAGGAACAATTACTGTAGTTTCTTTTTTCTTTTAATGGGCCATACTTACCTGCTTCTTTGCATGCCTTTTGATTTTTTTTTTTTTTGAACACTGGACATTTGAATATAATTATGTGGTAACTCTGGAAATAAGATTCTTTCCTTTCTCCAAAGTTTGCTTTATTTGTTAATGTGACACAAAATGAACAAACCTTTCTAAAAATTTTAGAGAGAAAGGAAATTTAAGTCCAAGTTATGATAGCTACCTGAGTACACAATCTTCACAAAGAAGAGAATGTTCCAGGGAAAGAACGTTTGGTGCAGGGTTATATATGTTTTTTATGTAAAGAGTTACTAATCATTATAATGAAGGGCATTCCAGAAAGGTACAGACTTTATCTTATGTTTTCAGTTTGTTTAAGACTATGACTTTAATCTTATGGAAACTGGCAAGGCTCGTTCTTTCTTTCTTTCTTTCTTTCTTTCTTTCTTTCTTTCTTTCTTTCTTCTTTCTTTCTTTCTTTCTTTCTTTCTTTCTTTCTTTCTTCTTTCTTTCTTCTTCCTTCTTTCTTTCTTTTCTTTCTTTCTATCTTTATGTTTGGAATGCTCCTTTTGGGTTATATTTTTAACATAGCAGACATACAATGTGTGCTTAAGACAGAAATAGAGCCCATGCTATGAGGTTTTGCTGACTCATTTTGACCTTGGTAAATGTTAAAGTATAACTTCCCTGTGAACCAGAAGCAGGATCTACAAATGCTAAAAGTTGAAAATTTCCTTTATCAGTTATTATTTTTGCTTATTGTTTTTTTTTTAATTGTTACAACAGCCTACAAGCTGTCCCTATGCCAAGAATCAGATTAAGCTGTAAATTTAAGGTTTTCTCAGGTCTTTTCTGAGTCTTTCCTTAAGCATATGTGGTCCTTTTTTTAGTTTGACCCATATAAATTTTTATTTATTTATGATAGTTACAGAAAGAGAGAGAGAGAGAGGCAGAGACATAGGCAGAGGGAGAAGCAGGCCCCATGCACCGGGAGCCCAATGTGGGATTCGATCCCGGGTCTCCAGGATCGTGCCCTGGGCCAAAGGCAGGTGCTAAACCGCTGTGCCACCCAGGGATCCCTTTTTGAAAGTTTTAATCTTTGAAGTATGAGTCCAAAAGAGGGAAAAGAAAAATAAATCAGATAAAACAAAAACAAAAACAAAATGAAGAAAAATGATGGTGACCTGGAAGTCAGTTCTGTTGTGGGAGAAGTAGCTTGTAACAACTGGAGGAGATGCGACAATGGTTGCCCATCGCTTTGCATCTTCATTATCAGAAGCAGTAATCAGTGATCAGAACACAGAGCCCTGATATTGGAGGCTTAGGGTCTTTTTAGCCCATTTGGGCTCCTGCATATTGTGTGCAAGCTGCTCCAGGAACGTGTGCACAGCTGCTTTCCACATGATGAGGTGTAGGGATTCAGTAAGAGCTGAAATTTACTAAAGTCAACTACAATTTACCATCCACATCTTTCCTGGAAGTTGGATGTCTTCAGCAGACTCCTGAGTTCCAAAATATTCATATCAGAGAGATTCTGCTGGTGCGACTGTTGTTTAGGTAGGAAAACTAGTTCCTGGTGCTTCCTACTGTGCCATTTTCATAGAATCCCCTTGGCCCATTTTTAGAATCTAGGTTGTTTGTTTTCTTATGATTGAGTTTGAAAAGTTCTTTGCATTTTTTGGATAATAGCTCTTTATCAGATAGGTTTTCTGCAAATGTGTTTCCCACTCTGTGGCTTGTCTCTCAGTCTCTTGTCATTGTCTTTCACAGAGCAGATCTTTTTTTAATTTTAAGTAATACAGCTCATCAAGTATTTCTTTCACCAATCTTGCCTGGGTGTTATATCTAAAGAAGTCATTGCCATAGCCAATGGCACCTAGAGATTCTCCTATGTTATAGTTTGAGGGTTTTATAGACTTGTGCATTACATTTATGTTTTTGATCCATTTTGAGTAAATTTTTGAAAAGAATAAGTTATGTCTAGATAAATTAATATTATTTTTTTGCATGTGGATGTCCAGTTGTTTTAGTACCATTTGTTGAAAAGATTATCTTTACTCAATTATATTGCTTTTGCTCCTTCATCAAGAATTAGTTCGCTAAATTTATGTTGGTTTTTTCTGTGCTCTCAATTCTCTTCTACTGATCTACATGTCTATTATGTTACTAATGCCATAATGTTTTGATTGCTGTAGCTTTATAGTGAATCTAGAAGTTGAGCTGTTATCAATACCCTAACTTTGCTCTTCTCCTTCAATATTGTACTAGTTTCTCTGGGCCTTTTGCCTCTCCATGCAAATGTAGAATTAATTAGTTTGCCAGTATCCACAAAATAAATTGCTGGGATTTTGATTAGGATTGCCCTGCATCTACAGATCAAGCTGGGAGGAACTGGCATCTTGACAGTATTCATCTTCTTATCCATAAACATGAAATACCTCTCCAGTTGTTTAAGTTTTCTTTGATAATTGTCATCAAAATTTTGTAGTTTTTCTCATGTAGATCATGCACATGTTTTGTTAGATACCTAACTATTTCCTTTTGAGGGAGTGATAACATAAATGGTAGTGTGTTTTCCATTTCAAATTCTACTCATTCTTTGATGGTATATAGGAAAGCAATTAAAAATTTTACATTACATTTTTACCTTGCAACCTTACTATCATCACTTATACATTCTAAGAAGTTTTTGCTATTGCTCTTAGTTTTGGTTTATTTGCTCAGATTTTCTTAATTAATTTTTTGCCCTTCCATTTTATATTTATAACTTCCTTTATTCCTTATTCCTCTGATATATATATATATATATATATATATATATATATATATTACAATTAGTGTCAGAAAGTAGCTTGTTGGTTCCCAGAGTCACTCACTCAGTAAATCACCCCCTCTTGGGACATGTCTGCACAACATGGATTCTGTACTTAAGGCTCAGCCTCATTTCTACTGAAATAATTGACCCTCATAAGACTCATAAGGATGCTTCCTATGTGCAAGTTTCCTCAGACTCTCAGTGATGCATACTGCCTTTACTCATGCAGCAACTTATAGTATCACCCTTTCTAAAAGATCCCCTGCCTTGTTAAATAATTTTTTTGTACTGGTGCATATTGGATACAACATAATAGTCTACAAATATAAAACCAGCCAATTAAATCCCTAGACATCCATAAAATGAAAAAAAAACTACAAGTGCTATAAAAATACAACAAATCTCTATATATCTATGTATTATTTATATCATATAAATGTAGAGTGATAAAAAGTGAATTTTAACCATATTTTGAAGCAAAAACCCCAAATATATTAATACATACTAAACTACATAGAAAAAATATCCAGAGAGTAGTACAACATGTTGTTTTTTTAGTATATGTGCTGCCGAAGCGAGCACAATACAACATGTTGTTAATGACTATTTCGGAGTTAGGTAAAAATGGGTAAAGGCAAATGGAGAGATGAGGGGAATTTTTACTGTTACATAAAATGGTAATGATTGGGTCTTTAATATTTTCTTCCTATAAGAAGAAAAAACAAACTAAAGGTTCTTCTTTTTACTGTTTAATAAAATCTCATCCTTTGTAATATTTTCAACAGAATTACTGCCTTTACAAAAAGAAAACAACAAAAAGAATGTTTAGATAAACTTTATGAGCATGTTATGCCCTTTAAATCCTTTTCGTGTGTTTCCTAAATCATTGATAATGGGAAAAGAAGGATGTGTAAACTGGCTTTATCTTCCACAATAACATCAGTAGAGGACAATGCATTCTTCAGAATAAATCACCACTGCTAGCTATACATATATGTCTGTGTGAGTAATCATATACATATACAAAATGATCTTAATACCAGCCTATTATTTGAAAATGGAAACTTCAGCCTCCCTTATGATCATGGCTTATCAATATGGTCAAAAAATAACCTTTTGCATTAAACACTAACTTCTTAGGCAACCATCTTGTGTGATATATCCCCTAGACTTTATATATGAGCTAATATATATTTTTCCTACCATGTTGTTGTTTAGATATGAACTGGAATTTATTTTGTGACACACAAACAATGAAGAAAGCAAAGAGCTGTAGTAAAAGGCATCTGACCTGGAAGACATTTTTTTGCAAAACCCTATTCTGCTCTGCTCTAATCAAAACTCTATATGTGTGTGTGCATGTGTGAATTTGTGTGTGTGTGTAAAATGAGAAAGGAAAAAACAATATTAGATATATGTTCCACATCCCAGGCAGTTAATTTTTATGATAATACTTTAAGGTAAATGTTATCTTTATGTTTAGATGAAGAAATGGAAGTCAGAAATCCAGGTCTGACTGATGCTAAAATGTTTGGATCATTCATGATACCTAATAGTTTTTGTATTAGCAGCTGTCTGCAGAACAAACACTTACCTCATGATGCCCCTTATCTACTGACATTCTATCTCTCTGCCCCCAGTAGGGTCCTGCTTTTCCATTCTTGATTTCCCAAATTCATCATCCTATATTAAAACATACTATTCAAGGGGCTTGATGTAATATCTCATTGGGTACAAATTTTAGTAAATTCCTGAAAGAAATTTATGAATGATGTATTCTTCTCATTCTATCATTCAAGAGTTATTTTCTTTGTCATAACATCTTAAAATGAATTTCCCACCATATTTAAAAATAAAATTAGCTGCATCTCTAAAATTATAATACCATTAAATGTAAAAGCCATAATAACAACAAAATTTTAAAGATGCCGAAGTTTTATTGAAAAGGATAAATATCTAATGGCAAGATTTCAGTAATTTGAAAAAATTGGTTGGATAAATAATTTAGGACATGATGTCTTACTTGGCTGCCCTTGAATCACAGTATATTTTTTACAACTTGATTATAATTTTCGTTTATATATTTATTATTAGTATAAAATACCTAATTTTGTGAAAAATGTGTAAAGCATAGAATGATATTTACTGATATATATTCTAGCAAAATAAATGTTAAAAAGTTTTATTAATACACAGTGAAAGTAAATACAAGTTAATGTTATGAATTTGAGGTAAGATATTCTTCCCACCTGTTTGACCTAAAAATATCCTTTCATGAGAAAACATTTTATCATGGGCTCAAGTTTAGAAGAAATGCGTTTTTAGCATTTGTGTGAAAGATGTAAGTCCTTAAGAAACACAGATTTCTGAATTTTAGCATTTCTTGGCAGTTTATAAAGATTAGTTTGAGAACCCGCAGTGGTAGTTCCAAAAATGTTGGTAATTTAAAGTAATCAAACATGTCTGGGATATTCTTCAAAGGTTGGTTAAACATCTTATAAAATTCATTAGCAAATCCATCTGGACCAGGGTCTTTTCCAGATGGGAAACTTTCATTACCGCCCATCATTTTTCATGGTTTATTATAGGTATAGTTTTATTTTGGGATGGTTGCAGATAGATGTGTACAATAAATAAAGCAACACAGTTGTTTAATATTCATTCAAAAGATCATTCTATGTAAGCACATATACAATCACATATAAAAATAAGGAATGGTACAGTTGATGAATCTGAGTTCACATAGTTTTTCTTTTATTTGCAAACCTAATTTTTAATATTTAATATTGTTCTACCTCAATCTAGTTAAAATTCACAACACTTAAGGGTAATAATCAAACTCTAAAGTCTAAATTGACAATCCATAGTCTGCATTTATCCATGTGTAAATAGTATGACATTCCCGAAGTAGAATGTCACACACAAATATATTCAGTTATGATTCAGAAATATGTACATTCTTTATTTCAACTGGTGGAAATGCGATATGCATTATCTAAAACTATACAATCTTTTCTTTTACTTTGACAACTCCATTAATACCTGAGATGTAACATATTGAGTATGATATATATTTATATATTATAAACTCCCAAAGAATGTTAAGTTCTTACAAATTGATGTTTTCAGAGACAGTTATGCTGAATTAATTGGTAGAGAAAAAGAACATTCATAAACATCTAGAATCAATTATTTGAACATTTGTTCAATTAAATTTGACAAATATTTGTGAATACTTCTTTTAAGCCAGGACTATCATAGGTACTACAAATACATATAAAATATGTAAAATGTAGAAAAGAGTTTAGGAGAAGAGGTAGAATGTAGGCCAGAAACTGACTTGTGGTTAATGAGTGAGGTAAAAGAAGCGTGCACACAGTGCAATGTTGGCTAAAGCAGGTTGTTCAACTCTCCTTGGATATCGTACAAAGCATCACAGTTGCAGAGATGCCGAAAATGCTCTTCTAGCATGTGCAAAAGAAAGAAGACAATCGCAAGGCAAAAGGAATCACATATGTGGAGATACAGAACTTTATACATCCAGAAACATGCAAGGTGTCTCTTTTTCCTTACAATGGCAATACAGTATTGTTCTGGCTGATTTATTCTCCATCCAGTTAGTGAAATATCAAATTAGGAATTTAAGATGAATACACGCTATTCTTCTTGCGCATGGAAGAGAGCATTATTAGGGGATAACAGCTTGCTGGGGGCTTGTGATCTTAAAATGACTCATGTGAAGATTCATCAGATAAGTTCAAGACTACATTTAAATCAATGCTCCTGATGAAATCACTAAACAGGCCAAAATGTACCACTGACAGAACTTTACTTAGGCTTGAAATGTTAGCTAGGGTCAAGCAACATTAGACAAGGACATTTAGATGAGCTGTAACCTACTTTCCCTCTAGGGCTGAGCTGATGTCTTTTATTACCCCAAGAAATTTGTTATAATAAATTCAGTTGAGGTGTTCTCCTCTTCATTTCTTTTTTCCCCACAGAGCATAAGGCACGGTTGGTTTACACAGCTCAATCTCCTTCACGGCCTGGGGACATCCTGGTGTAGTAGGAGAATCCTTCTTTTATAGAAACACACATACACACATACCTACACACACATGCACACACACACACACAGCTGTTTCATTCGTTGCTGTCAGAAGCAATTTGTTCTAAAGGGATGGAGGTGAGTAATGAGTGCCTGCACTAATTCACACTTTAGAGAGGACACAGTAGGTCATTTGATTACATATTACAATTGCCCTTCAAATGGCAACGTACCCAGAGATAGGAAGGCAGTATTCCCAGAGGGGCAATAGCTCCTGTCTTAGAGACCAAATCCATTCTACTCTTGGGGCTGATGAGCTAAGCCATCCCAGCCCAGGGAGGGCATTCTAGGCTAATGGAACCTGATGTAGAATAGACAGGACTTCAAAGCAGGGACACAGAAGAGTGGAGGATCACCCCCACGGAGTATGGGTCCAGAGATATTTCCAATTTCATAGTGCCTCTGTTGCTGAATGCCAGTGACTATTCTTGAGGGAAATACAACACAAACCCTACATTATATAATAAAGGTTTAATCTCCAGCATGTCTTTCCACTGAGCCTCCTTCACTATTTGAAATTGGCAAAACTGATGATTAAGAAGTGCCACAGGCAAATACTTTCCAAATTCAATTCTGCTGAGTATGAAATTTCAATAGGTATACTTGGGGAAACAAAGGGACTTTATTAGTTTGAGGAAAGTCTGAGCTGAAGAAATGAAACAAGTTAGATTGCAGGGCTTCTCAAAGATTTCTTTCATATGTTTATATAAATGCTGAATCTTTAAGAAAGATAGGAAATTGTGAATGTTTCTCAATTATTTAAAAGTGGAATAATTTATATCTAGGAAGTGGTATGAGCATTTCCCTGGAGACTAATGAATTAAGTGCTGGTTTAATTATTAGCTAGAATGGATTCCCAAGGTTTAGATTCTGTATGTCTTAAGTTAGCAACCAGAAATATGTGTTTTTCGAATATTTTATTTATTTATTCACGAGAGACAGAGAGAGAGAGAGAGAGAGAGAGAGAGAGAGGCAGAGGCAAAGGGAGAGGGAGAAGCAGTCTGCTCACAGGGAGCCCAATGCAGGGCTTGATCCCAGGACCCTGGGATCATACCCTGAGCCAAAGGCAGATACTCAACCACTGAGCCACCCAGGCATTCCCAGAAATACGTATTTTTAAAGACAATAATCAATGAGTTTATTTAGCTAAACTACTGATTCAAACCAGGAGCAACATTTCCAACTAAAAATTTATTCAAGTTTTTTTGAGTTCGGGGGTGAGGGTAACAAGAGAAAAGTTGGATATTCTTGAGGATCCTGCAAATCTCAAGAAAAGAATAATAGCAGCAAGAGTTGGGATGAATAGATAAGCTCTTTAAAGATCTTTATTGAATGAAAATTATTCTTGGAGATCCAGCATTTTAAGTCTTTATAAGTTATCATCTTAGGTTATAGCATAATCTGTTGTAATTTGATCTCATGATATTGGCTGAGCATCAACTCTATACAGACATTTAGCACAAATGGTTTAAAGTTGGGGATGGCAAAGGGTGTGAGTTTATGCTATTCTACATTAGGTGAGGAATGAGAGGGTAAAAATCAAACATAAACCATCAAAGGAGTAGTGTGGAGAAAGTCACACGGTGAAGCCAACATAATAAAAAACAAACCATAAATACCATGTGCAAGGGGAAGAATGAAAAGGAGACTTAGAGTTTTGCAGAGGAAAAGGAAAGACTGTGAAAGAATTGGAGCACGGTTTTGAAGAAGCTGGACATGCAGAGAAGAAGGGCATGGGTAGGTTGAAGAGACAATTAAGAAAAATAATATATAAGTTAGAGAGGTACAGGACCTGCTCAGAAAAGAAATAGTTTTATTTTATTGGATTATAAAATCATGGGAGGGTGCGGCAGGTTATAAATTACAAAAATTAGGTAGATGACAGATCATGAAAGATCTTGAACACTATATTTAAGAGCATGAAATTGTCTTTATAGGTGTTGACAAACTTCTGAAGATTTGGATAATATTCTAAGGAATAGAATTGGGAAACTTAAGAAGAGATGAACAGCACTGGGTCAAACTGCCGATCAGATTTAGAGTGGAAAATGAAACTGAAATACAACGTCTTACTTGTACAAGTGTAAGTTACTAGTAAAGCAGCTCAAGTGAGGGTCTGTACTAGGTCATTCAGAGGTGCATTTACCACTGGATTATACACAAACTTTACTTGTATCAAGTAGAATCAGCCTGGGTAGATAGTCTCAATAGCATGCTACCTATTTTGAAGAGCTCTGATCCCTGCATCAATGAAAGTAAAAAAGTGATTTTGCAGTTCTGTGTTCAAAGAAAATCGTGTTTGCATGGTAAATAGATGCCAGTTTTCTCTTCTATATCAAATGAACATATACAAGAAAGATAAAATGTAGTTTGTATCTTTTAAAGTTTTTTCTAAATATGCATATACATACATACAGCCACCTCCCAATGTTGTTACTGCACAGATGCATAATTTCAGTAACAACTCTTCTTGCCATACCACAGTGCAGAGGACCCAAACATCACTCCTCTGTGTCTCAGTGATCATGTCACAACATCACTGGCCAGGACAAATACTGAACATTTGCATTAACCAACAACTCTATAAGTATTTACTTTCCTGAAAGCTTGGAAGATATTTGCCAAGATAATGCCTGCATATTGACAGGATGGTATTTCTATTTCATTCTTAAATAAGCACAATCAAAGTAGCAACACACCTGTTGGGTATTGCACATTTAGGATTGCACAAAACTGGGATTCAAAGTCAACACTACTATTCATATTTCCTGTTTCACATTGACTTCCATCCAGTATTTACTTTTTACAATAGCAATTACAAAACCAGCTTCAAAAAAAAAAAAAAAAAAAAAGAAAGAAAGAAAAGAAAGAAAGAAAGAAACTAAAAAAAAAGGACATAATTAAAAGGCATATAGCGCTATCTAATGTTGAGACTGTGAACTACTTCAGCTTGTTTGTGCAGGGTGGCTGTTTCTCTTGAACATGTTGAATATTTCAGGACATGCCCTTGAGAGCTCATTGCAGTACCACAGAGTGTCTTGGCACACAATTTGGGGAACATGGTTATAGTGCTTACTTTTGAACATCTGGCTAGGATATGAAAACAGCAAATGATGATTGGGATGGGGGGATAACATGTTTCAAGAGACAGAAAAATGACTTGTGAACAGGCAGTGATAAAAGGAGACAGCCTTGTGATAGGTAACATGGAAGCTCAAAAATATTACAGTGAAATATTTGAGGCTCATATATATTCAAGCAATACTTTCCCCTTGATCACTACAGCCACGCTGATGTCATCAGGCCACCAACTGCCACCCCTATTAAGATTGCCTTTAAATACTGTATTTACATCACCAACTTTGAGTCAGCCTCAATGACCAAAATTAGGATATCTTTGATTAAGAGTACTTCATAATATTAAGTTAGTACTCAAGGAATACTGCCTGTAACTAAACTGTAGTTTTCAAACACAGGGAATATTTTGGATTGTGCAAAAGATTTAACTCTCCACCTTATTTTTCCTGAAAGGTTAATATTCTTTTAGTCCTTACTGAGATATTGGAATTAATGTGTGCCTGCACTCCAGCCTCTTACTGACTACCTTCACCATCTACCTAATAAAAATAATTTTTAAAAACCCATTCCTTCCATTTGCAGAAACTACCCTGTAGCGTATGCAGTTTCAAGGACAGTTTTCTTGGGCACATGGAAGACTTTTAAAACCTGTGACCAACTTTCAATTCTCTGACAGTTTGGGAAAATATATTTAATGTCAAAAGAAGTTTTGACTTTAGAAAAACTCTATCCTGTGTTAACCTGCCTCAGTTACAAAGTGCTACTACCCCTCTGAAAGAAATAATAAGGAAAAATCACTGCTTTTATCACTATATTTAGTAGTGATGTAGGTTTTAAGCAATTCCTACTACTCTTCTTTTAAGCAATTACTACATAATTTCCATTTTTGGAATTTTGAACTCCTCACATATAACCTTTGGAGGCATAACTCAATCACATCATAACACAATCAAATCCCAAATGTCCTCTTTTTTCTAATCCATGAATTCTATTTAATGTTAGTCTCAGAAATACATTTCCACAGAATGAAGAGATGTTTGATTATGAAAGGTCAAGGCAAAATACCAGCATATTTAACCAATACATTTTTGCAGACTGTTTATAGAAATTATCTGAGTTGCATAGCAACAGTCTTTTTAATTACTACTCACTATCCAGACTTTAATAATTTAATTAGTATTTTTTGCTTCATTAAATTGCTACACCCAATAGATTTAATGAATTCAATTCATGGCATGTTTTAAAGGCATTTTTTTCACATGTTGCTGTGCAACTCAGAATATGAACCATATTTATCTTCTATTCAGATGTAACATTACAGACAAAGTATATTCCTTTCAGGCATGTATATAACTGGTTTTCTAATATGAAAAAGAAAGAGTTAATTAGAAATTTGGAGAAAGTGGACATGCTTTTAAATTACATTATGTTCAGAAAAATGAGAAAGCTCACAAATGGGGTTTTTCTTTTTGTTTTTAAGATAAGGAAAATAAATTTGAAGAATAAATATTCCTTCAATTTTTTGTAATAAAGTTTTTTAAGTTTTTAATTTAAATCCAGTTAGTTAACATGCAGTGTAATATAAGTTTCAGCTGTACAATTTAATGATTCAACACGCCTATAAAAAACCTGGCGCTCATCACAAGGCACTTCTTAATCTGCATCACCTATTTCCCTTATCCCGACCCACCTATCCTCTGGTCCACATCAGTTTATTCTCTGTAGTTAAGAATCTGGTTCTTGGTCTGTCTCTTTCTCTTTGTGTCCCTTTGCTTGTTTGTTTTGTTTCACATATGAATGAAATCATATAGTATTTGTCTTTCTCTGAATGACTTATTTCACTTAGCTTAATTCTTTCTAGCTCCATCCATTGCTGCAAATGGCAATATTTCATTCTTTTTGTTGGCTGAGTAATAGTGTATATTATACGTATATATGGATATATATGTGACATACATATTTATATGTATATATGTGATGTGTGTATATACACACATATAAATATGTAGTAGTGATGTATATATATCCATTCATCAGTTGACGGACATTTGGGTTGTTTCCATAATTTGGCTATTGTAGATAATGCTGCTATAAACATTGGGATGCATGTATCTCTTTGAATTAGTATTTTTGTATTCATTGGGTAAATACCTAGTAGTACAATTGTTAGCTGCTCTCTTGAAGTACTCAGGAAAATTGATTATTATTGTAAATTGATACATGATTAATGTTTGAAGATTGGCTTTCCTTTCACTTCTAATGTGTTTACAGTGCATAGCTATTTACAACTTTGGGCTTTATACCAGCAGCATTTGTTAGTAGCCTAGAATCTCCCTATGTCTTCATCTAAAAATCTTATGAACACCTTAAATTCAGTTGGTCAAAATGGAATCTTTATTCCTCCAATCCTTAAAGTTTTTATCTCATAATCTTTCCTATGTTAATAAAATACTTCAATATCCATGCAGATACTCAACCCAAGAATATTCTTTGATTACTTATTTCCTTCACTTACTTTGTCTTTTCTAATAAATTTTGTTGATTCTATCTCCAAAATGTATCTAAAATCTGGTAACTTCTCACTATCTTTTCTGCCACCTACCTATACCAAGACACCATCATATCAAGACATGATCATCTTAAAGTTGTTTTTCTGAATCCACATATCTTTCTATGCTCCATTCTTATACCCAGTCACTAAAGACATATTTATATAGCATATTTGATTATATAACCCAAGGCCCCCAGCCTAAATCTCTTCTATGGCTTCCTTTTGCTCTTAGAATCAAATTCTTCCTTCAAGTCTTGCCCTGACTTGGCCTTTCCTTACTCTCTAAAGTCAGAACATTATACTCTGTAGTTCACTGCACTCCAGCCACACTGACCTTCTTCAATCTCCTCGAATGTTCAACTTCTTTGCCCCCTCAAAGCCTAGAACACTCTTCTTGCCCTTCTTTTCAAGCACTGGCTTGCTATTATCCCCCATATCATCGACTTAAGCACCACGTTTTCAAGAGAGATCTTCCCTGACATCTGTATCTAAATATTCTCATTTTCCTGTTCTTGCTTGCCCCTTAGTTCCTCAGTGATGTTTTCCCTCATAGTAGTTACCACAACTTATAGTTATGGTCTTTGCCTATTTTTTTGTTTAAAAGTACTTTTCCCACTGGAATATAAATATCCTTAAGATATATTCCTTAACTGATAATTTCACCATTGTATATCTAGTACCTAAATAAGGATTAAAAAATTGAAGGTAATATATTTGTTGAATGAGTTCTTTTTTAAAAATATTTTATTTGTGTATTTGAGAGAGAAAGGGGGGAAGGAGCAGAGAGACAAAGACAAGCAGACTCCATGCTGAGTGCAGAGCTGGACACAGGGCTCAGTCTCAGGACACTGAGATCACAACCTGAGTCAAAATCAAGAGTTAGATGCTTAATCGACCGAGACACAGGGAGCCCCTGTTGAATGAATTCTTGACAAATAAAAAGTACTAGAAACTAGTAGATGAGAATTTTAGTATAACTTTAAACAAAAAATGAATACATTCAAAGAGCAATCCATATTAATTAATTTTTAGAAATTGAATGCTCACTGTGAGTCAGACACAATGGTAAGACCAAGAATATAATGCTTTCATGTAGTTACAGTATATAAAAGAAGTACACAAAGGCTATCCAAGGTTTACTTGTCAATAGAATATGCAATTATATTTTTTAAATGGTTATGTAACACTATTGATTGAAGGCAGAGAAAAAATACTATAATTATCCCTTTGTATTCATCTAGTCAATAATTGCTCCAATTCACCTAAATTAATGAGGTGTTGAGTTATGTTTTTAAGATGAGAGGAATGGAAAAAGACATGGTAACTTCTTTCAAGTCTTCCATAGGAAATAATTTTTTTTTTTAGTAGAAAAAGAGTGAAAATGGTATGTACATATTAAAGCAGAATCAAAGTACACAGTGAAGAAGGGTGAAATCTTAATGATAATTAGAATGACTTGGAGGAGAGTCATTTAAGATAATATGATCTCATGAGCCCCTCAAAATATAACAGGGCCCACAGGACTTCCTACTATAAGTTCAATCTTTGACAGATAAAATCAATTATTTTTCTTCCATATATACTTCATGAGAAATCATTTCTTTTAATCTGAGCATCAGAGTTTCAGTAATACACCTGAAATTATATTAAAAGTGAAATTAACACAAACAATTTTATATATATTACCTGTATTTGGATATTCTAGGGAGAAGAGAAATAATTTTAAGTCACTGACTAAAATTGCTAAAAGCTCTAATATAGATAGTTTTATAAAGTATAATCATGTTAATGGAGGAGGCAGATATTAATCAATGGACAAATATTATTTCAATAATTCAAAAGGGTAACTATGTAGCTCAATGCCAAAAAAATTATTTTTCTGTGTTCTCATATGAAATGAGATATAAATAAGAAATATACCATTAAAAACAAGAAAATACTTAGATTCTGTTATAAAATTTCCTCTGATTTTTCTGTATAAAACTTAGCTCTAGAAATCATTGACTAAGTAAGTGATGACACCAACAGTTTCTTGATTTCTATATTAGGACAGTTTTTTTTACTGATAAATATAGGTGCATATATCAGTTCATTTCTCTAGAAAAAAGGCATATTTTGGAAAATCTAGAACTGCACTGCCCAATATGATAGCTCCCAGCTACATACGACTACCAGACATTCTAAATTTGACTGACCCATATTGAGATATGCTGTAAATGGAAAATAAACTCCAGATTTCAAAGGCTTGGTATGATAAAAAATATGTAAAATATTATATCAATAATTTTTATTTTGGATTTGATTTTAAATTGTTTTTTGGTTTAAAAGAATAAATTTAATATAAAATTAAAATTAATTTTCCTATCATTTTATTCTTTCTAATGTGGCTTCTAGAAGTTTTAAATTATATCTGTGACTCCTATTATATTTCTCCTCGACCAACCTAATCTAGATGATATCTTAAGAAGCAGATTTTTCTTGTAGCACATGGATGGCTCAGTAGGTTAAGTATCTGACTCTTGGTTTCCACTCGGATCATGATCTCAGGGTCATCAGATCAAGCCCCATGGTGTATTGGCCACTCAGTGCAGAATCTGCTCGAGATTCTTACCCACTCCCTCTTGCCCCTCCCTATGTTTCTCCCCTTTGGTCACACTCCTTCTCTAAAATAAATAAATTGTTAAAAAAATAAAGAAGATTTTTCTTATATAAGATTATTTCCATGGCACAGTCATGTATACATTTAATGTATATATTGAGTATACATAAAATCATCAGCAAGAAATTATACTATGGGACATCACGGTGCATCTCTTGCTAGTTTTAATATTCCTTTTCTTTTTTTTTTTTTTTTAATTAATTTTTATTGGTGTTCAATTTACCAACATACAGAAAAACACCCAGTGCTCCTTTTCTTAATATAAGGGAATTTCATATCTTTTTTGAGGAGCCTTTGTAAAGTTCTACAGTCTGTACCGTTCCAATTTCTTCCTTTGCTTTCCTTTATCTATAAGTATGTCCACTTATTAGCAGCATGATTTCCTGGGAAAGTAATAGAAATAATTGTAATTTAATGAGCAGAGATAGTAACCTTTTCAAAAAGTTTATTCTTTCTCATTTCCACCCATCAGAGTCTTTTTTTTTTTTTAATTAATTTTTATTGGTGTTCAATTTACCAACATACAGAAAAACACCCAGTGCTCATCCCGTCAAGTGTCCACCTCAGTGCCCGTCACCCATTCCCCTCCAACACCCGCCCTCCTCCCCCCTTCCACCACCCCTAGTTCGTTTCCCCGAGTTAGGCAGAACATAAAGACACCCATCAGAGTCTTAATTGAAAGTTAGTAAAATGATTAAAAGAGCCACACTTGGCTGAAAATAGATACGTCTAGATTTTTCCAGTGTTTTTTGTAAAATCCTTTAAACTGAATTATGTTATTTTTACAACAGTAATTTAATTCAAGCTCCTGCCTTCATAAACTCGCATCACGCACACATGCGCGCATGCGCACACGCACACACACACACACACTCCTTGTTTGAAGTTTGTTTTCCACCAACCACAACCCTCCCTGCCATACTATCACAGGTCGTCTCTGAAACAATGAAAACCATTTATCCTTCTAGCAAAGACCAGTTCTTTTCCTCCTGCAAAGATAAAGTGCTCACTTTTATTGTGTCTCTCATTATGGCACATTTATCTAAATGGAATTAATATAGTACCTACCACAGGTTTCCTTAGCTGATTGCTTACAAGTTTGAAAATGTTAATATTCAAGGACATTAAAACCAGAATAAAAGAAATTAGATCTTTTCAAATAGGAGATATTTTAACGTGCGGTCTCATAAAATAAAGTAAACATTCTAAAAAATGAAGCCTATAAACATCAGGAAGATGGATAAGTTGACACCTCATTCTGCATATCTCTGTTTAATAATATTATATTTCATTTCTTGTGCTAAGAAAACAGCCATTACCCAAATCAGCCACTCGTAAACAGGCCTTGTGAACAGATTGCATCCTTGTTGGTGGTATGATAATTGAAATAAGTTTTCCAGTCTTTTATGAGAAAATACCAGATGTATAAAATACCTATTAATCAACTCACTTGCTTTTGCAAACATAAGTTTCAGTACCAATGGCTATTAAAGAATAAATTCTGCATGGAAATGAGAATTGTGAGAAAATACCAAAGAATTAGCTAAGTGATTCATCTGTAGGCTGCTTCTGAGTTTCCATTGATGGAAACATGGGGAGTATAATCATCAACCCTTTGAGGACAGACTTAACGAATATCAAGGTCAGTATTTCTTCAGTGTTTATCCTAAGATAAGGAGAACAGGGGAAAAGTGATTGTAACAGAGTTCTTGAAAATGGAGTCTACCATTCAGTCTCATCAATTATATCTACTCTCTTCATTGATCTTTCTAATAAATTTTCCTTTGTCTATCATCCTTTTAAACTATAATATTTAGAGTCAATACTTCACAATGCCATTAAACCAAAGTTTTCCAACTTCCAAAAACAGTATCTTTGTACCATATCTCATATCATCCTTTCAAATACAAATAAGGGAACAAGAAAATTTGGGGAGAAAAAAAAAAGGTCATGATAATGAGGACAGGGACTCTAGCCTAGAAACATATTAAAATAACGAGTTTTCCCTGAAGTGCTCTTGAACATATTGGCATTTGTGGCTTAAACTGTCTTTAACTGCCTTTTCTCTCATGCAAGAGATGAAAGAAGTTGCATTCCTAGAGAAAGAAATAGGTAATTTTAGTAAACATGTTTTTCTTTTTCTGTATGAATCATGACTTTCAATATATTCCCTTTACAGCAGTATCTAGAGTTGGGAACACATGACTTACTCAGATCTTGATGTTTCCATATTTCAAGTACAGGACTTTAGCTGATGGAGTCTGCTTTTATTCAGCCCAATGTTCTGGGTTAAATAGATGCTTTCTTTACTTTCTTACTTTTGAAAATCAAGAGGCAGATGGTTTTATCTACTTACTTAATTTGCATGTATAGCATTTATATAAAATATATTTTATAATGTCATCTCAAGCTCAAAAAGTAGTTTTCATCACAGACTTCGCTTCTAGTATTTCTATTGTATGTCTGTTAAATTCTAAATATTTAGGGCAATACTGGGAGATCATTTGTGACTTGAGGCCTATTCATTCTACAAAAGTCACTAAGGCATGCTTTAGCCAAAGCTATAAGGTTGATAGTATTTTTCCTTAAAGTCTTTTCACATCACTTTTTTATGTTTATCTTCCCTAGCCACTTAGTAACCTCTAATTGACTGCCTTCATTTGGGACATTATGTCCATTCTCCCCAAACCCACCTGTGCTAGCCAAGTTCTCCAAACCTTTTTTTTCCTCTCCACCTGATCTAAATTTATTATTACTAGGTATTTATTGGTGATAATCATCTGGAGTTTATATCTTGACTCAAAGAAGGAAGCTCTAATTGTGGAACCATAAAGGTTCCCAGAAGGCTAGTGTAGGTGATACTTTTTAAAGATACTTTTAAGACATAGGAGGTCAAGTGAAGTTCTTTCAATGTGATCATGTAAAAGGTCACCTGTTTCAGGCCAGACTAACTCTGAAAAAATGATTCAAGATCTCCACTTGAACTTCCTGTTTTCTAAGGCTTCACACTTATACCTGCAGGTACATTCACTGAGTGAGGAAAGGGGGAAAACCTGGGTATATTATAGAAGTAAAGACTCCCCAGAAAAATGTCTTGTTAGGTCCATGTTCTAAATCATCTTATAGACAAAGTTGTATAGGCCTCTGTCCTGTATTTTCAGATGTTTTCATCTGCCTGTCTACTTAAAGTGCCAGATCTGGCAATCGGTGGTTGGAGGAATTTTGCCAAATCACTTTCATCTCCCTGATTCACAAGTGTCCCCTTGCAATAAATGAGACATTATATTAGTTCAGTGTTTGGGTTTGGATAAGGAGGGCAAATGTCTTGGACCAGAACATGGGAACAATCTGGTAAGAGAAGGGGCATTTATCGAACCAATGATCCTTTTTTTGTACGTACCACAAGAGATTCTAGAAAGCTCCCCCCAATCTTTGAGAATCACTGTTATAATTAAGAAGGTCCATAAACTTTTTGGAAAATGGGACCTTTGAAAAATTATATATATATATATATATAAAAGAAACATAACACATATACATACATAATATATATGTGAGTATATATTATATATGATATATATGTGCATGTATATGTATATATATGTATACATTATATATATATGTGTGTGTGGTTATAAGCTCCCATATCCAGAAAAATTCATTTACACACAAAATATTGGGAACATTTTTAGTTAAGCATCCTTCCCACAAGAATCTGAAGTTCTAGTGGTCTTACTATAGTATATCTGGTTGAGATTGCTGCTGTATAGCATAAAACCCATTACTAAAAGCAGTAGGTCTTATTGTTATTCTACCATTGTACAGTCTTACTTAGCTAAGAAACATTTTGGAAAAGAAAGATGAGTTAGAAAACCTTCTAAAACTATACTAATTGACCATAAAAAAGGCTTAAATTATTATACTTTTCAATATAATTCTGACCTCTTAATACTTCCCAAATATAAGCTATTATTACTGATTCTAAAATGTGACATTACTGCAGCCTGAGGCTTAACAGCTTTAGTAAAAAACATCATCCTCAACTGTTGCTATTTGTCTTTTTTTTAATAGAAGCCTGCAATGAATTAAATGAAAAACTAACCAGAACAGCAATACAGATTACTAACCATAATAGTCAGCTTCAAATGTGTATCCTGGGGTTTCAGATGATGTCATAAACTACTACTGCAAATTTAATAGTATTGTTGCCTGGAAGCTAAGCTATTATAGTATGTTTAATTTCACTAAGATGTAAATTACATACTTCAGCCTAGTGTAGTATTGGCTACTGTCACTTTCAGTTCTTATTTTTGCAGCTGTCAGGCATTGTAATTTTTATGACTGTTTTGTTTATCTAAAAGCCTGATGAAGCTATTATTTTTTTAAAAAATACATATATATATGTATGCATATATATATATACACACAAAAGAACACATATATACACACGTGTGTGTGTATATATATCTAAGATAAAATAATATATATTACTTTATTTCATACTCTATCTTACTCTTTGAATTCTTTCATTATCACTGTTGCCAAAAGCCAAATTATTTTAATGTAAGAGTAAATACTCCTGTACTAGAATTGTATATGCTTTTTTTTTAATACAGAAGTTTTTTTTAATTTCAAGTGATTCATTTCAGAAAAAAACTTAAGGCCACCCTTTTTGTTTTGTTTTGTTTGTTTGTTTTTGTTTTAGAGAGGAGGGGATGTTTGGAGGGGCAGAGGGATCGAGAGAGAGAGAGAGAGAGAGAGAGAGGATCTTAAGCAGGCTCTACACTCAGCACAGAGCCCAGTGAGAGGCTCAATCTCACAACCCTGAGATCATGACCTAAGCTGAAATCAAGTGTTGGACACTTCACCGACTGAGCCACCTAGGCTCCCAAAGCCACCTGTGCTTGATGCCCCTACTAGTTTAGGTATAGTTGACATCTTATTTGCCCTGGCACAGATATATTTAAATACCTTGTATAAAAATTCTGATTCTTTTCTCCTTTTTTTTGGGGGGGGGGGAACGCTTTCTATCACTCTTAAAATTAAAGAACAGAGAGTTTAGTGATTAAGATCTTGGGCTTAGGGAGCAGGGATGGAGAGGGGGCAGAGAAAGGTGAAGAAGTCGACTCTCCACTGAGCAGGAAGCCAGAACTGGGGCTGCCTCAGGACCCTCAGATCATGACATGAGTGAAGGTAAATGGTTAACCCACTGAGCCACCTAGGCACCCCTCAAATATTCCATTTTAAAGTTATATCTCCTATAGTATACATAACTACCATGTGCTAATATGTAAAACAGAAATATGACTATATACTATCTATAAATCTCTGGCAATATAAAGAAACTTTCCTTCCCTTATCTTTCTTCCTTCTCCTCAGAACTCATCACAATACCTGGAAATCTTAACAAAGTCACTTAACTCTTCCAGGATTTTGTTTTCAAATCTTCTAGATGATCCTACTAGATCATCTCTAGGTGTCATTTCAATATGACAACATATGGTCCACATTTTAAATATTAAATTTCTATATTTTATATATCCAAAATGTTGTGTATGTGTGTGTGTATGTGTGTGAGAGAGAACGAGAGCGAGAGCGAGAGCGAGAGAGAGAGAGAGAGAGATAAAGGATAGATTAAGCTATCTTGGAGAGTCAGGGCTTAAGCGAGAGTAAGGAGTTTTGTTTGTTCTGCGGATGGTAAATAAAAACAGCTGGTCCTGAAAGGGAAATATAAAAAGCCCACTGAATGTAGAAGTCATCAAAAGTTAGACAAAAAAGGATTTGGGAATTTATCCAGTAAATGGAGAGGCAGCTAGAACCTTCTGTAAAAGTGTAGGACAAGGGGGTAAACATGGAGTGTCAATTTTCATATAGAAGAATGACAATGTGATAGTATTATTTTATTCATCTTTGCAATTCTGATAATTAATCAAGGAATTGTCCTTTCTCCTACAGTGTCTTAAAATGGAAAGAATGTAGAATAGGACACACAATATCTGAATTCGAGTCCCAGATCTGTCAATCATTGATGGAAACATTTTAGCAAGTCATTTTCGTTCTCAAATGTTTTATTGAGAAAAATGAGGAATTTTTATTAAGTCAATGTTTAGGATTGGATTAGAAGATCATCAATCTCTTAGGCAAAAACGTTACAATCATCAGGAGGAGAAATAGAGAAAAAAAAAAAAAAAAACAGGAAAGAGCCTGAATTCAAATGTTACTAGAAAAGAAAGAAAGGGTGGAGTCACAGGAACTCCAAAGGAAGAATAACAAGGTTTTGATACATTTTCAAAAGGTTCTACAGTAATATTTGTTCCACCACAGAGGCTGAAGGCATTGAGTTCTTTCCTCTATGACCTCAAAGGCCAGTGATGTCCTTGTTACTCTTCTTTGTGGTCTTACAACCAAGGAGCAAGGGAATTGGATTTTAGTCCCATCTCTGTCACTCATTTCCAGGGCTACTGGACACACATTACCTTTCTTCTGATCGAGTTTTTTCTCAATGTCAACAATGAAGATGTAATTGGGTCACGTTTGAGATTTCTTCCTACTCTAAAGTTCAAGGAAATATTGTTTTTGCCTTGGAGTACTTTGCTCCTGGCAAGCAACTTTCAAGGTTCTGTAATAAATCCAAAGACTAAAAGAGCCAAGCACAACTTTCTTGAACGTTACTAAAGTGTAAAGATTTTTGAAACAGAGGCTTGGACATTTTATCTGAATCATAGAGTCAGAAAAAGGGGCTCAATACCAACAAAGGAGGCCTTGGGCAGAGAAGTGGACTTTAGCTTTTCTAAAGATTATTAATAGAAAGCTGAATTATCTTTGAAAAACAGTACACTTTCTGCCAAAACGATGACTTTAACTATAGAGTAAATGTGTATATCTCATGACTGTCCTGTATAACACTTTAGAATATGTATTTAATGAATATTTCAAGGGTATTTACTCTATGTCAGGAATAGTTCTAGATAGTGAGGCTATAGTACTGAAAAAAATGAACAGAAGTATAGCCCTTGTGACATTTTTCTTCTAATAATGGATAACTGGATTACATTTTGTAATTAACCATCATGTTTCCTCTATTATAAAACTTAATTTGGTTGTCATTTGCAATGTTTCCTAGTGTATATGTCAATAAAGTCCTTCAAGTTAATTATTTTTACCTTCTCTTTATAAACCCATCAATGTGATCCAATCTTTATATTTATAAGTTTGCTTATAAGGCAGGAGAGACAATTGTCCAATGTTAGGTACATTCTCTTTGTTAGAATCACATTGTGAGTTTCCAGTGTTAGTGAGATAAATTTAGGATTGGAAAACTCTCTGGTTATTAAAACTAGACCTTAATCTTTTGGATATACAAAGAGACTTTTGTTAACCTTACTTCTCCTCAGTTGAACTATAAGTAAGAGAAAAAATGAAATATCTTCTGGTCAGCTTAAAAAACAAATGACTTTAAAAAAAAAAAAAAAGAAGAAATGGCTTTTAAGAGAAATACAGGCTAAGTCAGTTCTTAGATGAGTGGAAATAAATCAGAAATAATAAGCTCTAGATTTAAATAAAATCATCATTGTAATCAAACCAAACATATTTTTATTCTTCTTGAACACCTAGAAGCAAATTAATGCTCCAGTGGCATTGAACTACATATGTTCATTGTTTTTCTTCTGGGTTTGTTTGCACACAGCAAAGCCTCATCTATATTTACTTGAGCTTTATTTACTTTAGTACAGTTGTATTAGTTAACTAACTTGTGTTTTCTTCTTTATGAAGCCAGAAAGGCTTATCTATATCATGGAAGCATCAGAAAGAGATCTTTGTCAAATTTTTACAACCTGTTTCTAAGTAATGGATGTCATAGAATAAATATAAAACCACAGTAAATCAGAAATATTCTAACAACAGCCATTGAAAGTGTGGAAATTATATTCTCAGGAATATTTGGTGGCCTGGGAATTTATAATTAGAGGAATTCAAATCCAAGAATTGAATATATGAACAAAGAATGGAAGGAATAACAGCATGCAGGGCTTTACATGACTGTAAAAGAAGAAAAAAGCAGTGAATTATTTTTAAATATTTGTATGCCTCTTCCATTGAGATTCATTCAACAAGAAATATGTACTGATATTTCTCCTAAATCACTTCTAAGGCTTCCAGATGTTAATCATGAATGTTAGTGAAACTAACTCCAAATCCTCTTCATCTTTGGGATTACTTCCTTTCACTATTGAAAGATATATTATACAAACTGACACATAATTTATGGCAGAAATGAAAGAGAATCTTCCATTAGGACCATACTTATATGTTAAAGCATGTCTATCTACAAATAATACAATTAATTATAAACAAAATTGTAATTCTTCCCTAGGTAGCTAACTAAAAAGACAATAAAGAACAGCAATAAAAAGCTTCCCATTAAAATGAATTTATTTCTAAAATCAATCTCAAATGTAGCCCCAATGCATATTCATAATATAACTACAAAGCCCAAATCGAAATAGGAAGGAAATGGAATATACACAGACTTGCTTTATCCAAAAAAGATGATTTAGTAATTACAGGATTCCTAAAGAAAGATGTGAGTAGTGGCTGAAGTGCCTCCCCAGAAAGATATGTCCACATTCTAACCCCTGGAAGCTGTGAATGTTAACTTTTTTTGGGAAAAGAATCTTTGCAGATGTAATTAAATAAAAAATCTTTAGACGAGAAAATGATCCTGGACTATTCAGGTGGACCATTTATTGGACTCGTCCCAATGACAAGTGCCTTCATAAAAGACAGAGAAGAAGGCAATATGAAAAGGGAAGCAGAGATCGGAGTTATGTGACCCCAAATCAAGACAGTTTGCAACCACCTGAAGCTAGAAGAGGCACAGAACAGATTCTCCCCTAATACCTCTTGTAGGGAGTGTGACCCTACTTCTAAACATTGAGGTTTGACTTCTGGCCTCTAGAATCATGAAAGAACAAATTCCTGTTGTTAATAAGGCACCTAGTTTGTCATCATTTGTTATGCAGTCCTGGGAAACAGTGACAGTGACTTCCCTCAATCACTGAGCTCAACGAAAGTAAAACCATTTTACTGAAAGGAAAGTGTATATCAAAATGATAGTCCTCATTCAAAATCCCTCAAACTATTCCTAATGCTTTGGCATAAGTTGGGACTCCAGCAGACTATAAACCCAAATGAAATTTCAAACATATCATATTCACTCAAACTGAAGCTGTTTTAGGGGCTTAAGTAAGGAAAGAAAGAAGGGTAGATACACATACTTTTTCAAAGCACATGAAATCAATCTAAATGTGATGCAATAAAATAAATAAATGACACGCCAACTTTTGCTGCTAATTTTAGTAAGAGTAATTATTATGTATTAATTAGTAGCGTAACATTCCATCAATAATTTCTAAACTCGATGCCAAGTATTTAGAACCTAAGAAATGTTAACTAATAAAGATTTCAGCTTTTATCAATTAATAAGTTTATATTGACTGCATATGGAATTTATAGGTACTTTAGATTGTTAGAGGAAAAATCAGATGCCATGATCCTGGCTTTTTAAAAAGCATTTACTCTGGAAGGATGCACATCTGAACATTGGTTTATCTATGTACTTTAAAAGTTGACATAAGAAGTATGAGTTCTGAGATGTTGCTGCTAGACATTACCTAATCTTTCTCTGTTTCATTCTGGAAATCTCTCAATCGTTCCATTTTAGAAATTTCATTATTATTTTATTTATTTTCTGTTCCCAAAATACAATTTTGCTTGCTGGGCACATTATGCTAATATTTTTGTTTAGTACCCTTACATTTGTCCTCTAGATGATTTCAGGTTTGTTTATATCATTCACTTACTAAAAGATAGGGTCCCCTAAGAGAAATACGTCACCATAAAATATCCTGAAATCTAGATTTAGAGGCAGCAAAGATTCCCATGGTAAAATTAGCTGCCAGGAAAAAAAAGTTTAGCTACAATAAAAGAGGGCTAAAAGCATTTTGTAGCTTGTGGATGCAATGGGTAGGTTCAACTGCTTGGTTTTGGTGCTGATATTCTGAGGACAGCTTTATATTTCACTGGGGAAAAGAAGACCAGGAAAGGCCTCAAGGTGGCCCAATGTGTGGTTGAGACTGTGGCAGTGTCTAGAATTAACTAATATCTCAAAGACATTATATACAATATTTCTAGATAAGTTACCTCCCAGATCTTTTAAGCATTTTTTAGTCAAGGATTAACTTTTTTGAGTTTTATTTTTTATTATTATTTTTTAAATTTTTATTTATTTATGATAGTCACACAGAGAGAGAGAGAGGCAGAGACAAAGGCAGAGGGAGAAGCAGGCTCCATGCACTGGGAGCCCGATGTGGGATTCGATCCTGGGTCTCCAGGATTGCACCCTGGGCCAAAGGCAGGCGCTAAACCGCTGCGCCACCCAGGGACCCCTCGAGTTTTAAAATGTACCCCATTATGTTATTCGTCCAGGATATAGATGAAGAGAACACACTTCTTACTTCAAAGAACTCTCAGCCTTGTATAGAGAGACACAAGAAAAATAGATATGGCAATATGTTGTGACAGCATCTGAAATCCAGAATAAACAAGAGATACAATATTTGCCTAAAGGAAAATGCATCCCACTATAGTTCAGTTCACAGGGAAATGGCTCTTGAAAATCAAGAGTAGTTCTCAAAATGAAGAAGGAGAAGGAATTCCAGTTAGTAGGAATAGCATGTGCAAACGCAGAGCACTGTGAAACTCGCCAGCAAGTAGCTCTTCATGTGTGGGGGTGTGCAAACCTGTACAAGAACAGTAGGGGAGATGTTGCTAGAAAAATGGACAGAAGTCAAGTTATAAGAGAGTTTTATATCATAGAAGAATTTGAACTTTATCCTGTGAATACCAAGGAGCCATTGCAGTTCCTTTTACATGCTACTGGACTTAGGTGCCAGCCCCTCACACAGTCATGTTCAGCAGAGCTGTCCGACATGGATCAGAAATCAAATCACAACCCTGGAATTCATGCTTGACAGCCCCCAGGCTCAATTGCGACACATTCCTAATATAGCACCCTGCATTTTAGCCCCCAACTCCGATTTTGGCCTATAGGTTTTTTGGTTCTAGATTTCCATTTCTTTTCTTATCACAAATAATATGCAGGATAAAATAAAGACATCAGGGGTCTATGGACATGGTGAGGGAGTAGAGGAGACCAATTCCAAATGTAATTCATCTCTTCAACTGATTTGCACTTCCTGACCAAGAAGGCTGATTTTTCTCTGACCCTGCTGAGTTTGCATCCACAGTTGACCTAACAATAAAAATCAATGATTCAAATAAATAAGTAAATACATAAACAAATAGACTTTGCAAGACTGCTTGTAGGGAATGCACAAGGAAATGCCCATTCAGGGACTTATTGCCAGTGATGTATTCTTTGATTTTATTGTTATTTTTCTTTTCGGTTTTGGTTTTGTTTGTGCTGTTTTGTACGTTTCCATTTCCCCAAAGCCCAGAGGCTCCTGAGTCAATCCAAGAGGCAGGCCTAATTTTCCAACATTGAAATGCAAATCATGTTACCAGTTTAGTGCATATCAAAAAGACTTTAAATAAACTCAAGGAAAATGAAAATCATGTCTCCACCTGCTGTTTGAAGAGATGCTGGGTCATGAGTGTTAACCTTCAGTCAGTTGGGGGTATTTGTTCAAATCTGGCGAGCTGAGAAACATGGTTAATGGCAGAGTTTGCATTCCTCATTTGACCTAATTATAACAGCTTGTGGTCAACTGCCTGAGTTATACCCTCTGAGAGATTTACTGGGCTAAATAAGGTTGGACAGGTATTAGTCTTGATATGCAAACCATTCATGCAACACCTATACTTCTTCACAGGTGAAGTGTTCTTGCTCTGGGGTCAGCAAGCTCTATTAATACTAGTACATGGTGGGTAAAAACAGCCCTTCAGGATGAAAAAAGTAGGAAGCTACACATTCATATGCTTGTGGCCAATGCCCTAGAGCTTTATGTGACCGCAAGTATATCAACTAGCGTTGAGATCATATATTAGAGAATTTTCTTATACAGCTGCTAATAGTGTGCTTGGGAGTTCTGGGAGAAGGCAAGCTGCAAGGCAAAATATCTGTCATAAGAATGATATCCCATAACTGACTTGTAGTAATTCAAGTGGTACTTAATTCAAAGTGAACTCAAAATACTTGGAGGTTTCTTTGTTTTTATTTTTTTGTTTGTATGTTTTTAATATGCTTTTCCTCCCAATTTCTTCCTCTTTATCTACTTTTATTAAGACCAAACATGTTTTAACCTCAAAAGAACTGTAATTATATTACCTGAGACTCTTAAAGTTTAAAAGAATATTTGATCCTTCCTTTTGATGCTCCAGTTCATTCATTCACCTTAAGAAAATCTGTGTAAGTTATGTATATCCACCACCTTCAAACAAAATAGCCAACAAAGGGCTGTTTGAAGCTGTCTTTTCTGGGGCAAAGACAGGGGCAGGGGTCCACCATGGAGGCTCCCTTTATAAAGAATGAAGAATTTGAATCTTTAGGGATTTTTAGGGTTTGATTCTAACTTTTCAAATTAATTTGGACAATTCAAGAAAGAGAAAGAAAAAGGAGCGAGAATTAGTCAAGGAGAGACAAAGAATTCAAATAAGTTTACAAGATATAAAAAGCAAATACTGTTTATTTGGTCTGGAATATATATATATTCATATATATAATAAATACACAGTATATATATAAATTATATATATTATATACATAAATTGAATTGGTTGCCAACATTTGGAAATCAGGAAATTTACCCAAAGAAATATTTTTGGGGCACCTACTATCTAATAACATTGGATTTGCAGACTGTAGATTTGGAATACAATCGACCAGCCAGTGCTGAGTGCTTGAGAATTCTTTAGAATTCCCCTACAGTTAGCCCAGTCTGCTCCTGAGTTACTTATTCGGATTTACCTGCATGGTCCCTGCAGGCATTTGAATTTGTGATGTCTGATGGAATTGTGCCTTTTTATTTACAACACCCAGAAGATACTATAATCCTTTAAAGAAGATAAAGATGACACATTCCCAGCATACATGCCATGACTTTTCTTTCCCTTAGCCATACACATGTATCATGGTGCACAGGACTACTTTATACTGAATTTATGCACAGGCTTGGATTTTTTCTCTCAATACAGAGCACCAAGCAGCCATTAATAATCAGAGATGAACATAAGATGAATTTGCCTTGTTACCTCTGCTTTAGAACCAAATTAAAATATCAGTAGCATTGCCCACCAGGCAGATGTTAACCAATACGTTTCTCCCATTGCTTACTACCTGTGGCCTTAACATTAGAAAAATTCTAGGCAATTTGCAAAATCATTGTTAACATGATAATTAAAAGTATCATGAAATGTAACTTTTATATTGTTAAAAATCACCTAAGAGCTCATTCATCTCTCCATTTACTCAACACCTTTATTTAACACATTATGTAACACCTACTGTGTACTGTAAGAGCTATAAAGAGAATAATGAACACAGATTCCACCCTAAAGCTACTTTTAAGAAAATCAAAGATGCATAATAAAAATGACTGTAAAACAAAGCTAAGAATAATAATGAGAGAGGAGATATGCATATATAATGTATAGCAATGGTTCTTACATTTTGATGTACATCAGAACCACTTTAGGAACTTGTAAAAGTTCTCTATTTTCAATCAATGATGGGAAACTGCCACTAGATGGGTTTCAATTGTCAGTACAGAATTCCAGCTAACAACTAATGTCACTTCCTAGAAGGGACATGATTTGAGTTGGATCTTAACAATAGAGAGAACTCTGCCATTAGTGTTAAAACATGGAGACATTCCAGGCAGAAAGATGAGTAGTGACATACATGAAAAAATTAAAAATACACTTAGGTTGATCCAACTGTATTAGTAATAAACATATAAAACAGCAAAAAGGCATTAAGAAAACACAAAGTCAAATATGAAAAATATTTGTCGGCTAGTGCATCTATGCTATATATTTTTCTAGAAAAGACTCGTTTTATGAAACTTCTATAATAAACTTCATAAGGTAGCAAGGTATTTCATATTTTGCCACAGAATGACTTTACAATTGATAGAAACCTGTTAACTGTATGCTTCATTATAGTGAATTGGTTTACTTTATTAAAACTGGACTAATTTACATATTAGTTAATTGAATATCACGAGCTTGAATGGAAATGTTTGTGATGAAGGTACATAGCAGACAATTCGTAGTTCTCTGCTACTTGAGTATTTTAATATTTAATAGTCCTTGTTGCAAGTAATACAGAGACAATAGTTGATGTTCCACAAGTTCTTTCTTAATAATTGATTGTTTGCATCTCTACTAACCTCTTTTCAGTAGTTTAAAGGGCAAGATGGACATAATCCATTCTATGTGCTAGAGAGTTGAGTCTTGAAAGCTCAGCATACAAAAGGGGCTCAACTTACTATTTCACATAGCTACAACTGGTCCACTGCACAATAATGTAAATATTTGGTAAATAGGGTATATAGCCAGGCTAATATACTTTTATTTTTAAAGTGTGAAATAGAATTGTAAAGAGTGTGAAATAATGAAAAAGGAGATGCATCTTTGACAGTCCCATGTTATTTTACTTATCACCAGTTTTCTTGGCAGAGACAATGACAAAGAGAGCAGAAAGAAGTAAGGGCCTGATTATTAGAAAAAAGGAAATATTTCTCAGATAGTTATTTAAGTTTCATACATGTTATTCTTCTCAAAACCTAGTAGAGATAACAAGTAACAAAAATAATTACAGGAAAAACAAAGCTAACTTGGTTATATACCTAATGGCATATATTGCATACAGTAGTGTTATTGGCAAATTAGATAATTTCAAAAGTACTAAATACTTAGTACTTTAGATGGAAAAGTCTTACTTCAGATGGAAAGTTTTACTATTTTGATTAGGTATAATTGCATAATTTTATGTATAAAATACAAAGAAAAATACATAATTTGTATATATATATATGAAGCCATTTTTTTTTTTTTTTTTAGCTTTTTATTCTACCATTTGTTGTATCACTTCCAGGAGTTCCATTTGTAAAATTCCTGGTTATGTCAGAAATCCACTTTACAATAATATAAGGGAATATTGTATTTCTAATTTGTCTCTTCTAGCCAAAGAATTCAGAATACAAAACTAGATAAATTTAATTAAAGCTTGTTAAAATGCTTTGTAAGGGAATGAAGGATAGAGTTCTGTCTGTGTGTTTAAGTGCAAGTAATTAGAATCTATACTAAAATAATCATTTATTACTCAAAATGCTTCCTATGTCATTAGAGAGTAGACATATAAGCCTGTCACCAAAACAACAAGAAAACCAGACATTTTAACTATGTTTTTAACTTGTTATATCACCACCCCCTACCTCATTGATAAGAATCAGGGAGATAAGGATTTTCAAGCTTCAGCTCACCTAGTAGATTAAGCAAGTATGAGATTGGCTATTTGAAGTATTCATTTTGGGCTGAACACTATAAAGTGATAAAAATCTGTTTGCCTTAGCTCCCAGGATTAATTGTTTGGGAGTGGGTTGTTTTTAATTAGATTATCCAACATAAGATGGTAATCTCAGGCTGAATTTCTCAGGTTGTAATCTTTTTTAAGAAAAAAGATATAGCTTTATCCCCTTAGTATTTTCAGCCACTTGATTATAGCATTTCTTAGTTAATTATGTTTTAATGTGCAAAGTAGATAAATACATTGATATTGCATAAATAGTGTTTTTATTTACATTATAAGGATATTTTAAAATAAACTAACATAATTTTCAACAAAGATATTAGTATTTTCTAGTTATTCTATGCTTACATTATCTATTATAATTTTAAAATGTGCCCAATTTATATATTTAATGTTATTATCAGTGTTTTAATCAAATGTAGGTTATTGATATCCATATAATTATAGAATTTTGCTATCACATCTCATGTCCCCTCTGCATTTCTGTAGCCTCATTAGTATGTTCAAGTTCTCTTCTGTCAAGATATGACTAGTTAAAGAAATTAATCATTTTTGCCAGTCCACCTACCTTTGTCTTTCCTAATGTAGTGTCATTTGCTTTGGAGGAATTGTTTCTCTCCATCACATATAATTTTGTTGTGAGTGTAAACTTAAGTATTTGCCAATCATTGTAGCAGCCAAAAGGACCATGTTCTTTTTCTCTCACCACTTTGGTACAGTCACGAGAGGATACCTGACCTAAGCTCAGTCAATCAGATATTGTTCACTGGGCTTTAAATTAGGAGTAAGAGATGCAAAGACAGTAGGAAAGATTACAAATTATTTGTCACAGTAGGAATACATGCACCAGCTGTTCCTCTCTGAGCCATTGCTCTTCCTCTTGTTCTCATCTTTTAGCTCCAATAATTGTCTGAGCCCACAACAGACTTCCAATAACTTGTCTTTGGCTTAAGACAAAAAGACTTTTGTCTAAAGTCCAGAGACTTATCGATTATAAGACTATTTATTTGCTTCATCTAGTGTAAGTAGATATAATTTTTAAAAATAATAGTCCCTTTAAGTCAAATATTATCACTTTTTAAAAATACCTCTTTTTAAACTAATAGTATTATCAATGAAATATAGTATCATTCCACTGAAGCAGTTGTGTAGGATATGAATGTTACAAGAAAACAAGTTAAACCACGTTAACATTGCATTTCTAGGCCTGACCACCTACATTAAAAATTATTTCTGTCAAGGAGGAATAATGTATGTTTAAAGACCAATTTTATATTTAAAGATAAAACCCTTCATGCTTCCTCCTGAAAAAAAAAAAACATTTGTGATAACATGCCCACATAAAACTATCTAAACTTCTCATCATTTAGGGGCACCTGGGTGGCTCAGTTAAGCGTCTGCCTTCAGCTCAGGTCATGATGCCAGAGGCCTGGGATGGAGTCCTGTTAGAGCTCTGCTCATGCTTCACATACGCGCCCGTCTGCTTCTCCCTCTCTCTCTGATCCTCCCCCAGTTCATGCTCTCTCTCTCTCTCTCTCTCTCTTTTGCTTTCTCCCTCTCTTTCTCTCAAATAAATAAATAAAATCTTCAAAAAAAAAAAAAACTTCATATGAATTTCAACTATTATTTGTTGAGCCTATTAGAATTCTTCCTTTTCTTTCTTTCTTTTTGAAAACTCTTCCTTTTTCAATTAGTTCTGTAGTGTTAATTAACTGTAAATAAGAAACAAAGCGATGCCTGGGTGGCTCAGTGGTTGAGCCTCTTCCTTCAGCTCAGGGCATGATCTCTGGGTCCTGGGATGGAGTCCCACATCAGGCTCCCTGCTGGGAACCTGCTTCTCCCTCTGCCTATGTCTCCACCTCTGTCTCTGTGTCTTCATGAATAAATAAATAAAATCTTAAAAAGAAAAAAAAGAAGAGAGGTAGAAAAGAAGAAAAGGTAATTGATACTTTGTGAGTGATTTCTATGAATAAGGCACTATGGAGATACATAATGGCATTTCTATCTTCATACTTACTCTATGGTGTGGTAATATAGCATTCATTTTACAAATACAGAAATGGAAATGATTAAGTAGTATCTGTTTACAAGATCATATAGTTGACATACACACACATGCATACACATTACATGCATACATATATATACACACACACCATGTCTCCATATATGCACATAATGTGTGTGTATGTGTAGTTCGATAATTCAGTAAGATGTTTTTAGAAAGAAGAATGAATTTAATTTTTTTCTTGCTTTTTATTCCATCTGGGAACCTCTCCAGTGACACTCTGAAAGAAACATGATCATATCCTATTTAATTGAATCCAATACTTATGAATATCCTTAAATGAAGAACCAAAGTCTTCTCTTAAGCATTTACAATTTTATAAGTAGCAATAATTTGAACAATTGGGCAGAAGTATAGCAAATGATACATTAGAAATATAGGCACATATACGTATATGTATAATATATATGTAAAATTAAATTCAGGCATATATTTATTATTCATGCATTTTACTATGTACTCTATTGTGCCCAGAATTTTGACCAGCATAACCAAATTATTGTGACGGCCTGTGTTCTCCCACTACAGAAACAAAAATGTTCAAAAATATGACATTAACTATCTATTACTGAGTAATGAATTATCAACCAAATACTCATCAATTCATGGCACTGGAATTTGAGAAAATCTTAGGTCGGTAATTCTGGCTTTGGGTTTCTCATTAGTTTGCAATCAAATGTTGGCTTATGTTCCAGTCTGAAGGCTTTAATAGGGCTCAATGGCTCACTCACATGGCTACTGGCAGGAGGTCTCAGTTTCTTGTTATGTGGGCCTATTCACTGGTAAGCTAGCTTCCTCAAAAGCAAGTATTTGAAGAGAGGGAAAGTAACCAAGAAGGAAGGCATGGTATGCTTTTATGATTTATACTCTACGATCATTTTATTTTATTCATTAAAAGCAGTCCTTAAGTTGAGCCGTATTCAAGATTCCATCTCCTGAAGGAAGGAGCATCAAAGAGATCATGTTTTAAACCACCACAATCACCACAGAAGTAAAAAACCAAATCAGTAGAAGAAAGCCAGAGACAGGGAATCAATGGGACTTCAGACCAGGATGTGCAGCTCCAGGCTAGGTTCTGAATTTTAACATTGCAGGAAAATTAAACAATCAGCCAAACCTGGTCTTCTCCTATACCATGTAAGTGTTACTATAGACTTCACTACATAAAATTAGGAATTTAGAAGGGTTGTAACACATATGAAAATAAGAACTAAAAATCATTCCAGAACCTGGTAAGTATGTAAGGAAGTTTGCCCTATGACCATAATGGGGAGGGGGGGGGGCATCTTTGATCATCTAGTTATTCCATCTCATTTCCTGAAAGTGGAAATAACATTAGTTTCCTAATCTACCTCACAGAGATTTTATAAGAGTAAAAGAAATGTATGTTGATGCATCTTTGAGGAAAAATATAATAGTATACAAATATAAAGTATAATAAATATCTGAGAAGGTCAAACTTTGTGACTATGAAATTAAATCCTCTTGTATTTTGGAGGCAAATTTAGGTATATTTCTTACCTGGTGTAGATCTCAATGCAAACTTGTTGTCAAATTTATTTTCATTTGATTGTGAAGTGGGTCTCTAATTCACTAAACATGTATTAAGTGCCTAAAATATGAAATCCATATTAAGCGAAAGATACGCTGATTAACAGGATAGATAAAAAGGTCACTTCCATAATGGAGCTTACACTTTATTGGTTCTGTATGACAATTCTGTAATATTGTCAAAGCACTTTTTATCTCCAAAGATGGGAAATCTGAGGCTCATTCCAAGTGCTTCAAGCAAAACCTAAGGCCTAACTATTTCACTGTAAATGGATGACAAAGCCCAGAAACTGAGCAATACTCTCTCCTCTTTGCCAGACTTTTTCCAATTTTGCCTCCCCTTCTTATTCAACTTTCTCCTTTCCCATGCCCCCTACTTGCCACTTAATCCCCTCTGCTGAGTTTTATCATCCTGAATGATTTAACATCATCAATAATGTAAGAGTAATATTCATGAGCGGAATAATAACAACAATAAAGCAATGGTAAGTCTTCTGAGAAAGGTAGGAATTCCAAAACAAATGTCTATACTAAAAACACAGTCCTAGGTTAAAGCAAAATTTGCCTTAATACCCTGATACTAGATTTTTTCATCCAAATCATAGCATTGACTTGAGGCCAATAAACATTTCCTACCAGACTAGCCCTTTGTACAGACAAGCAGATTAATGCCTACTGGATTTCTCTGAAGATGTCTTCTAATCCCTGAATGGAGCTATTTAGGTATCTGAAATGACCAGCATTTTCCCCCACTTTAATGATCTCATATAAAGTAGCCATTAAAATGCAAATAATACACTGGAGAGCTAATGTCAATTTGTTTTCAGACACAGATAAATTTCACCCAATTGGTTTATCATTTTCTTGTGTAGGGTAGGATCCTAGAATTCCAGAAGAGGAAACCATAAATTTTCCTCAGCAACATGCCCCTGAGGTAGAAAGAAATGTCAGGAGTGCCTGCTGCTGTCTAGGCCTGTGAAGGAGAGGAGGTGTTAATGCCCATTTTAAGATGGCAAGCCTGAGTGAGGCGCACCAATATGCTGCTATATTGTGGCTTTCCTAAATACCCAAGGCAATCTGTCTTTGTCTGGAATAGACACAATTAAAATCTAGTTCTTTCCTCGCCTTTTCCTCTTGTGATCTGCATTCACAGGACAAAATTCTCTGTTGATTTTCCTGAAGTCTGTCTTTTTTTTTCCATCTTCTTTTCATGAAAATGTTTCCAATCACAGAACTTAAAATTCTTAATTGTTCTATCACCTAAATAGGAAGATGACTTCTCAAAGTAAGTTCCTGAACTAGGGATAGTTCAACAAGGGCTTTGATTTGAAGGAAACACCACATTCAGTGCAAGACATTAGACAATGTATGAGGAAGTATACCCCTCATGGATAAGTGGTAGTAGTCACCCAGCACTTCCATTTGTATATTTATTATGAAGCAACCAGCATGAGTTGGTTGAGATGTGAGAGATTTTTCACTAATTATGTTCATCCTTAAGTGGTGTCCCTTGTAATAAAGTCTCCATGTTTCTTAATATAGTTGGTATAGATAGGGTACAAAGGTTAGTCCAGAGTGTAATTTACCTAATCTGATCAGGTGATTTCTCTGTGGTTGTCCCTCATGACATGTTACCATCCTCTAGAGCTCATATGCAATTATATTAGATAAACTAATTACAGGTGTAAGAAGTGAGACCATTTAAAAGGGTTCAAAGAGCTCCATCTCAGTCCAGCTTTTCCCTTCTTTTGCTGTCTGATAAAACTATACATTTTATATCAAGAACATTCATTATATTAATCATAACCTTCCCTAGAAAAAAAAAAAGACAAACACAAAAAATAATTCCCTGTGCATTTGAGTTAACACAGATGTCACTAAACATGTACAAAAGGGTTTTACTGATTCAACAGATCAAGTTAGTATTAAATTAACAGGCATTCAATCAAATCTATCAAATTGATTTTAGGGAAGAAATGTTTGAAGAATTTTAGTTCATAGCCAGCATATAGAGATCAGAAATTACCAAATGTATCAATTTGAATCCTTTTCTTTTCCTTTTTTTGGGGGGAAGAATAGTCACTTTTCAGTTTATGGAAGAAGATCTTAAGCATTCTAGAAAACTCCCATTTTAGAAAATAATGTCAAGTTTTCTTCAGAAAACAGTGAAAGTAAGCTTAGGATATATGTGACATATTTGTTAAAATAATTGTTAATGAACGTAATATATTAGATAAGCCAGTTGCTTTTCAATAACTGAGCCAAATCAGAGTCAGTCCTTGAAAGATGGTGCCAAATAAGAATAAATGTGTTAGAAATAGTTTGTATGATGAGAACCATCTAATTAAAACTGAAAAGATCACCTGAATTGCCTTTTCCTACTTCCCTTCTCCACACCTATAATGTCCAATAACTATAATGATTCTTTATTTGAAACTGATCAATTGCTGGTTTCTGTAAATTTTGCTGAAATAGAAGTTACATGTCTAAGCTTCTTCTTGATTATCTCACAGTGAAGGGTGAGATCTCGGGTGGAGTCAACTGTACTACAGCTGGCTGACACCCGACCCTCCAAACACACACACTTCCTCTTTTGCAAGACTTTCCAATTCTAATCTTTGAATAGTCATCATAAAATGTTCTGGCATTGTACAAAACCAACACAATCTGTTAATCAGATGAAAATATGCAGATTAGTGGAAATAAATGTGTTGTATTTAATACTTTTGCTGTCCTTTAAAATATATAAATATAATCTTCTGAATTGAAAGTATTCATTTCAGTCATGAAGGCACAATGCCAGGTGTGTAGCAGAGAAGACTGGACATTTAGCGAACAAAAATGGAAAACAAATGAATATGTAATGTATTCAGCCGAACTCTTCACCAGAGACACATTATTTATAATCCCCAGTTCTTCAGTTAATACACAATTATAATTAAACCGTGTGCATTTGATTTGCATTGTCAATGCACTTTGCTCATAATGTTTTGGTTTTATCTTGTTTTTCTCAAGTACCAAGTTTTTCAATAATACCAATTTTGCTTTAGTGGGATTGAGTCTGCTTTCATAGAGAGATGTTCTTTGATAGTAACAGAATCCATAAAATACTTTTAAAAAAATTAATGAAGGCATTTGCTAGGCACAGGCTGTTTCATCAGAATGTACCTAGTTTATTTTACAATGGTAAAATTGCCGAGATTTAAAGAGCATTCTGATTGAATCATGAATATTCCAAAGGGGTAGATTAATCTGTGTGAACCACAGAACTCTGCTGAAACTGCTGTTTAACATTCTAAAGTGTGGAATTCATCTTCTTACAGCACAAAAGAGCTTCCTATAATAAAGATTTTTTATAACAGCAATAAGGCAGCTCAGTGGGGTGTGGTTTTCATGAAATAATCACACTTCTGAGGGATTAGACATTGTGCTTTGTGCTGTATAATCCCCTGAAGTATACGATGGCATGTTTGATGCCACCACCCCCACACAGCTAGCTCTGTGGCTCAATGTCTCAATGGGCCCTTCCAAAAATATCTGCCTACTTAGAGCTATATTATACATAAGCTGGCAGATCTATGACATAGTATTAGTGCTTTATCATATACAGTAAGTGTTCTGTATGATCTGTGTAAATATAAATTACTATAGCTCTGCACTGAGTCTCAGATATAAAACTAACCAAAATACAACTTATTGAATTAAGAGAACGTCATGGTTTAGCAACATGGACTGTATACTTGTTGATGCTGAGCTAATAATTATGCAAGTCATACCATTATTAATCTACATTGCCTTTTCAGGAAGCATTCATTAAGATTTCAGGCATAAATTTGAATGTTTTATGGTAAAATTAACTCAGAATACATGCTAACATGAAAACATATTCCTTCAAATTATCATAAATTATTACATGGAGAATATGTCACTTTTAGTGGTTGTTCACTTTCAAACTGTAATCTAAAGAATATCTACTTTAATTTTCAGTGATCTCTTAATGCTAATGTTTTGAAGAATGATAGAGGAGGGAGGGTGTGTCTTTTAGTTCTCGCTGGCAAAGAAAATTGTATTCTGTTACATATTTCATCCATTTTAGTGTTTAGGCAGAATAATAAGGAAATATATGGTAGAGACCTATAAATGTCAGTTATAAGAAGGGCTTTTGATTTATAAACACTTCTAGGATGGTGCCAAAATATTAAGCTTTGTGGGCATAATTCTACATTTTTGACATTATGGAATAAATTTTTTTAAAGTTGCTTTGAAATGCTACGTAATTGAAAATTCCATTATAAGTGATGTTGCACTCCCTATGTTGTAGAAAATATATGCCTCATTTTTAAGTGCTATTTCAAAAATAATGCCATTTTTAAACCACAGAGCATTTGTAAGAAATGAATAGCATGTTTTTAAGCTAATGGTACAATTAACCAAAGTTTTAGTTTATATCCAGGCTAAGAGGGTTTTTTTTTCTGAACTTCCTGGGTAAGAAATCTAATGGTATATCACAGGTTTCGGTCACAAAATGAAATTCATTCAATGGATAACTTTTGCCTACAATACCAAAAATAATACTAATGAATTTTCTGACCAAGCATTCCCTATGAATATTAGCATTGTTACCATAAATAATTTTGCAAGTTCCAGTTATGTGGGAGGTTCCAACTCAATGGACAAATTAACTCTTGCTTAATTCTGTAACCATGTTTTTCGATTTTAATGTGCAGACAAGTCACCTGAGGATCTTATTAAAATGCAGATTCTGAATCTGTAGGTCTAAGGAAAGGCCTGAGATTTTGTGTCTCTAGCAAGTTGCCAAGTTATGACAATATTTCTGGTTCAAGGACAGCCTTTGAATAGTACTGTGCTGTAGTCTTCTAGCATCCCTTTGATTTGCTCTCTAATGATGTACATGACTGATTTCTTATAAGTTTTTGTTATTACTATGTATTAAATTTTATCCTGCCAATATTCATGTGTTGAAGCCCTTAACCCCAATATACCTGTATTTGGAAGTAGGGCCATCATGGAGGTAATTATGTATAAATGAGATCATAAGGGTGGGTTCATGACGTGATAGGATTAGTGTTCTTATGGAAAGAGACCCCAGAGAGCTAGCTCTCATTTCCCTCTCTTGCCATGGGAGACACAATGAGAAGGTGGCCATCTGCAAGTCAGAGAGAGAGGTCTCTAAACTGAATCAGATGGCACCTTGATCTTGGACTTCTCAGTCTCCAGAACTGTGGAAAATAGATTTGTTGTTGGAGCCACTCCAGGCTACGGTGTTTTGTTATTGCAGCCTGAGCATACTGATACAGTTATTGTTCTTCTCTGTCTTGTTTTGTTTTCTTCACTGCCACATATCACCTGAAATGAAATTATCCAGACTGAAAGGCCAGTGTAACCAGGGCAAGATCAAGTTTTCAACTGTTGCCCCAAACCCTATTGTGACTGCTATATCATGAACCAGCATCAACTGAATTAAAGACAAAACATGATGCTTTGTTCATTTTCCCAAAAAAAAAAAAGCATTTAATTTTCGTTAGTTACCATTCATGTTATAAAGTAGATATCTGACACAGCTTTCTAAAGCCCTTAGGGATTTCAAGCTGATTAGCTAAAGAGTTCCACCTAGTTGATAAGGGCCATAACCTCTGCCATGTCATTCCACCCCATATTTTGACCAGAAAGATGCATATAACTGCAGACTATAATCCTGGCTCTTTCATCTCTTGAAATATGGCAGTCTTGGCTACTGTCAATCAGTTGCTTTTCTCCCCCTTGCTTTTCTACTCATGGACCAGGTCATCAATCTGTAAGTGTCAGGGAAATAAATTGAGGTGCTACCTCAGAGAAAGCTGGAGGGATCTATTAAATAACAAGAATATCTTATAAATTATGAAAGTACAAAATGTCAGTGGGAACAAACTTACTTTGTAAAATAGAAATTTACTTTTTACCAATGTTGGATACAGTCAAAGTCTTTTGACTCTAACACAGTGTATGTTCAATGAAGTTGACTCTGCTCCCTGAATGTTAAATACATGGATACCTGAACTTAATTTAACATGTTAAAAAATAGGTATTAAGACCTAACTTGAATACTTCTTTCACATTATGGAAATAATTATTATATTCTATCATGGACTACTTTATTCTTTTACAAAAAATCATATCTATTTCCAGAAATTTTCAAAAACACCTTTAAAAGGAACATATACACAAGGCACAAACATGGAAGTTAAAATGAGGTTATAGAGACCAAATATATTAACCACAATGACTAATTTAGTTGCTATATTGGCCTCCACTTGGCAAGATTTATCAGTAGCTTTTTTTTCCCCCAGCACTTACTTAAAAAAACAAAAAGTCATTTGGAATATGAAGCTACATGGATAGTGTTTTCAAAAGTAGAAAAGTTATTTACATATGATATTTCTTGTAATAACTTGAAAAAAAAGTCACTGATATAAGCTGAAGTAGCCTTCCACTGATCTATCTTTAACCAAATACTGAATTTGAGTTACCTAAAGGAAAGTGTGCAAAATGTGATTTTCTCCATTTTCTCCCTACTTAAATTTCTTACAGTTTTGTTCTTCAAATTATAAGCTTTTTCAAGAGCATTTAAAATATGATTCTTTTATTTAAATCTGAGTCTACATATCACTTTGAAAAGTTCACATCAAATGAAAGAAAAAATTATAGAACGCATATTTTGTTGAGCTAATGAAGAACAAAAATCTTCCTTTTTCCTCTAGTCTCAATCTTTTTTGAAAATGGGGCAGATGCCCATTTCCTGCAGAGAATTGCAGAACTGGAACACGCAGCTGCCAGTTTTGACTTTCTGCCATGTGCAGAACTGTTATATCCCTTGGGGTGGAGGTTAGAATTCTGATCTATCCTCCATCTTCACTCCACAGAAAATTCCTCCAAAGGTTTACTTGTGCTGGGTATCCAATCCTCCTTATCAGAGAATCAAGTTCCTTGTTGATACAGATTTTATTCTCAATACATTCAAGTGGTTTTCCTTTGCTCGATAGTACATCTTTTGCCTGGCTCAATGTAAACAGGGTTATTCTATAATGAAAAAATTCATTGGGAAGGATTTTTAAATTTATAACTTCTCCTGAATACAGAATGAACATCTACTTTAAACTTTAAAAGAATTATTAGCTATTGACCAAATGTTTAAGGACACGTTTTTGGTACTAGTTTCCTGGTTATCAAGTTCCTTAATTTAATAAACATCAGGAGATGCATTATCATTATGGAATAAATCATCTGTGAAATTTGCTATTTTGAACGAAATAGTTCCTGGAAATATAATCCTTTCTATTTATTTTTAAACCAAAGTAATCTCTGAAAACAAAATCAGTTGCACAATGTCAATCTAGACACTTATTTAAAAAAAAAGAAAAGAAATATTTTAGAGAATATTTTAAAATCTGGAAAAGTTTCTAAATGCCTTATATCAACCCAGGAACTTTCATTTTAGCAATTCTATTTTCCAGTACTTTCACTTATAAGTATCTTCAAATTGAAATCTAAAGAGGATATCCACACATGCTTATACATATATAATAGTGAATATATTTTAAATGGCATATGAAATATAAAAATAGAAATCCAGTTTAGTGGAAAAACTATATACCTTTCTCTCCGCATCTTATTTTCATTTGACAATGCTTATGCTTTATCTTTTGCTACCTAACAGCTTGGCTACACAAATGAAACATAGCTAAAAGGCCTATTTGGCTTCCAGTATTTAAATAATAACAAAATGGTGCCCCAGGGAGGTTGCATTGTTGTCTCTGGAGAATATGGGTTGGGATATTCCTATGGTGTTTCTTACCTGTGATTGGCCAGGATTCATGGAGGAGAAAATCTCTTTGCTTGTATTCCCAGACCGTAAGAATAATACTGATAACACCATTGCAGACAAAAGTCTTGGATTTTTATTATTTATTTATTTATTTATTTATTTATTTATTTATTACAATGCTCACTAGCCTTGCCTATTTCATTATGCATATTAAAGAGCACTTAGCTTTAATTTGTCAGATTTAGCAGCCTTCCACAGAGGAAGAAAAACACTGATGTCCTTTTTGTGCCTAAAATTATTAAGTGTTTTCATATTGGAAAGACATTTCATTTGATCTTTCTTCTCAGAATAAGACTGAAATATATATATATATATATTTTACTGAGGGTGAGAGGTGCAGGATTAAATGCAGTGATGAGATTTTGAGCCAATGTCCACTACTCTTGTCTTGGCATTGAAACATCTTTAAAAATGCGGTATGATGGGGGGAAAGAAGTTAAACTAAGCAGCAGTGTTCAAGGCCCATCTACACATGAATCTAAGAGTCACATAAGAGTGATTTTTTTAAAAAACTGAATAAATTGAAACCAAGAAGTGACCAAATTTGACATTTTGAGAACACTGAGAATGGCCAAAAGAGCCAGAAAAATTAAATAAGTAATTTCCCAAAGATGCTTTATTTTCTTTACTCAATACAAGGCAACAAACATTTATTAATTTCTCAGTGTGTTTTAGGTCTTAAGTCAAGTGTTTCACAAACATTATGTTTATGTTTCATTCCCCAACTCTATAAAACTCAGAGGTGAATAAAGTGAACATGCAAGGAATAACGGTCACACAATGGAATGCATGCTTTGTTGGCAACATGAAGAAAGAGCTATCTCACCCAAGAAATAAGAATAAACATATATTAATTCCATCAAAGAAGAAGAGGCCAGAGAAGTCTTCAAAAAGGAAGCAAACCCAAACGCATATTCTCTAAAAACATGATGGAGAGACCAAACAAAAACAAAGAGCAATTTGGCTAGAAGGCTAGGTGGAGGTGAGGTTTCACAGAGGAGTGGAAGTGGCTTCAAGGAAGAATATGTCAAAAATGGCTGGGGCTAGATTTTGAAGAGCCTTAAATGTTAGAATAGGGAGTTTGGACTTTATAAGGCCCTTGGAAACAAGGCCCTTGAAAGAAAATTTTTGTAGGAGGGGAAATAGTATATTCTAGTTTGTGTTTTAGAAAGAAAACTGTAGATGGAGACTTAAATGGAAAAAAAGAGATCAGAGGTACCCAATGCATTCCCAGATAAGAGGGCAATGGCTGAGCTATGGCGATGGCTATGTTACTTAGCAAGGTAAAACGAATTTGAACATTACTCAGGGCGTATTCTGTTGAAAAAGGAATGATGAGGCACTGAAATGTAAGCAAGTGTTTATTATGGCATCTTAGAATTGCAACTTGGGGAGCACATATCTGGGTAGAAACTCAAAAAGTATCCCATTGAGGGACATTTAAAGGAAAAAAATGTGGAAATAGCAATGGATTACAGAAGTTGTTTTTCAATTACTTTAATTGGAGGGTAAATTTGAATTTATAAACTCATTTGCTTACCTAGATTATCTCATCAGGTTTTAGGAAAAAAAACACTTTTTTTTTCATAGTCCTCAGAAAGTCTTTCCTCAGCTGTCTCTAGCACTTTGGCTTCCTCTTGGTGTCAGTGAAGGTTCAGCAGTTTAACAAAATCTCTCAGCAAAGACATGGGGGACTCAGGTGGTCTGGTAAGCAGTGGTAACCTTTCCTTCACAATTCCAAATATCACTGGCCCAGAGTGATTCACTTTGAAAGGAGATTTGGAAAATTAATCAGTGTGGGAAGTAATCCAATTTTATTTATAGCCCATATAAAGCACTTACTAGATGCAAGTCACTCTTCCTAAGTAACTTTACAAATATTGGCCTATTTAATTCTCATACAAAAAGCTTATGAGGTGGGCCCTATCCTCCTCCCTATTTTGCAGGTAAGAAACTTCTTGCTTACCCAGGATCTCATATTAAAAAGAGGCAGAGCTGGGATGGGAACCATTTGGCTTTGTAAGGACTGCAATCTTCCTATTAGAATCTCCCTGGCCAAGGGGACTTTCAGTTCTCAGCATATTAATGCATCTGAATGGACTTAAAGAGATTTTTAAAAACCAACTTTATTAATACTATCATTTCCTATGTACATTTGTTCAGAGAAATCTTTTTTTTCAACTTTTTAAATTCCATAGAAATAATGCCCCATAGAACTTATTTTAGAAAATAATAAAAAAAATAAGTCATTCTCAAGTAGAAGCAATACATGTTGGTAACCAAAATTCACTTCAGTATTCTACTTTAAACTGTTTTTTTTTTTATTTTAATGTTATTATATCAACACAATCATGGATTTTACAAGGAGACTTTTGATTATATCAATGTATATATTCTTTTTCATATTATTTCAGTAAAGAAGAGAGGGTTGGGGGACCTGGGTGGCTCAGGTGGTTAAAGGTCTGCCTTTGGCTCATGAAATGATCCTAGAGTCCTGGGATCAAGCCGCACATTGAGCTCCCCACTCAGTGGGGAGCCTGCTTCTCCCTCTCACTCTGCCTCTTCTCTCTGCTTGTTCTCTCTCTTTCTCTCAAATAAATAAAGAAAATCTTTCGAAAATTTAAAAAAGAGTGTTGTTTCACTATAAAATAGGAAAATCAGAAGAAAAAGAAAGATAAGGTACAAGAAAGGAAAAATAAACAAACAAACAAAATAATGCACCAAGCTCTTCTCTAGATCTAAGTCATCAGTTAAGATAAAATATTATAAGAACTTCCATAAGTTCCACGGTTGCTCTTGGACTTGCTCTGAATCCTGTGTCATTTTTCTTGGTTTTCTTAACCTTTGACTCTTACCTATTTAAGCATCATTATAAACCTGGAAGTTGATGGCATTGTGAATAATCAGGATTAGTCTTTCCTTGAGACTAAAGAAAAGAAGAGACGAAACAAGAAAGTGCAGAAAGTTGGTTTTATACAGGCCATGAAATTTGAAATTCCTAAACTTGAGATTTGATCTTACTTTATCCTAGTAACCCCATAAGGTAGATATTATTATTAGGCCCATTTACCAGAGGAAGAAACTGAGGTTGAGAGGGGTAAATGGCTAGGGCTTGGGGGCAGGTGACCATCAATCACATTGGCATCATTATCATAGCAGTATTTTCAACACTTATGGAACCTTCTATTTTCTAAGTATTTTACAAAGCTTTTTTCTGACATATTAGTTTCAGGTGTACAACATAGTGATTCAACAATTAGCTACATTACTCAATGCTTATCACAAGTATAGTTATCATCTGTCACCATGCACAGTTATTACAATATTATTGACTATACTCCCTATCCTGTATTTTTCATCCTTGTGACTTACATATTTTAGAATCAGAAGCTTGTACCACTTAGTCCCCTTCATCTATTTTGCCAGTCCCTCTCCCTCTCCCATCTGGCAACCACCTGTTTTGATACTTGCAAATTTAGTTATTTTTTGTTTGTTTTTATTTGTTTTAGATTCTACAGTAAGGTGTAATCGTAGGGATTTTGTCTTTCTCTGTCTGACTTATTTCACTATCATAATACCCTCTAGGACTCCTCAGGTCCACCCATGTTTTGAAATGGACAGATTTTATTCTTTTAATGGCTGAGTAATGTTCCATTATGTGTATGTGTGTGTGTGTGTGTGCATACCACATCTTCTTTTTTTTTTTTTCCACATCTTCTTTATCCATTCATCAGCTGATAGACACTTGGTTTGCTTCTCTATCTTGGATATTTTAAATAATGCTGCAATAAATACAGGGGTGCATATCTTTTCAAATTAGAGTTTTCATTTTCTTTGGGTAAATAGCCAGAAGTAGAATTACTACATTGTCTGGTACTTCTATTTTTTTGTTTTGAAAAATGTCTATACTGTTTTTCATAGTGGTTGCATCAACTTATATCCCTACCAACAGTGCACAAGGATTTCCTTTCTCCACATCCTCCCCAACACTTGTTATTTCTTGTTGTTTTGACCCTAGCCATTCTGACTGGTGTGTGATGATGTCTCATTGTATTTTTGATCTGCAGTTGTCTGATAATTAGTGATGTTGAGCATTTTTTTCCGTATTAAGCTCTTTACATGCATAACCATGTATAATTTCACATCAACTTTGTGAAGTAGGCCCTATTATAGTCCTTATTGAAAAGGTGAGTAAACTGAGAAATAGAAGGTTAGTAACTAGCTCAAGGTCACATCTAGCAAGAATAAAATCAGGATTCTAATTCAAACAGGCTGGCACCAGAGTGCAGATTCTCAACCACCCCACTATGTACTGCCAATATGGGATAGAGGTAACAGTCAAGGCAGAGGAAAGGGCGTCATCGAAAAGTTTGTAGAATTGTTTGTCCTTAAACTAGCAGAGTGTAATATACTTGTCTCTTTATTTATCTCTCTCCTCCACCATACTATTGGCTTCATCAGAGCTATGTTACAGCTGTACTGGTGTGACCACCTAGTATACCTCTCGATGCACAGAAGATTTTATGAATGATTCTTGAATGTATCAATAAATGAATGAAGAAAGCCATGAGCTGCTGTGTGTGTTAGTTGTTAGTTGTAAAGGACTTTGGCTCAATTGTATTAAAATTAAATTAACCTCTTGGGTTGTACAAGGCCCCAAGGAACTGCCTTCTTCATTCCAACTGCCTCACAGTGCCTTTGTCCCTTATCCAGGTATGTAATTCCTACAACAGTGGGGGACATTCTTCCAGGGTTTCCCCAGCCTGTCCCTTGGAGCAGTTCAATTTCCCACCCACTATAATGCCTCATGATGTATTTTCACATATGTCATCACAGTTGATTCTCATAGCAACTCTGTGCAGTAGACGGTATTTTTATTTCTCTCTAGAACTCAGAGAATATCAGTAAGTTGCAGAGCAGCAAATCCAGTTCTCCTGTAACTCTCTAACTTTCCTGAATAAGTATGCAACTACCCCATTTCATACCATAAGGTGAATTACTATCAGGCATGTCTGCCAGAACAATTCATGACGAGACATGTGAAAGCACACACGAAACATTTTCCACAATGTGTGATTATTTTAAAAAGGAAGTCCCTTTCGAAAATCAACTGGACCAATTTCACCAGATTATGGTTTACACTAATCATAAATACACAAATGAATCATACACTTGATTTTGCATTGAAACTATTTTTCTCAAGAAAATGGGCCAAATGAGAATACTAAATGTGAACAAATATCAAACTAGTATAAGTTCAAGAGACAGCAGAATATAGTGATTAATAGCACAGACTCTGAACTAAGAAGGGCTGGTTTAAATTCTGGTTCAGCCATGTATTAGTCTGCAGTCTTGCTTACTTAACTTCTCTGGACCTTAGTTCCTTATGTGTAAAAAGTTATAGTATTAGTATATACCACAGAGGTTTGCTGAGAGGATTAAATAAGCTAATGTATGTCTGTAATGTCAACCACATAGTAGGCATTATGTGAATTTATCTATCAGTATTTTTCCTGTATTGTGTATTTTCATAGGCTTTGGGGAAAAAAGTAAGTACTAAATAAAATATTGAATTTTTTATCTCCTGACCTCCCTGTTTAAAATAAATAAATAAATAAATAAGTGTGTGTGTGTGTTTGTATACACACACACGCGTGTGAACAAAGAAAGTCATGGAGAAGTCTCACTGACAGATTTTACCCTGCTGAAGATGTTAAATGGCCTTATTTGCTTTCTCCTAATCAAGCAGTTCTAATAAGCTTGATCAGCTTTCCCTCCCCCAACCCGCTGCTTTGTAGTAGAAGTTAAAAAAAGAAAAAATCCTTCTCCCTTAACTGCTCTAACATTTAACAGTCACCAAGAGAAACTGTTCCATCATGATGTCTTCCGAGTTAGTGGACTGGAACAAATTCAGCTCGTTTAATCGTATGGCATCAGGCAGTGCTGAAAATGCAATTTGTTGTGAAATTTGTTTTTGCATTTGCTATTAGAAGCCAAGTGTTCAGCTCTTTTGCAGCTCTCCACTGGACCTTATCAGGGAACATACTAGCTGGAGGGCATCAGTGGCACCAATCACTCAGAAGGAAACCCAACAGCTGTGGATTTGACAGCTGGAGTAAGTCTGATGTCCATCAACAAATATTCAGGATACCTTGCACTTCTCCTTAGTTAGTAGGAGGCAGGCAGCACTCTGTTGTGTTAGGAGTGTGAGTTCTTTTATGGTTGCCATTTTGTCTGGAGGATTGTAAACCCTGGAACCGGTTTAGATTTGTCTACTGTTCTGCCAGACACTTGCCATCATTCTTTTTATAAAAATACATAAAAATGAAGTAAGATGAAAATTTAGTCCCTCTGTATTCAAATATACTAACACGTTATGCTGAAAGGCACACTTCCCAGGAAAGTGACTAGGCCTTTAGCAAATAAAAGTGCTAACAAAACTATAACTACTCAAAAAACATTGCTAAATAAGGAATAAGCATTGCTATAGAAAGGGAAAGGAATCTCTTGGAATTTATTGCATTTTTCCTTCTTATACATTGTCATAAGGACCTATGTTCAAGAATGTTAGGGACACTCTGTTGGGTGCTAAATGTGCCTTTTAGCATAACATATCAGTATATTTGAACACAGAGGGACTGAAATTTATACCTTTGCAACATGTTTGTAATAAATGCAGCTGAATCCCCCAAATCATTTGTATCTAATCAATGGTGCTATCTTAAAAAAGAAAAGGAAAATAGCAGCTTTTGGCTTTCCAAGTGTAGTTTTAAATTAAATGATTATAAGTGTAATTAAAGCATAAACCATTTAAGTTAGCACAGAGTACTTTCAAATACTCACCCTGCACAATTAATAGGGCAGCACTGTGTTCTGTGTTAACTTTTGTCCCTATCGCCTCATGAAAACAAGGAGCTCTTCCCTGTTGCCTCAAATCACTGTTTCTCCCAAGTCCACCCATGGCCCTGTTTCTTAGTTAATGATACCTGAAGTATTTACTCCTCTTAGTTAATGAGTTCCACAAAAGAGAATTAAAGTCAATCCTCTGTAATAAGATCTCTAACAGAACCTGAAACCATGGCCTATAGTAGTTTATTAAACCATCTTGAGAAGGCAAGGTTTAGAACTTTCACTTAAGAGTCTATCTCAGGACTTTGTGTGCATTGTTGAATCTTCATCTAATACAGAGTAGTGCTACAGTAAGGAAAATTTGAATCAGCATCCACTCTTAACCGGACCTAAAGAGATAGGTCACTGTTACAGAAATTAGAGCCTGTAGAATCTTACAGCTCTTCTGGCTAATCCCTCATTTCATGGGCAGAAACTCCAAGCCAAAGGAGGTGAAGTGATTTACATAAAGTCACATCATGTAGACAGAAAGCCAGGTCTAATCCCTGCTCCGGTGTTCTTTTTGCCACATCCACTTTCTAAAAGCAAAGTAGAAACTCTCTTAGAATGTAAAGGGTTAAAAGGTTGTGTTACACAAAAGGGACACACCACCTGCTTTCTCAGTAGGATTGATTATATCCAATAATTCATATGCATGTCAGTTTCTTAACTGATAGTCAAATCATGGTCATTGAGTCTGTGAGTGGGGCTGAGCTATGTTCACAAAATACTTCTATCTTAACATGCCAGGATTTCTTGTTCTCTCTTATATTTTTCTCCCAACTCTCTATTGATTTGCCACAGAAGGTATTTTTTAAATGGAATGTGCAAGCAAGCAGTTAAGTATTTGCTTTGCTGCTCAATTGATTTGGCCCAAGTACGTTTGCAGAAATATATACCATCAGTAGATTTAAAATCACACATCGTATACAAACAGATTAAACCATGAGGAAGCACATTAGGAAAGTGTAGAGTAACTAAAAAAAAAAAAAAAAAAAAAAGGAAGAACTAGCTTGAAATAACTGTTTTAGCATCAAGGATAATCACAAATAAGCCTGGGGGGGGGGGGGGGTCGGGCAGAGGAAATTTCATACGTGTTAGCAATATTACCATTTTTCCCCTCAGTTTTTGTCAGTATTCTTACAGCAGTTATTAAACTTTTTTTCTACAAATATGCTAATAGAATATTATAAACAATAAGAACATTGGTAAGAACATGAAAACCACCAAATAGTTATATACACCATTAAAACACAAACATCTTTATCCTTGTCTATGGCGCATATTGCCCTTATTTAACACAGCAAAATAATTATTCTGTTTTTGGCAGAATCTAATTTTGGTGCTGTTATTTTCATAAAGAACCAAAATGGACTAGTATATTCAAGAAGCAAAAAAAAAAAATTGTTTTTAAAGTGTATGGGTAAAAAAAAATGTATGGTTCATTAAGCTTGAGAAACCAACATAAAACACTTAAAAAGAGCGGATATTAGAATTTTATAGAATTGGTTTGAAATCCTGTCTGCAAGCCTTAAATAGTTGCATAACCTCCTAGCTTGTCTAGGAACAAGGTTTTTTATTTTAAAAACAAAATAATTATACCTACTTCATAGGGTAGCTGTGAGGATTAAATGAGATAGATAACATATGCAAAATGCAGCAGAGAACCTTTGACAGAGTAAGTACCAAAAAATATATTATTATTCTACAAAACATACTACATGTTATTACTAAGAATCTAATTATTAAGACTCTCTGGTATATATAAAAAATTCTGTGGTTTAAAGACCTTATAGTTCAACTTCTTAATATTGCTGATTAGGAAACTCAGTGCCAGAGAATTTAAATGATTTCTTAGTGCCAGTTTCAGAGTAATTTTAGGGATTATTAAATTTAATTTAGTTTTATAATTACATAAATGTTTACATATTTTCAAAGTAAAAATTAAAACAAACTGGTAAATAAAGGGAACAGATTGAATATTTATCCTATTTCCTCTATATGAATTAAAACATAAAAATTAGTCTTAATTTCTATGTCTATCTCCTCTTTACTTTCTTGCCTATCCTACCTTTCTCTATCAGAAGCTTTAAAAAAATGGATTTATGGTTTGTCCCCTCAGTTAAAAAAAAATGCAAGCAGGTGCCTTAATATAACCTTTCTTTCTTAGATGAATAATAACATACTGTGTACTTGTCTCTTCCTTGCCTTTTACTCAACAATATACCATAAAGATTGCTCCATAGCAATTCATAGAGATGTCCCTCATCCTTTTCTGTTTCATGTCTTTCTGTTATATGGATGCACCATAATTTTTATTTAATCAGGCTCCTACTGATGGACATTTGAGTTATTTCAGGTTGTTTCTGCTATTACAAATAGTCTTACAATAAGAAACTTTGTGTATACATTGTTAGGTGTGTTTGTGGTAGATTTCTAGAATTGGGATTTCTGAGTCAATTTGGCTAAATGTTGCCAAATCTTCCTCTGTGGTAGTTGTACCATTTCACATTCCTACCAGCAATGTAACAGAGAGCACGCTTCTCCACAAGGTAAATCTTCACAAAGTTCTACCAACATTATATGCTGTGAAATCTTTGGGTATTTTTGTCAGCCTAATGGCTTTGGTTTACATTTTCCTTATTATGAACAAGTTTGAGTATCTGCCTATGACAAAGAACCATTTGCATTTTTTGAACTATTTAATTCTCTAACCTACTTTTCTATAAGATGGTTGATATATATATTTTTTAATTTTAGTAACTTTTTTCTATTTTAGGCAAATACAATCTATTTACTGACTGACACCTCCCAAATTAATATCCCCAGCCCTGACTACATGGAACTGGACACTTATATATTCAATTAACAACTCTCATCTCTCCACCTGCTTGTCTATTAAGTATCTAAAATTTAACAAGCCCAAAATAGGACTCCTGAATTCTCACCTCACAGGAGCTCTTGCCTCCTGTCATCCTCCACTCTGTAATAGCAGCTCCCTCATTCCAAGTTTTTAAAGCCAAAAAGTTAGAGCATCCTTGATCCTCTTTTTTTTTTTTTCATTTAGCTAGCTGACTCTGTCAGCAATTTCTCTTCATCCTACTTTCAAAATCCAGAATCCTACTACTTCCCTTCAAAACCATTACTTTAACTCTTATGTAATAAGCCACTATCTCTCACCTGGATTATTGCAGTAGCCTCCTACCTGATCACCCTTGCCTCCTTGTCCCCTCACCCCAATTCACATTCACATTATAGCCACAGTGTTCTTTTAGGGACATGAGATATCATGTTATATCTCTGTTCACTCTAATACCCCCCACTCATCATCAAATCCAAAGTCCTTTTTAGGTCCCATAAAGATATATGTCATCTGTCCCCCCATCCTCCATCACTACTCCTCTGACTTGAGCTCCTACTTCCTTCCCTAGAATGCACTCAACTCCAAAAAACATTGCTCTCCTGTTGTTATTTATCAAACTCATCTCAAGGCTTTAATTTGCCAACCCATATATCTGGGATGCTCTTCTCCCAGATATCACCATTGCTTACTAGCTCATCTTCTAATTTGTGCTTATAATATACCACATCACTAAGGCCCTCCATGAAACCTGAAATTTTGATAAGCTCACTCTCTTTTTTCATGCCCCTCCCTTAAAGGCCCTTAGGACTAACTGGCATAATGATGTGCTTACTATGTGGATTACTTCTTCCCCAACTATAGAATAGACATTTATCTAGTTTACTGCTGTATCTGCAATCTTCTAGAGCCATGTTTGGCACTAAAGTAGGCACTCAATAGATTTTTTTATACGTGAGTGAATGGATTAATAAAAGAATGGATAAATACAAAGTTGTATTTTATTGACTTTGCAATTACATCAGACAGAAGTATCTGTGAGTCAGTATAATGATGAAAACTGAAATCCATAAGAAAGGCATAAAAATGTCTACTTGCTATTAGGAAATGTTGGTCCATGTCACCTCAGAAAAATTGAAGAAAAATCTCTTGATGCTTTGTTTTATAAGTTTCTGTGGAACAATAATTTATACAGAATCTGAATTTTGTGACACCTTTATGGACATTATTATTATTATTTAGAAGAAATTGAGCATGAATCCTGAGTAATGTGTTTTCAAGAATTTAGAATTAAATACTAATTCCTGCTCATCAAGAACATGAAATGGAAGGGCAAGGGCACCTGGGTGGCTCAGGCAGTTAAGCATCTGACTCTTAATCTCGGTTCAGGTCTTGATCTCAAGTCACTAATTAGTTCAAGCCCCACATTGGGCTCCACATTGGGTGTGAGCCTACTTAATAATAGTAATAAAAAAAGGAATATGAAATGGAGGTCAGTCTGAAGTTCAGTGCAAACTAGTAAAGTGCCTGGTTCATATTTACAGTATTATATGATTACATGAAAAGCACTGGCTTGAGTTGTTTGAATTAAATGTTTATATGATGTTCTAACATGAATATAAAATTATTGGAATTCATTTGGAAATGAGAATTCTTCCTACCTGCTGTTTCTTAGTTAAGAGAAGATTCAAATTCATTTCAAGAAGACACTGTTTTTTCTTTAATAAGTGATTTATAATTTCACTGGTTTTAATTTACTGTAAGCAAAGCATCAGATTAGTAATGTGTTTAATATGAGTTATTAAGTTCCCATTAGACTAAATTACCACCCCTAGAGATCTGCAAAAATACTCTGAATTAATTTGCATTCTTCAATGGCCACATACTTCACCTTTTGTTAAAAGCCATGGGCACTTTAGGATATATATCCTAATATGGTCCTCCAAAACAGTAAGCCATCTTATGAACTCCAAAATTCTTAGGTCTGTAAATTGTTTTGTAATAATAATATGGGGTTAAATTTAGAAATGGCTCTTGAAGATTAATTTTGATGTTTTTGTATATATTAGTCCAGTTTCCAGGTAATTTATGTCCAAATCCATTTTCAATAAGCTACAAAAGGATATAAACATGTAGACTTTGTGTTCTTTCCAATTGCATCTAATGCCATCAATTTAAAACCACCTCCTAAATGATTTAATATTTAGTTCTAAATATCTTCATAAGCATACATAATCTAAACATTATATCTGTAAATCTTATCAAAACTGACCCAGAACTATGTATAGTTAACCTACTCTATAGTTGAAAGCAAGGGGCTTATGAGTGTTGCCTATGGAACTTGAGACTACAGTAATGCTTACAAGTAAGAAATAATTTTTAAAGTATCCATGTGAGACTTTGTCAAATATGAATGGATTAAACTAGCTGACTTGGTCTTCTTAGAATAGCAGATTTAACATCATCAATAAATGTATTAACTTGATTTTATGGTGATAATTAAGAGTACTTCAAAGAAGGTGAAAAATCTCCAGTAGACTGTTTTATAAAGAGACATGTTTGCAGTGAAAAATATGGTCATTGGAAGCATCAGACATATTAACTAATGAAACAAGACCTGTGCATGTTTACTAACCACATTTTTGCAAAGCAGATTTACTAACTCAATTCCTCAAAGCTAAAGAAGGTATCAGGCTGGATTAGAAATCAGGAGTCCCTACTGAACTCACATGATGAGCTCACATCTGTTCCCTGGTGTATGGCATTAATTTTAGCAGTAATGCAACCAGTTTTAATCTGAGTTTACCCAGAAAGGCACTGGATCACTCAGGGCAAAATTTCAGTGTTCCCAATTTAATCTGATCCCCAAATCAGAAACATATCGTCCCTGTCTAAATCCACACTGTAAATAATAAGACCTCTGGAAGCAGAGAAAGCCAATGTCTATGGTTTCATTTTCTTCTTCTTCAAATCCGTCTTATATGCTACTGCCAAATTAATCTTTCTAGAGTACTTCTCTAAAACAGTCATTTTTCTGTGCAAAAATTTCAATATATCCGAAGACCTTCTTTATATTAAAACACTTGTTGTTTGTCTGAGTCTGTAAAAATACCTGCTTGGTATATTAGAAGCTGAAAAAAAATGTAAAGAAGAAAATTTAAACTACCTGTAATCCAATTTGGGTTAAGAGTAATATGGCTGTTACAGAGATGGAGAGAATGGATTAAAAGGAGGAAAACTGGGGATGGAAACAAATAGTTGGAAAGCCATATTGCAGCAGCCTAGGGAAGAGGTAGTAAGCCTAGAAAAGATGTAATAAGATGTAAGAAGAACCTGAACTGTAACAGTGAGATTAAGGAGGTGGGATTAAAATTATATTTAAGAGATAAACTAATGACTGATAGAGGGATAGGAAGAAATAATCTCAAGTTTTCTAATTGGAGAAAATTTATAATGATGAGGTGAAAAAGAGAAACATTGAGATTCCCTTGAGATATATGGAAAAGCATAGCATAAAATGTGTGCATTTTGGTGGGTCATGTTTTAGAATGGAATAAATCCAAGTTTTACTGGATCATGACTTGGAGTGCATGATCTAGTTTGAGTTTCAGGTAAAAGGGGAAAAATCTATCTGATTTTTTGGAATTGTTTTGAAGTTTAAACCAGATAAAGTGCCCCAGCAGTAACTAGCACATATTGTTTGCTCAATAAATCACAGTTATTAGCATGATTATTGTTTCTAGACTGAGATGACAAATACGCAATTGAAAATACATGTCTAGCACTTCACAGTTATGAAGACTAGAGATATAAATATCATTGCTGATATGATAGGAGAATAAAAGGTAATCCAGGAATTGGAAGAAACCGTATCTGAGGACAGTACCCTGCAGAAACATCAAAATTTAAGGGGTGGACTAAAGATCAGTCAGAAAAGGACTTTTAATTAAATGAAAGTAAGAAAACCAAGCTTCAAAGGCAGGATCGGAGTGGCCAAAAATGTAGTCCCCACATGTGAAATTGTGTTCTGTGCTAACTGAGCACATCCTCCTCAGGTCAAGATTTGTGCAACAGTCCAGAAGATCACTTGATAGGATCTTATTTTCTCAATAGAAATGCCAATCATGCTGCTAATCCACAACTGGATTAGAAGTCTCAAGGTAACAATTAATGGTATACCACTATGCCCTCCCAATTAAAGAAGATTCTGACAAAAGAGGAAACTATTGAGCAAACTTGCACCTGATATAATATGGCTTTTTAAAAGTCTGGATGTAATAACTTGAGACAGTTTGCTTTGAGGCATTTCGTGTAACTTTCAACTTGATCCAACAATAGTAGAAGACTGAAGAAAAGCTATCAGGGACAGTTTTAATATCTCCTACTGAATATGGAAGATATATAGAGGAAAATTGAGAATCTTTAAATACCTAGAGATGTTAAAGGGAAGTATATAATTAATTTGTAACCAGCTTGCATGGAGACTTTTGACTAGTATGTTGAAAGGTAAGAAAACAATAGATTTGACAATAAGACTCATGTTGTAATATAATATAAATTTATAAAGTAAAGAGATTCCATCTACATTAATTAACATTGCTGGAAAACTGTAGAGGATTTTCTAACCCTAGTCTCTTCTCAAACATGTTCTCCACATCTGCATGTTCTCCACAACACACTATTCAAGGTCTATCCAACGGCATCTTTTCTATGAAGTCTTTTCTGATCTTCCAATTGAAAATAAGTACCTCTTGCACCATACTTGACCAAAATTTTGCATACACCTCTCTTAGTGTATTCAACATGTTCTCCTTTTTATAATTATTAGTATTTCATAGTCAAAAAAAGTCTTTGAGTGTAAAGATTATACATTATTATGTTATTTTTGCTGTGCACCACACCTCCCACTTCTTTGCTTTCTACACAGCCAGTGATGAGTAGATATGTGGTGTCCATCACCAAAATAATTTAATGACTGGTTATTATTATCATTTCAAACTTGGTTCTCTATCCCAAATAATCAGTTTATTCATGTTAAATTAATCAGGATGGCTTTGTATAGTCTTTTTCAATCAATAGAACATTACTTTCATCATTTAAATGCATTTCTAACATCATAGGACATTTATTAATAAAAATCTTTTTTATTAATCTTTTTTAAAAATCTTTTTTAAAGTGTCTTAGAGAAGTTTGATGTCTGGACTTGATCATAATCTTAAAATAACATAACAATGCTTTTTTTGTTTTTCAATCACAAACTCTCTAGTATTGTACTATATTTGCAACTGGATTTCCTATCCCAGCTTTATTATTTAAAGACATAATAGTTAATATTTTCATTGTTGTTAAGAAAACTGATCAAAATAAACATGGAAATAACAAAATTATTGATTTTTAAATTTGCTGCACTCACCTTTACCAAATAAGTTATCTGTACGAAGATATTCCTTGCTTTTATTCAACATGATAAAAATAAGAAGGATCTTGTCACCCAAATCCAAACACCTGAGTTTATTTCCATTTCCTATCTTCATGTTTCCTTCCATTCAGCTCAGCATTGCTTTTTAATGCTTCCTATTTTCAATACTTATTTCAGTTTTCTTCCTTCTCCTGACATGTCTGTGGTGGAATCTGACAATTTTATATGTTGCTTACAAAAAAGAGAAGAATGCTTTTCTGAAGATGCCACTGTTTGTAGTTAAATAAACCACTTTTCATGATAAGAGTTTTTTATATTTATTCAGAGGATTCCATTCTTTTCCCATATGACTTGATAATGGTCCCACTATTCTAACCCTTCAGTAAAACTGTGTTTAGTATATAATTTGAGATATTTGCAGCATACACTGCTCTTCATATAAAAGGAGATTAGCTTTTTAATAATAGCTTCTTTTGAATTAGGAAAGAATTGCTACAATAGAGAGGGAAGCACATGGAGAAATGTAATAAATTATAGTTTTGTGTAAGCATTAATAATTTCCTTGTTCTGAAGGTTTTTGCAATTTTTTGGTTAGAAGGGAAAGGGAACTGCCACCACTATGCAGCCATTACTTCATTCACTATAGAAGCATTAATGATTATTGGGGCTATTTCTTCATATCTTTTAAAGACTGCATTTTTAGCAGACCTCTACCAACTAGGGATATCATCTGTAAAGACTTAGAGTTGCTTTATTAGTGGTCTAATGAAAAAAAAAATAATGAAATCTGCAACCAGGCAGTGTTGTTTAGAATCCTTTGCTACCTGAGGCAAATTGCTTCACTCTCTGAGCCTTTGGTTTTCTTATCTGTGAGGTAGAAGGATTGTAAAGTTAAATGAAATTACATATATAAAATATCAACTAGCGCTGTTCCTGCAAGTGGACCTAACCAGGCTAAACTATTTTTTATTCTTAGAGATTTAATACCTGCTTGATTCAGATAAAGAAGAGAGTGCTCGTTTTGGAAATGTAAAAAGATGCTACAAATAAAGTGGATCACATTCACACTGGATTAAGTGATAAGGAAATATTTTGCCTCATGTAACAAAAGGTCTAGGAATCAGGAAGAGCCTCAGTGTAGGATATCAAGTTTTTTCTGCTCAAATTCTTTTTCCTTCCTTTTATCCTCTTCCTCATGTTAGCTTTTTTGCCAAGCCACCTCCCTCATAGTCAAAAGACAGCTGCCAGCAGGAACAAGGACAACTCATTTCCTTCCTCACAAGCAGTGGGAGTCAAAGCTGTCACTCAAATGACCTATTAGTCTGTACTTTTGATCTGATTAGGACATCAAAACTTGCACACACCACTGGAACAGTAACAATCCTGTGTATGTAAATAGGTATTATCAATTTACAATCACAAACTAAGGTTCAAAGATTTACTAGATGACACTGTTAAAAAGGAGGAGGGTCGGAATCAGAACACAAGTGTTCTAATTCCATGTTCAGTGATCATAGCAGGGCCATTCAGTTTTATCACTAGGATTATACGTATATGCACACAGGCACATACACCATATATGCATATACACTAGACCTGTATATGTCTCAAGGTAAATGTGTATATATGTATATGTGTATAATTTAGCACCAGTTTTAATAAAACCATTTTTGAAACTTAAGCTACATTTTAACTTACTTGACCTTTTCTTAAGAAATTGACCTATATAGTTTAAATGTTCTGCAGTTCTTTAGTCTTGACATATTTCTGAAATAGTTTTTCTTTTTAATACTATTTAACTAATTTATATTCACCTTTCCAATGAAGTGATCTGTAGGTAAAATATCCTTAGGTTTAATTTAATCTGGATCTTGTTTAGTCAGTTCTCTCCATTTATATATTGGTTCTGGCCTTCTTGTCTTTATTCTTCTACTTGTATAAAGCTGCTGTAAAGCAGCAAAATACTGCAGATGAATCTCATAGCATGGATGTATTTTATGGTCTCTAAGTTTTCTGGTTAAAGACCAAGGTATACGACATAGGTATACAGGATGGCAATTAGATTAGTGATTTTACTTAAGGCAACTGAGTATTTTTCATAAAATACCTGTTTCATACTAAATGTAGGATTTTACAATATGTCACTGAACAAGGGTATGTGCTTAAAAACTGTCTTCCATGTTTTCTAAAACCAATCCCTACACCAGCACTAATATATGCACAGCACACAGAGCCCTTCCTTGTGTTTTACATATATTGCAAAGTATTCTAGATATAACACCCAGTCATCTACTCTTTCTCTTCTTTCTTGGAAGGATGATATAGAGGCTCCTTTTGCACTTATTGTCAGGGAAGCCCTTCATATCTTAACTGACTTTCAGTCCAGGCCTTCTGGATAACACGTGACCTGCTTACCCACACATATTTTTAGTGATACAACGATAATTAATCAAATGTTATATCCTTTTCCATGGCCGAGAAGTTCTCTGAAAAACACTCAAGCTATGATGAATCTGAAAGCCAGAGGTCTGACCTTAGAATCAAAGGCAGACCTTCTTTAATGGAATACAGATAGGAACCAAATAAGAAGCTCTATTCATCTACCTCCAGTCATTTGAAGCTATACAATGTCTAGTCATCTATCCAGAGGGGCAAATCGGATACTTTCCATTAAGATAAGGCACTGATTATAGACACACTCAGGCCGATAGAATCATAAGGTCTCTGTCCAGTTCATTTTTATTTTAGGACATATAGGAATTTGAGACTAGGTTAAAACTAACACCATATGTTTGCATTTGGGCCCATTTCCCTCAGTAACTCTATCCCATTGAAGTACAAAATCTTAGGCATTCCAAGTTAAGTCAGTAAAAATATTTATAAAGAAGTTAAAATTCTCAAGACTAGCTTTATTCGAAGCAAGAAAAAGTTAAAATAGTATGCTTCTACATCTCATGTGTCTACCAACAGCTTCATCTATCTTAAAGGATCTTTAATTTCTAAATGGTTTCATGTTTATAAAATTAATAAAAGAAAGATATATTTATTTTTTTTTGTTTTTTTTTTTCTTGAAACAAATCTTCATTTATTTTCATTGAAAAGGGTTAAATTAACAAATAGAACCACATAAAATGCACATTGACAATATTTAATTTCAAACAATATATGAAGTAAAATAATGAATATGTGTCATAGTTACCACATATATTCCATTCCATAAACTGACAATTTGCTGGTAATTAAGAAAGATATATTTAAAAAAATAAACCTATTTGACAAAAGGCTACAAACTAAAGAGAGCTATACAGTGAAATTTTAAACAAATATTTAAAAGTAGGTTAGAAGAATGAGCAAACTTCATGTTTCAAGCTTGCTTTGATTTTATGGTATATATTTTCAACATAGTGGATTGCATGTGTATATTTATAACCTAAAAATTACCCACTGGAAACTACAGAGGATTGAAAAAATACAGAGCCACAGATCTAAGTGAAATTATAATAATAACTGAACTCAACCAAATATAAGAAAAACAAGATTTGTAACTAAAAATATAAACAAACCTAAATACATGCTTTTATTCCTTTGTACAAAGTCAGAAATCCCCATAGTCTTCCTGTGTTCTTTCACTACAAAACATCTAGTTGAAATTATTCTTTCCCTAAATTAGGTCTTGAGACATTTCAGTATCAGAAATCTGGATGCTAGAAGCATCGATTCTCTTATTTTTTTTTAATATTTTATTTATTTATTTATGATAGAGAAAGAGAGAGAGAGAGAGGCAAAGAAACAGGCAGAGGGAGAGACAGGCTCCATACCGGGAGCCCGACGTGGGACTCGATCCTGGGGCCCCAGAATCAAGCCCTGGCCCAAAGAGAGGCACTAAACCACTGAGCCACCCAGGGATCCCCCTCGATTCTCTTAAAGAAAGAAAGAAAGTGAATATGAGCACAACATTGGTGCATTAAAGATAAGCTTCTCAAAGGATCTTGGGAAAATGGCAGAATAGGAGGAACCTGAGCTCTCCCTATCCAACGTTTCCAAGTAGATGTCATACATATCCAAGTCAATAAACTGGAGAAAATCCAAAGACTATCAGAACAAACTCCACAACTAAATATAGATAACTAAATATAGATAACTAAATATAGATATAGATATAGATAGATATAGATATAGATATAGATATAGATATAGATGATATAGATAGATGATATAGATATAGATATAGATAGATATAGATATAGATATAGATACAGAGGCTGCATTTGAAAGTTCAGGAAGTTCAGACAGAGGGAGGCTGACCACAGGAGGAAGGGATCTATGTGCACAGAGAAATGGTCCCTAGTACTAGGGAGCTCACACGAGGAAAACTAAATCCCATGACATTTAGCTTTGAAAACCAGAGAGGCTAAATTCCATGAGTTGGCATAACCAGTAGGACTTTGAGGCTGGAGCTTTAAAAGTCAGCTGACTCAGGAATGGCTGAGCCTGGAGAGTCAGTGATTACTATGTGCTTTCTCTTAAAGGAATAGCAGCCTGTGTGGAAAGGCAACATAAAATGACAGTTTACACAGTGCAGGAGGACAACCTGGAAGACATCTGTTCTTACTGATTTTGGAGTGTTTGGGGACTTTTCCAAAAATGAGGGAGCTGTAGACACCATTTCCCTCCCCCAACTCCCATCATAAACACAGAGCCAACTGTGAGAGGTGGGGAAGAACAGAGACTTACTACCTAATCTGCTAGCAGCAGGGAGGTGTGCCCTCAATTTCTCCGGAGGACTCACCTACTTCAAATCTGTCAGCATTGGCCCTGGGCTTAGGGCAAATTTTGTTAAAGCCATGTGTGTGCTACACCCAGCCTCATGCCCCAAGCTGCCCTGTCACATAGCACCCAGCATAGGACTAGTAGCCCAGCATGAATTTTGCTAACACAGTCATCCTGCTCAGAAGCTGGCCTACCTGGAACCTACTACTACCACAGAGTAAGCACAGCCCACAACCCACAATAGGCAAGGAGGCAGTACAGACTACTAAAGTGAAAAGAAAAGTGACTAAAAGAAAAGTCACTAAAGTGACTCAGACACAACAGCAGGGGGTAAACAATACATATAAGATACTTGCTTGAAATGCCAGCTTCTGGTGAACAGGAGACACTGCACTTAAGAGCCCCTTCTTCATAAAGTCATTACTTTCAACAACAGAAGACATAACTGACTTTCTTAACATGGAAACAGACACAGAGAGGCAGACAAAATGAAGAGACAGAGAAATCCATCCCAAATGAAAGAACAAGACAAGGCCACAGCCAGAGATCTAAATGGAACAGCTATAAGTAATGTTCCTGACAGAGTACTTAAAGCAATGATCATAAGGATACTCGCTGGACTTGAGAAAAGAATAGAAGACATGAGTGAGACCTTAACACAGAGATAAGGGATAGCATAGCAGAGATAAAAGGCTCAATAAGTGAAATGAGAAACATATTTGATGGAATGAACAGCAGATAGAAAAGCAGAAGAATAAATTTGTAATCTAGAAGACATATTAATGGAAAGTAATCAAACTGAACAAAAGAGAGCAAAAACAATTATGCAAAACAAGAATAGACTGAGGGAACTCAGTGACTCCATCAAACAAAAACATTCATATTATAAGAGTATTAGAAGAAGAAGAGAAAAAAATAGGGGGCCAGCAAATTTATTGAAGAAATAATAGCTGAAAACTTCCTTAATCTGTGGAAGGAACCAAATATCTAGATCCAGAAGACACAGAGGACTCCTATCAAAATCAACCAAAAGTGAACCCATATGAAGATACATTGTAATCAAATTGGCAAAATACAATGATTAAAAAAAAATCATAATCAGAGGGGCAAGACAAAAGAAGAGAGTAACTTACAAGAGAAAATTCATCAGGTTAGCAAGAAATTTTCCAACAGAAACTTTGCAAACCGAAGAGTGTGGCATGATATATTCAAAGTGCTGAATGGGGAAAATCTGCAGTCAAGAATACTCTATTCAGCAAGGCTATCATTTAGGATAGAACGAAAGATAGTTTCCCAGACAAACAAACTAAAGTAGTTTATGACCACTAAACTAGCCCTGCAAGAAATATTAATGGAATGGAAAAGAGAGACCAAAAGTGATATTATAGAGATGGAAAACACAGAAACAGTAAAAAGAATATTTCTGTAAAAAAAAAAACAGACAAGAAAATCCCATAATAAAAGGATATAAAATAAAACACCATGTACCTGAAATATAGGAAGGAGAGGAATAAAGAATGAGTGCAAACTTCTGTCACCATCAACTTAATATAGACTGCTATATACAGAAAAGGTTAAATACAAACCTAATGGTAACTATATATAAAACCCACTAATAAGTGCAGAGTACAGAGAAAGAAATTCAAATATATCACTAAAGAAAATCAGCAAAACTTGAAACAGAGAAAAGATAAGAGAACATTTTCAGAAACCCACAGAACAAATAATAAAAGGACAATAAATCAATACATATCAATTATTACTCTTAATATAAATGGACTAAACACTCCGATCAAGACATAGGGTGACAGAATGGATTAAAAAAAAAAAAAGACCCATCTATATGCCGCCTACAATAGATGCCTAAAGTCACCTGCATATTGAAAGTGAGGGGATGGAGAAACACCTATAATGCAAATGGATATCAAAAGAAAGCCGGAAGGACACCTGGGTGGCTCAGCAGTTGAGTGTCTGCCTTTGGTTCAGGGTGTGATCCCGGGATCTGGGATCAAGTCCCACATCAGGCTCCTTGCATGGAGCCTGCTTCTCTCTTTACCTATGTCTCCCTCTCTCTGTGTGTCTCTCATGAATAAATAAATAAAAATCTTGAAAGAAAGAAAGAAAGAAAGAAAGAAAGAAAGAAAGAAAGAAAGAAAGAAAGCCGGAGTAGCAATACTTATATCAGACAAATTAGACTTTAAAACAAAGACTGTAACAAGAGATAAAGAAAGACACTGCGTTATAATAAAGGGATTAATCCCCCCAAAAAAGATATAACATATGTAAATAATATGTATCCAACATCGGAGCACCCAGATACATAAAACAGTTAATAATAGACACAGAGGAACTAATTGATAATAATACAAAATGATAGTAGGGGACATTCACATCCCACTTTCATCAATGGATAGATTATCTAAACAGCAAATCAACAAGAAAACAATGGCTTTGAATGACACACTGGGCCAGATGGATTTAATAGATATATTCAGAACATTCCATTTTAAAATAACAGAATGCACATTACTTTTAAGTGCACATGAAACATTCTCCAGAATAGATCACATATTAGCCCACAATACAAGACTCAATAAATTCAAGAAGTTCGAGATCATACCATGTATCTTTTCTGACAACAATGTTATGAAACTAGAAGCCAACCACAAGAAAAAATATCTGGATAGGCCGTAAATGCATGAATCTTAATGCACTAAGTCATGACTGGGTCACTCAGGAAATCAAAGAAGAAATTAAAAAGTACATGGAAACCAATGAAAATGAAAACACAATAGTCCAAAACCTTTGGGATGCAGCAAAGGCAGTCTTAAGAAGGAAGGATATAGCAATATGGGCCTATCTGAAGAAGCAAGAAAGATATCAAATTAAAAAAAACTAACCTTACACCTAGAGGAGCTACAAAAAGAACAACAAACAAAATCTAAAATCAGCAGAAAGAAGGAAATAATAAAAATTAGAGCAGAAATACATGATATAGAAACAAACAATAACAAAAATCCAATAAAACAAATCAATGAAACCGGGAGCTGGGTCTCTGAAAAAAATCAATAACATTGATAAGCCTCTAGTCAGGCTTATCAGTGAAAAGTGAGAAAAGATTCAAATAAATAAAATCACAAATGAGAGAGGAGAAATAACACCACCACAGAAAAATAAACAACAATAAGAAAAAATATTATGAAAAACTAAATGCCAACCAACTGGGCAACCTAGAAAAATGGATATATTCCTAAATATTCCTAAAACATATAAACTACCAAAATTGAAATAGTAACAAACAGAAAATTAAATTGAACAGACCAATAACCAACAAAGAAATTGGAACAGCAATCAGAAAACTCCCAGAAACAAAAGTCCAAGATCAGATGGCTTCACAGGCAAATTCTACCAAACATTTAAAGAAGATCTAATACCTATTCTTCTCAAACTATTCAAAAAAAAAGAAAAAAAGAAAAAAAAAAGAAAGAAAGAAAGGAAAATATGCAAATTCATTCTTTAAGGCTAGCATTATTTTTATTCCAAAACCAGATAAAGATATCTTTAAAAAGAGAGCTAAAAATATATATACCTGATGAACAAATTGCAGAGATTGTCAACAAAATATTATCAAATCTAATCCAACAATACCTTAAAAAAGAAAAAAAAAAAAAAACATTCCCCATGATCAAGTGGGATTTACTCTTAAGTTGCCAAGATGGTTCAATATTCTTAGCTCAATCAACATGATACATTACATTAACAAGAGAAATGGTAAGAACCAGAAAAAGCATTTGACAAAGCACAGTATCAATTCATGATAAAAACCCTCAACAAAGTAGGTTAGAGGGATCATACCTCAATATAATAAAGGCCACATATAAAAAACTCAGCTAAAATCATACTCAATGTTGAAAAATTGAGATGTTTCCTGTAAGGTCAGGAATAAGGCCAGGATGTCCACTTTTACTACTTTAATTCAACATAATTCTGGAACTCCTAGCCATAGCAATCAGACAATGAAAGCATCCAAGTTGGTAAGGAGGAAGTACAACTTCCACTCTTTGCAGATGACATAATACTATATATAGAAAACCTAAAAGACTATCAAAAAACTACTAGAACTTAAAAATGAATTCAGTAGAGTTGTAGGATACAAAATCAATGTACAGAAGTCTGTAGCATTTCCATTCACCAATAATGAAGCAGCAGAAAGAGAAATTGAGAGAATATTCTCATTTATAATTGCACCAAAAATAATAAGATACCTAGGAATAAACCTAACCAAAAAGGTGAAAGATCTGTACTCTGAAAACTCTAAAACACTGATGAAAGAAATTGAACACTACACCAAAAATGAAAAGGCATTTTATGCTAATGCTTTGGAAGAACATATATTGTTAAAATGTCTACATTGCCCAAAGCAATCTGCACATTTAATGCAATATGTATCAAAAAGCCAGCAGCATTTTTCACAGAAGTAAAATAATCATAAAACTTGTATGGAAACTTGAATAGTGAAAACAATCTTGAAAAAGAACAAAGATGAAAGGTGTCACAATTCCAGACTTCAAGTTTATTAGAAAGCTGTAGTAATCAAAACAGTATGGTATTGGCACAGGATATAAATATAGATCAATGAAAAAGAATGGAAAAATCCAGAAATAAACCACAATTATATGGTCAGTTAATCTTCAACAAAACAGGAAAGAATATGCAATGGGAAAAAGACAGTCTCTTCAAAAATAGTGTTGGGAAGACTGGACAGCAACATGGAAAAGAATGAAATTGGACCACTGTCTTACACCATATACAAAAATAAATGAAATGGATTAAGGATCTAAATGTGAGATCTGAAACCATAAAAATCCTAGAAGAGAGCACAGGCAATATTTTTTTTTACATGAGACCTAACATCTTTCTAGATATGTCTCCTGAGGTCACGAAACAAAAAAATAAAATAAACTATTAAGACTACATCAAAATAAAAAGCTTCTGCATGGCAAAGGAAAAAATCAAAACTAAAAGTCAATCTGCTAAATGGGAGAAGGTTTTTGCAAATGACATATCTAAAAAAAGTTAGTACCCAAAATACATAAAGAACTGATACAATTCAATACCCCAAAACAAATAATCCAGTTTAAAAATGGGCCAAAGATGAAAATATTTCTCCAAAGAGGACTTCCAGATCATCAACAAGCACATGAAAAGATGTTTATCATTACCCATCATTAGGGAGATGCAAATCAAAACTACAATGAGATATCACTTCACAGCTATCAGAATGGCTAAACTCAACAACACAAGAAACAACAGGTGTTGGTGAGCATGTGGAGGAAAAGGAACCCTTGTTCACTGTTTGTGAGAATGCAAACCGGGACAGCCACTGTGGAAAAAAGTGTGGAGATTGCTCAGAAAGTTAAAAATAGCACTACCCTATGATCCAGTAATTGCAATTCAAAGGGATACGTGCACCCTTATGTTTATTACAGTATTATTTACAGTAGCCAAGCTATGGAAGCATTAGTTGATGACTGGATAAATAAGAGATGACATATACATGTATATATATAATGAAATATTATTCAGCTATTAAAAATAATGAGATCTTCCCATTGCAATGACATGGATGGAGCTAGAGAGTATAATGCTAAGTGAAATAAGTCAGTCAGAGAAAGACAAATACCATGATTTCATTCATATGTAGAATTCAAGGAACAAATATACAAAGGAAAAAAAGCGAGACAAATGATTGGGTTAATGTATGATGGGTGAATTGATGGGTGGTGTCAAAAGTTCACACCTGACTGGGGCCATGACTATTTAATATAACTTTAACTTGTGTCACAGGGAAGCAGGAAGAATCCTTAAAACGTCAGTAATAGCAATTATTCAACTTTTGGATTGCATATGATTTTTTACAACAAACTTCCATGTATATATTCTTAAAGGCAGATCATCATCTTATTTTTGACCTGAGAGCATGGAAGTTCAGATATGTTAAATCCTTACCCAAAGTCACGTTACTAGCAAATGGCCAAACATGGACTAGATTCTTGGCCTCTCCCCACCATACAGTCTAATTTGGGACTATCTCCCAAATTATACAGTCTTTTTTCATATCATTCCTCCAAATAATTTAGCTAATAAAAGGAAATGTCAGAATGTTCACAATATTTTTCTTATATTTTCTAAATATGAGCATTTATGGAACATTTCCACTTAATTGTTCAAGATGAAACTGTCTTACCCACAACCCTATCTCCAGTACTGTTTTTTTTTAAACAATTGTTTGTAATTTTTATTTATTTATGATAGTCACAGAGAGAGAAAGAGAGAGAGGCAGAGACATAGGCAGAGGGAGAAGCAGGCTCCATGCACTGGGAGCCCGATGCGGGATTCCATCCTGGGTCTCTAAGATCGCGCCCTGGGCCAAAGGCAGGCACCAAACCACTGCGCCACCCAGGGATCCCTCCAGTACTGGTTTTTAGTTAATTGTTCTTTCTTTGTCCTTGACAGCCTACAGCTGTTTCAGTTCTTCAGTACTGTAAAAAATTTACAGTTCATAAAAAAAATTTACAGTTCATGTATACTTTTTGAAATTATCTTTGTGTGCATGTTTTTATTTTTCTTTTTGTTTTTTTTTTGGGGGGGGGTTGGCATTTAAATAATGTTGATGACCCAGGAAAACCTAAAAGCAATGATTATACAGTCTCTTTGAAGGATGTAAATGCTCCATTCAGGAAAAAAGATCTTAAGTTGTGTGATGATTTGAGACAAAAAAAAAATCTATATTTTAATGAAAAATCCAAAAACTATAAAAGTTCATCTTAATATCAATCCGTGTAAGAAACATACTGAAACAGAGACTAACATAATTCTTATGTAATTCCCTTGAAAAATGATTTTCCATTGCCTCCATAGGAATATTGGTCTTCAATTAGTTTAAACTTGATATTCTTTTGATAATGGACACTAAGCTCCTATTACCCAGAGCATCTTCCATGTTCCAAAGGATCAATTGCACACCACACACAGAATATTCTAATTCACTTTGCAAAACTGAATTTTAAACTAAACTTTCTTTGTGAAATACTTGAATATAACACTGTGAAATTGAGCTTCAGTGTAATCTATTTTTATTTATCTCAGACTTAGGGTAAAGTTTCCATAAATTTGAATGCTATAACATTGTCATCTTAATGATCTGATTAGTGGATAAAGCTGTATATACACATGCACATGTATATAGACAAATTCACATTTGTAGATACTCTATATTATATTATCTAATAAGATTGTGATGCATAGGGTTCATGAGGTTAAATTGATCGTTGAGAATATTATTTAACTCTTTCATTTGGTAGAATAAAAAAACAAAAGCTAAAAAAGTTTCATTGATTTACTAAAAATACCTATTTGATAAGCTCTGGATCCCACACCAGAACCTACATCTTGGGATATCCAACGAAGCATTCTGTTTCCTCTCCTCTTTCAATAATAGGCAATATATGTATAACTTTGGGAAATACTATACAAATGCTTTTAGAACCACTGTCCCACTGTGGCTCTGGATCCCAACACCCAACTTCAATAAATAAAATCAAAGCCATATAAGTCCATTGATGAGCTATTTTCTGCCTGTTTATCTTTACACATCCCTCTTGTCTGTCCCTACATGATAGAGGAATACTTAAATGTTTATATAAATTACCAGAAAAGATTATATGTTATATTGTTCCCCTTTTAAACTACACTTAAAATAACATAATTATCATTTTTATTTGTGGCTTTCCTCTCTGGATATGGTTTTTAAAGATTGTATCTGATCTTGAATAAAGCCAATATTGTGACCTCAATCCATTACTGCACAAATCAGTCATATTTATCAGGCTTTGGATTTTAATTTAGAATAATTTGGCACTCTATCAAAAAATTAAAAAATGATAAAAGCCATGAGTTGTTCACCCATTATTATTTATTTCTCTCTAACGAAAGGTTTATCTATAGAATTTCAGTCAGGTCATATGCCTTTAAATAGACAGGCAAAACAGGAATGGAACATTCTGTTGACAGGTAAATGTGAATCAATCTGGTTTCATTCAAGAAAAATAATCAGGCTCTTTTCAAATAATATAAAATGCGAAATGATTGCCTGTTGGAGAGGAGGGGTGTTATCAGCATCTCTTCTCAGAGAAGTGATTGCCATGTTCTAGCTGGAGGAACCTAGGCTACAGCTTATCTTGTGACTTCTCTGCAGTCTCTGATATTCATTAACAGTTGATTTTCTGTTGCTGCTCCTTTCTCTTTCTCCTTCCTCCAATATAAATTAGTTTCCCCAAGTCTACATCTAGCCTTCATTTTCTTATCTGTCTTACAAAAAGGATGATTATTTCATTATTGGTTTAGAAGAGGCTTTCATATTAAGTGGTGCAGCTCTGGTTTCAGGCAGACATTTAACAGACTTTCTGTTTGTTTTATTCTTTGTCCCATCATCTTAAGCAAAGCCCCCAAGACTAAGTCTTTTGTAGTAACAAACAAGAAGAAAGGGAAATTATGAATTGTTGCTTCCACAGAAAATGCAGTATTCATTAGGAATTCCTGGTGGGATTGAAACAGGGTAGACTTCAAACATGTGGAAACAATTGTACTCACCTATGAAAAGCCTTTTCATAAATAGGATATCTGTCTTTCAAGTTTATTAGGCTAATACCTAAGCAGTGTCCCTCCTTTGGGGCTCAAGCTGTACTGCATTGTCTTAAGGTTGCCAGTGGAAGGATTTTCAGCATATAAGTTTATTTTTTATACAAGCACTGCACTCTTGCTTTCTACCAAATACTTTGTATTTTTTTTCTTATGGTGTTTCTTCTTCTTGCTATATAGACTTGAACATTAACTCTGACTTACTGTACAGACACTGTCCTGGATTTCTGATATTGAACCTTTATGGGAAAATATAGGTGTCATGCCCTTATTTTCAGATTCAGATGATTCAAAATAGCCTGAAAGCCCTAGACTCACACTGTCCCTGCACTCCTTTGATCATATTTTGATAAATTTTCTAGAAGCACTACAAGAATTGGGTTAGCTATTTAAGTAGAAGTTAGCTTATATTGGAGCAACATGCAAATGGTCTAATATAACCCATGTTTCTCCTTATGTACAAATTAAGTTTTTTGTTACCCATAAAAACCAAATAGATAAAAATATATCTATTTCTATACCCTAAATGCTAATAACTATTATATGTCTAATTATATCTTATTTAGATTTAGAAATCCTTGCTCATATCTAATATATCTTTGATACAATTAACTGATTCAAGTGACCCAACTAGGAATTTATTCTTATATGGCTTTGAGTTTATATATCCACTAATAAAGTATAACTATATTCCAATGCTGTAATAAATAATTAAAACATTGACTCAAACTTTAGATATGCTTATCATCTGGCATCTCTGACATAATGTTAAATGTGTTTGTGCTATTGGTGTGCTATATTTAGGTAGGGAAATATGAACTGTGTTCATCATTTATTGCTCTGTAACAAATTGTACCAAAACACAGAAGTTTGAAATACCATATTTTTATTATCCCCTAGCTTCTGTGTGTCATGAATCAAAGTAGTGTAGCTGAGTACTGAAGGCTCAGTTCTTTCATGAGGCTGAAATGAAGGTAGCAGCCAAGAATGAGGTGATTTCAAGGCCTAAATAGAACAAGTTGCACTTTCAAGCTCATTCATAGACTGTTGACATATCTCAGGTACTCTTTGATAAAAGTCAGAGTCATTGATTCCTTGCCAGATGGTCTTTTGAGTGGTCCTTACCACATGGCATCTGGCTTTCCCTGGACCAAGGATTCTACAAGACAGAGTGAGAGAGGATAAGCAAGAAGGAAGCCACAGACATTTTAAACTCCAATTTCATAACCAACATATCATCACTTTTGCAGTATTCTTCTTATAAGTAAATTTCTGGTTCTAACCCACACTCAAAGAGAGGGAATTACAGAAATCCGTAAACGCCGGGAGAAGAAGATATTTGGGATTCATTTTAGAAGCTGTCTCCCACGGTCCACCCTTTGGCCTCCAATGATTCATATTCGTCTCGCCTACAAAAAAGGACTCAGTCTCTCCCAGAGATCCCAAAATCTCATCCCATTACAAAAAGTGAGGACATGCTAAGTTATACTGCAGTAACAATTCTAAAGCCTCAGTGACTTAAACATAAATAAACTAGAAAATAAAATGTAGGTTTGTCAGTCATACACATACCTGTGTGTCAATAATAAGTTGGCTAAGGAATCTGCTTATGTTGTCCTCACTTGGAGAGTCTCCAAGATCATTGGGCTTGAGGGAGAGGAGAACAAATTGATACTCACCTGTTAAAGGCTTCTACATGAAAGTGACATGTGATACTTGTGCTCAAATAACAGGGATACACTAATTTTAAGGGTACAAGGAAGTACATTTCCACCATGTGCCTGAAAAGAAGAGGGACAGAAATAACAATAGTCCAAAAGACTAACATAAGGGGTACAGTTGTATATTTTACTTCTACCTAACTAAATACACACCAAAATTATCATGGACCAAATTGTGAAACATTTCACTCATTCCACAAATTTTACCCAGTACTATTGGATACTAGGCTTATGCAAAATGCTAAGGACTATGAGCAGAAAAAACAGCAGGTCTACCTTCTGGTTTCTCAATATAGTGAGCAAAGAGTTAAGTATACAGATAATAGAAACAATTATAAAATGTCATTTAAGACCAGTAGAAGCATTTAAGGAAGACCTGAAGGGATCAGAGAGAGCATTTCAGAGTAGATGAACTTCAATGAGTTCTGATAGATGCATAGGCATGGGCCTGGAAAAGAAAGAACTTTTTCAGTGTTCCTTTAATAAAATGAATTTATGATGATTATCCTCCAGGTCAAAAGCCTTAATTCTTCTGAATCTGCAGTTAACTATTGCCTTAGCCTGATCAAATAACTGGGCAACTGTGCACCTAGACTTCCTCATCTGTGAAATGAGAAGGTTTAATTAGATGTTGCCCAAGACCTCTTTCAGCTGTAAAATTCTATGATTATTTCTGGCTCTAGAGGATATTTTTTTCAAAATCACCTTCTATAGGATAATTATAAAATAATTACCTTATAAAATAGTCATTTACTAAAACAGTTCAGTAAATACCTATGGGAAATTCTCATATCTGAAAATTTTATTTCCATCCCTTCTGAGACACAATATGTTCAGAACTGATCACAAAAAAAAGTATAATAAAATGGGCAGCCCAGGTGGCTCAGCGGTTTAGTGCTGCCTTCAGTCCAGGGCCTGATTCTGGAGACCCGGGATTGAATCCCCCGTCAATCTCCCTGTATGGAGCCTGCTTCTCCCTCTGCCTGTGTCTCTGCCTCTCTCTCTTTCTCTCTCTCTCTCTCTCATGAATGAATAAATAAAATCTTGAGAAAAAAAAAAGAAAACCAGTGTTAAAAAGTATAATGAAATGTAATTTAAAATAGACTGGTATGAAGTGGTTCTTCATGGCAACCTCTCTTATGACATTTCTCATCATTAATCTACCACCCTAGATATTTCTAATGATTCTCATAAAGACAGTCTTCCTATTTTATGTGTTGGATTTGTATACTTGCTTGTGAAAAGACTCTGGTCCTCCCTTCTTACACACACACACACACACACACACACACGCACACACACAGACACATGCACACACTATCTATTTTCACTGAAATTCTGTTGCTGCGTTGATTTACACCCTCACAATTAGACAGAATACTATGCTCACCATTAGACTCCTGAGTCCTTCGTGGATCCTCCTACTTCTTGGGTTGTAATGGTCCAGTGTTCACCATTCAGAGCACAGCCATCACTCTACCACCAGTTCACTGAGCCCCAGATCAGGAATCTTCTCTTTGCCAGGCTAATTCCTATCTCTACTTTTACTGGTCTAACCTAGACTTTCAAAGCAAATACCTCAACCAAGTATTGGTCAAGATGTGATACAATAGGAATATATTTCAGGGAAATATAATTGCTACAACCACTCTGGAAAACTGGCATTATCTACTGAAGTTGAACATATGCATACCAGATGATCCAGCATTTCAACTCCTCATTATGTATGTCATTATGTGTGACATGTGTACCCAGAAATATCTACAAGGATGTTTATTGCAACATCAATTGTAATTGCTCTAAACTGGAAATGACCCAATGCCCATCAGCTATACAATAGGTATATAAAGTGTAGCACATGCAAATTATATTTGACAAATGGCAATATGAATGAAACCAATAAGCATAATGTTAAGTAATATGTAATATATGATTACATTGATATAATGTTCAAGGCAACTCTAAATTATAGACTTAAAAATCAAGATGATGTTTGTTTACCTTTGATGAAGATGGAGAAATGGGATTGGGAGGGAGCAAGGTGTTTCTGTGGTACTAGAAATGTTTTATATTTTGACCTGTGTAGTGGTCACCCTAGTGACCACTTTTACTTTTGCATGATTCATTGTTTGTGTACTTTCCTATAAGCACACTATGCTTAGACTTAAAAAAATGTAAAAAGTATTTGGACCCTATATGAAGTTCTGCATGTTTTTTTTTTTTTTATTAAAGGACCATGTAGGAACACACACACAATCTGAAACAAAACAAAAAACCATTTAGTGGTGAGAGGCACAACTGATTGTGTGGGTGTGATGTGTGGGTGTGTAAATTGATAAACAATGTTTATCTAATGTCTGTGTTTATAGACCCAGAGATCAATGGAACAGAATAAAGCTCAGAAATAAACCCACAATTGTATGGTCAATTTATCTTCAACAAAACAGGGTAGAATATGCAATGGGAAAAAGTCTCTTCCAAAATGGTGTTAGGAAAACTCTACAGCTGTTATGCAAAAGAATGAAATTAGGCTACTGTCCTATACAATAAACAAAAACAAATTCAAAATGGATTGAGGATCTAAATGCGAGACATGAAACCATAAAAATCCTAGAAGAGAGCAAAACATTTCTCTAGATATGTCTTCTGAGGCCAGAGAAACAAAAGCAAAAATAAACTATTGGAATTACAGAAAAATAAAAAGCTTCTGTACAATAAGGAAAATAATCAACAAAACTAAAGGCAATCTACTGAGTGGGAGAAGATTTTTGCAAATGACATATCTAAAAAAGGGTTAGCACCCAAAATATATAAGGAACTGATACAATTCAACACTCAAAAACAAATAATCCAATTTAAAAATGGGCCAGAGAGAGGAACAGATATTTCTCCAAAGAGGACTTCTAGTTGGCCAACACATGAAAAGATGTTCATCATCACTCATCATTAGGGAGATGCAAATAAAACTACAAGGAGCTATCACCTCGTACCTGTCAAAACTGCTAAAATAAAAAACACAAGAAACAACAGCTGTTGGCAAAGATATGGAGTAAAAGGAACCCTTGTTCACTGCTGGTGGGAATGCAAACTGCATCAGTCACTATGGAAAACAGAAAGGAGGTTTCTCAGAAAGTTAAAAATAGCACTACCCTATTAGATCCAGTAATTGCACTTCTGAATATTTACCCAAAGAATACAAAAATTCAAGTTTAAAGGGATACATGCACCCCTATGTTTATTATATATCATGGCCAAATTATGGAGGCACCCCAAGTATCCACTTCAGATGAATGGATAAAGAAGAGATGGTGTATGTATATACAATGGAATGTTATTCAGCCATAGAAAAGAAGGAACTCTTGCCATTTGCAACAACATAGATGAGGAGCTAGGAAGTATAATGATAAGTGAAATAAGCAAGTAAGGGAAAGATACTGTATGATTTCACTTATATGCAGAATCTAAGAAACAAAACAAAGTAAAAAAAAAAGAGAGAAAAACCAAGATTTTTAACTGTAGAGAGCAACAGATGGTTATCAGAGAGGAGGCTAGGGGGGTGAAATAGGTAAAGGGGTTACACTTATCTTACTGAGCAATATATGGAATTGTTGAATCACTGTATTGTACATCTCAAACAAATATAATACTATATGTTAATTACACTGTAATTAAAATTTTAAACAAGTAAATAAAAAGATATAATTAAAAAGAAGAAAAAGAGAATGAGCAAAAGAAAAGAGAAAGAGAGAGGAGGAGGGAGGAAGGAAAGAAAAAAGAAAGAAGTAAAGTTATGTAACTTAGGGAGTCGAAAATATTTGACAAAGCAGATCTTAAAATCATGCATTCATCTCTACTGGCTTCCTACTGTAATATCTGCATATGAAATCAGGATTTGACAATTTTGCAAGTCAGTTACCTTTAGGGGTTTCAAATTTTATTTTTCCTGGATGTTTGCTTCCCTGGTGTTGCTTATCTAGTATAAACTCAAATCTGTGAAAATGTGAGAACAATGACTAAAGAAAAACATGTACAAACAATCGTGAATAAAAGAGAATGAAAGCCTCTTAAGGGAATCTCTTTAATATGTAATTTTAAACCACCTTAAAGCAGTTGGTTGTGCAAATATAGAATCTATTTTAAAATAACTTGAATTTTGATAATTCTCTTTCGGGGGTTGTTTTAGAATAAGGTTAGCAGCAAAAGAAACTTCATATGAAGTAAACTTTTTTTTCCCCTAATTTAAAAGAGTAGTGAAAAGCATCACACTATAGCATATAAATTAAATTCCAGCTTTTCTGTTGAAATACCTTTTTTTTTTTAAGTTTTGACGTACTTTAATTAAAGTATCCCTGTTACATACACCAGAGTCATGGATCAGTAATGAAACTTGGAACTTTTGCACTATGACAGAAGCCATGCCATACAGCAAAGAAAAATTGCAGTGAGGAAGTCCAAAGTATATTTTATGAATCAGAATATAAAATATCCATGATTCAACTCCAGCTAACTCCACTTAAAAGATAAAATAAAAGATGTCATTCTCCTGACGTAAATGAAAGGATTCATTCAATGAAAGACTGTATATGAGATGTTTGTTATTTCATGGGGGAAATTAGTTTTATGACCAAAGTAAATGGAAACCTTCAAAGCTTCTTAGAACCATGTTCTATGCACATCTGTAAATAATAAAACTGTATTATGCCAGATTATACTTCACCATGGATGGTTCTGCTCTTGAAAGTTATTCACTCTAGTGCTTACACTTTCCTCAGCCACAACAATTAGTAGGAGCTTTGGCAAAAAGTATTGAAATGAGAGAACCTGTACATTACCACAGTTTTCTTCTTGTTTGTTTCACTCTCTCCCACACATAAGGCCTGTTCCATGAGCTGGACCATATTTACTTGGCTAAATCAGTTGCTGAAAATTCATTTTATTCTGCTTAAGAGAAAAATTAATGATCCATTTTTCCCCTCAATTTTCAGAAAAAAAAATTAGACTTCTTAATAATTTGCACTTTGACCACTGTAGGAAGTGCAGTTGACTTAAACATTAAACATGATTTAGAAGAACCAAATTCATTATCATATAAATATATATCGTGTGTGTGTGTGTGTGTGTGTGTGTGTATTTTTTTCTGTCTGGTGTTAAATCTTCTGTTGTGTCTTCTTTTCTTCCTAGATCAATAGGCCATTAGGTTGATATTTGTGCTCAGAAAGGAAAGATAGCTTTGTGATGGTCTAAGAAGGAGAAGAGTTGTCTTTTTTTTTAAGATTTTTTATTTATTTATTCATCAGACACACACACACACACACACACACAGAGAGAGAGAGAGAGATACAGGTAGAGGGAGAAGCAGGCTCCACGCAGGGAGCCTGATGTGGGACTCCATCCCGGTACTCCAGGATCACACCCTGGGCAGAAGGCAGGTGCTAAACTTCTGAGCCATCCAGGGATCCCTAAGAGTTGTCTTAATGTCTATGGAAACTTTAAGAAATGACTACCTCTGGCAAATCCAAAGTGTGTTTGCCAGACATGGAAGAGACTAGTGCTTTGCCAAGGGAAATTATATATTAACATTGACATGAATGAACTACAAATTTATTAAAGTTACCATATATTCTAGCCTAAAAGTGCCATTCAGAAATAATCTAAATGAGCTGTGGAACAGAGCTTGAGGATTTTTCTTTTGGGTAAAAAGGCGGGTGTGTGTTTCCCAGAAAACAAAACAAACAAAGAAAAAAAAAAAACTTTATCTTAATTCTTTGAAAAGGAAGCAATTTGGACCATTTCCTCTTTATTTTCCTTAAATAGGACCACAAGTAAAGGAAGTATGTGTCTGAAATGTGGGTTCTGCCAAACAGTACTAAATTTAACCAGCAAGTGGATGATAGTGCAGAGAGGTTGAGATTTATGAGGAGACCTTTTGGACGTGGCCTCGAACAGGTGGTTGCCCGAAAAGGAGTCTGCGCATCTTTAGCTGGAGGAGCGAGGGGGTTGGGAGGAGATACACGGAGGCATGCTGACTGAGACTTGGTATGGCTTGTCAGATGTCTCTATTTTTGTCTAGACTTCAAAAGCTATTTCATTGTACTTTGAGAAGAGCAGAAGGTCTTGGGTTCTGTGATTGGTTATTGTTTTGAAAAGGAAAGAAAATTACCTTTCATTTTCTCTCCATCGCATTAAATCCCCAGTGGAGATTCGAAGGATGTTCCAAGTCAGTGCAACTCTGTCACAGAGTCTTTGAATCCATTACTTACCACCAAGGTTTTGTGATGCTCTCATCATTGTAGGAAAAACTGCAAATCGAAGCCTACAAAAGCAGTTTTGCAAAAACGTTTCGATGTTTACACTTGCTTTGAATTCCTGAGCAAAATCAGATTTTACCTTTATGGTATTATGGGGAGGTATTTCGAAGCCTGGGCTAAATGAATCCTTGCATTTCCCTCCAAAGGAATAACTATTTAGAGTCACGTTTCCTATGAAATTTTCAAGGTACATCTTACCGTAAGATTCAAATTATTAAGAAAGAGGGGGAGGATAGCTCTGCGGTGTATGCTGTGCCAGGCTCAGCTGGAGCCTGGAACACGACAAAGCCCAGCGTGTGGGTGTACGTCGTGGGAGGGGCGGACCGACAGAGCAGTCACAGTCTGGGCAGGCTGAGGACTACAGCAAGCAATACAGAGTTCAGTGTCACGAAGAACTGAAATTTAACTCTCATTTACACAGAACTCCAATAGATGTTCCTAGTCAGGGTGGGATGATGGATGCTCAACTTTCTACTCTCAACAGACTTTGTTAGTTGAGGGGTGAGGCCTGAGGGGTGATCCTGAGATCTAGGTGGAAGCACAGGCTCTTGCTGTTCTGGATCCTTCCTCCTCCAGGTCCTCAGGGATTTTACCTGTAATGAGCAAACATGACAGGAGGGAGCATGCACGAGATGATTTCAAGGCCAGCTCTGATGGTGCCGTGATTTACATCTAGCTTCATTCCATTGTGAAGAATTCAGTCACGTGGGCATATCTAGCTGCAAAACTTAGTGTGATTTTGTAACCGGAGGAAAAGAAGCAGTCTGGTGAACAGCTCGCCAAGTACGCAGAACTTCTAGAGCATCTAGGAAATGTATCTTAGCAAAACTTGGAGGCAGCGGGATGTCAAGGAAAGCTTTCCGTGTGGGATGACGACTGCAAGAGGAAGAAAGTTGAACACATGGAAAAACAGTTGAGAAGACAGTGGTCTAGACAGAAGGAAGCAATTATGAAAACAGATAAGAAGAATTGAGATAGTCTTTAAAACTTGTAAAATGATCCCATTGAGAAATTAAGATAAATTGGCTTTTTAACTTTTTTAGAGTTGTGGATTTAAAAAAAAATAATTGAGAATTTTTCACATAAATGTAATAATTATACGATTTTTTTAAAAAATCCATGCTAGCTAGTCCTAGGATGAATAGGACAAATGAAGATTTGTTTTAGCTTGGCTTCCAGGATTTAACAACCTAGGTGGCATCCTGTTCTATAAAGAACAAAGGATGGAAGTTTTGAAGTGTATTATGTAATTTCAAGAAGCAACAAACTAAGTAAGACACTCCTTCCATAAACTTGATGAAACCGGTGCAAGAAAGTAGTCTGCCATTTTATGTCAGACATCCTAGTTTTGACCCAAAATATGAAGGGAGGGTCAGTATTCACTACTTTACAGCATATAGACAAAATAAAGCTCCATGTTAATTTCTGGCATTTCGGTATTTCAGTTAAAGATTTTTTATCACACAAAATTGATACCAGCTTCTCATTTACTCTCTTGCTTTTTCTCCTTTCTGTCTCAAACTACTTGGAAAAAAAAAGATGGCAGAAATATGATATCTCAAAGACAATTTAGGATTGGAAATATTATTCTTAAAATAATTTTGTTCTCTGTCTTGCTAATTAGGTTTTGAACCTCTTGAGGCCAGGGACTGTCTGAGAACACCTACAGTATCTGACGCAAGGTAAGTCTGCAACAAATATTAACCCTTCTTTCCCTTCTTTGTATTTTAATACCTAATACAATGACTAATATATTGTTGGCACTAAAAAAATACTGATTGGGATAGATGTATGTAAGGAATATTCAAACATCGTATTCTATTCACCTTATTTATCTTATAAAATATGCTATGATTAGATTGTTCTTTAGTATGGATAACCAGTTGTTTTTTCATAAATAAAATTACTATCAAAACAATGGAACAACTGGGAAATGATCTGCCAGTGAAGGATTTATTTTTCAGTTCTGAATCATGGATGATGTGAGTCATGAATGTGTGGGAAATCTAACAATGGGTTAAAATTTTGAACTAGAGCAGCAGATGCCTATAGATTTAAATGTTGATTGAATTTAGCTGCTGCTGCTATGAAATTATTAGCCCTCGGCGGTGGTCTCGCCTACGTACTTTATTTTGTTTTTTTTTCTGGAAGCTACAAAGCTATTTATTGTTAATGAGGGAATAAAGCAAGAAAACAGATTAGCAAATAGATTACCAAAATTTTAAATGCCTGATCTCTGTTAAACAATAACAGGTTATAATGTGATGCATTTAGTTCTCAGTATTTTGCAACAAAATTGTTGCTATTAACATAGCTTTGTTACCTTATATATCTTTTCTCTAATATAAACATTTCATCTATCATAATAATACTTTTTTGATAAAATCCTTTACCAAGTGCATTTTCCTTGTCCATTGCAGCTTAATATTGTGTTTCTAATCTTAAAATGATAATTCTCTGAAATAAATCATTCCTATACTCTTTCTAAAATACTTGATTGGTTGGCTTACCATTTAAAACTATTATCCTGCATAAACCTGTGATGAATTATAAAATCAACTAAAATGATTTTAATTGATGTTTCTAAATTTAATTTTTGTAAATAAAGTTTGTAAAATTTAAAAGTTACTTAGCATGCTTAAATACTCTTCTCTAGTAAAAATTTTTAAGTTTCCAGCTTAAAGATAGCACCTCCCAAATTCTCTGTTAATTTCATTTTTAAGTTGATGTAGAAACATATTTCTGAGAAAATGGGAATATTAGTATACAGAAAAGGCACACGAAGTTCCTTCAGAAATCATGATATGATTGAAGTCAAATCAGAGGAGCATTTAACAAACAAGATAGGGGTTGTAGTAAATTTATTTCAGACTCTCAGCCTGTCTCTCCTGTAGTTCTTCATTGTTTCTCTTTAAAAAATTCATCTCACCTTCACCATTGAGCTTTCCTGAATACCCCAGTCAAAATGATGCCGTCTTCTGAACTCCTTGTCTTTGTTCATGACTCTCCTATTGTATTAATCATTCTGTTTTATGGTTCAGCAATTTGTATAGAATCAGTTTCTATTTTCTGAACACATCATGTTCCAGAGTGAATTTAAAAACCAGTTGCTCAGGAACCCAGAGTACTTATTCCCATAGAACTAATAACACCAATGATGCTCCTATTTTCTTTTAAGCTCGATCTCTGTCTGATCTAATGTCAATAAACATATCTCAAGCATAGCTTCATTGATGATATTGCTTCTTCAGAACAAATCAATTATGTTATAAGGGGTAAATTGCATAGGTTCTAAACCTAGACTTGCCTAGATTCTCTATTTGCTAGCTGTTTGATCTTAGGCAAATTACTCACCTGTGTGTGTCTGAGGTTTCTCACCTGTAAAATGTAGATAATTGCATGTACTTCCTAGACTGTTGTGAGGATTAAATGAGTTTTATATGAAAAGTCCTTCAGAACAGAACCTGACATACAGTAGGGGATATATAGGGTAGCCTGTAAATGTTATTATTATTTTCATTGAAACTTGGAATGTCAGGAATTTATCTGCCCACATATAGGCATGTTTGAAAGTGGAAATATGTGATATATTTTATGGAAATATGTGATGTATTTTAGACGTTTACGTTCTGGAGATAGGATAGGTGACAACCCAGTCTCTCGTGCCTTTATATTCAAAATGAATAAAAATGGAAACAAAATAGTATAACTATCTTCATCTCATCACAGAAATGAAATGAAAGTAAAAATAACAGTGATAATTATTGATAGTACTTACTGAGCTCTTGAGATGTGGCAAGGCTGAAGTAAAGGGCTTTGCATGGTATCCTATCTTCTGATTACAGATAAGAAACTGGCCGTCAAGGAGCAAAGCTTGCTGACACCTAATAAGAGTTAGAACAAGCATCCAAACCCCAACCTTTCTGACTTTTACATTTTACAGTATTTCCACTCCACCAAAGACTGATAGGAACGAACCCAGGTCCAAAGTATCCTTCAGATTAATATCTACTCATTCTAATGTCTTTTAAGAGGCTCATCTGTCACTTAACAAATCCATCTCGTTCTTACTAACCCTGCCTTCTTCAGATTGTCTAAAAAAATATAAGGCATTTTGTCAAACAATTGGATGAAGTCTAGAACATTTTATTTAGGACATAGTATTTGATCAGAATTTCCCAAATTGTTTTCCCCTCCATTTGTCTGCCAACACCAGCTCACTAGTGGTGGTGTTTCAGGACATTACACTAGAAATTCTTCTTTCCCTCTGTAAGCCATAGTCTATGAATGTTGTATAATCAGTCTTAAAAGCAGGCTACTAACTCCAACATATAACAAAATATTGAACTTTTTAATTTTGCCAAATGAAAGATAGATTTCTAATTTAATGTATCCTTTATCCCTTTATCCCTGTATTTAACCTTTATTTTTGATATGCATAATAATTTCATATCTCACACATACCTCATTTACTCTTCATAGTAAACTTCTGTGGTCTATACTTGAATTATTTCCATCTTTGGATAGGGACCTGAGAACTAGAGAAACTAAATATCTTGCCCCAAGTCCCACAAGTAGAAGTAGTGGTATCAGAATTTGAAACCAGGTGAAACTCCAGAGACAATAATTGCCACTATGTTGTGAGACTGCCTTGAATTGAGAGAACAAAAACCATCTAACGTAATAGCGAAAGCATTAGGCTTTCACTCTCCTGGCAGTTCCTTCTTAAGTGTTTAGATGGGATATTTTTTGAAGAGAGGGTCTATATCTTCTTTCTCATCTTCCTGTTCCTCACAATGTTTAAGAGAGTTCCCTGACACCATGGACACTTACTAAATGACTGCTTGAGAACATTAAGGGATATCTAAGATACTATTAATGATGACTATAATGTTCTCAAATTAAAGTTTCAAAATATTTTGCTTTGGATTTATTGACCAAATTTAGCCAATTTGGTTAAATGAGCTTTCTTCTTCATGTATTGTCACTGTCACTTTTCATAATTGGATCAAGATAATGTTATCCAGAAACTATTAAGCAATCTTAATTTGGAAATTCACAAATATATGGGGTGAACATAATACTATTTTGAGTTAGACAGCCAAGTGCTTGGCTTATTTTGGCAAATGTAATTTAGTTTCTTGTGAATGATAACATTTGATTATATGCTATGTGGTATCATGTTTTAATATAAGGACAAATGCCAACACCTATAAATACCTTCCCATAATTAAAGTAACCTTCTAGAACTTTAGTTAACTCTTAGAGTTTTATCGATTAAGAAAGTCAGAAATGCTAACATTTCTTTAGGTGATTTTAAGAATTGTTTACAAAGTTCAGACTAGCACTCTTTTGGAGAAAAAAAGACAGATCTACTAAGTAAGGCATCCATTAAATGAGCCAAATTTCAGTTTTTTACTAAAGAAGTAATCATTATACATAGCAAGGACATATTCAGATATGTATTAGAGATTTTTGATTACAGTATTAATTTGCCAATCCCAAGTAAAGAACAAGTTAATCTAATTGATGGAAGTTAATTGTGTACAAAGGCTGTATGGCTAAAAGAAGAAAGCTCAGCAGGATGTTCTCTGAGCATTTCTACTTGAGAGTTACATGTTTGCATTCAGGGGTAGTAACAAAAACATTCATATTTCCCACTGCATTTAAAAGACGTATTAAAATTATTTATTAACAGATCAGTATAGGAACAGTGATATATATAATCTAACATCTTGGCAGGGATTGGGGTGCCAAATGCTTTCCAGTTCTAAAAGTCTATTATTGCAATGATTCCTTACCATGAGTAGACTTAGAGTTTGCTTCAGTATGTCTATATTTGTACAGTCAGTGAATTTATAACTAATATGGGGCTTAAAGACCCCAGGCCATGTTTGTATGTGACAAATTTACACCCAGAGAAAATAAGTGACCTGCCCAGGACCAGAAAGATGTTTGGTAATACAATATCTGTGACTCAGGTATTTTATACTCTGCATTTAAGGCCATGTTATCCTTCAATGGAAAAAAGAAATGCAAGGAAATTCAAATGGTTCAATGTTATACTCTACAGGAAACTTCCCCATGACACACAGTCAGCCAGTCTGTGATTTGAACTATATATTAACCTCACTTTCATTATGGGTAGTTCTAATTCCAAAACAGGTCTTCCTTAAATTGATTCGAAACCTATCTGCCTTTCTTTCCATTGTCTTCTATTTTCTATGTAAAATATCCATAGCTCCTTTAACCATTCCTTTTAGAACATGAGTTTCAGATGTTCATAGTCTGATGATTCCTCCTAGCACAGGAATAATATGTTTGATGTTTCAACTTGATGCCTAGAATTAAACACAATGTGACAAATGGCATCTTACAGACTACCTTCAGTATGTGGAAAGGCTATTTCTTGATCTGACTATACTTGTAGAGTTTTTTATTATTATTTTTTTTACTTGTAGAGTTTTAAATTAACCTCACCTTTTTTTTTTTACCTCACCTTTTATGTAGTTTCAATCTCCCTTATAAAACAATCAAAGCCTAAAAGTATTTTTCACATAGACTACTATAAATCTTATGTTGATTTTTTATATTAGTGGGCTATTTTTATCATTTTAAGTCAAGATTGACAGGATTAAACATAACAATTTGTTGTTAATGTCACCATAATAAAAAAAAAAAAAGACTATCAGTTTGGATTGTTTGAATCCATGCTGAAGATAATTATGGTAATTTAAAAGAAAAGAGTATCAGTCTAATTTCAGTCCATAGTGACACAGAAATAAAATAGTATACAACAAATTATAGGGGTACCTGGATGGCTCGGTCAAGAGAAAGTCCAACTCTTGATTTCAGCTTAGGTCATGATTTCAGGGTCCTGCATCATGCTATTTACCCAGCACAGAGTGCCTGTTCCTCTTCCTCTGATCCTCCCCCTGCGCTCATTTTCTATCAAAAACACGAATAAATAAAATATTTTTCAAAACTATAAGGTAGTTATATTATGTAATCACATCTTTCTAACAGTTCAATATATTAACCAATATAAAGTGTAAGTCATCCATCCTAGTTTTGGGCACAATCATCAATTTGCCTCTAGAAAGAGAAGCTAAGAAACAATTAGATACTCTTAATTTTTCTCTGAACTTTAAACTGCTTCTAAAAAATAAAGTTTTTCTCCATTAAAAAAAGAACAGAAATAAAGAAAATCTTGCTTTACAAAAAAACTTTTTAACTAGGATGGCATATATATATATATATATATATATATCCAAACTAAGGATATATTTTGGCCATCTAATTATCTAGAATCAAATTCCATTAACATGTACATATTTTTAAATCTGCCAGGCCTTAAGTACGTGATCAAGTTGAAAATCACTGGCTACATACTGAGAAATGTACAAGTAGAAAGAAAAGTCCCTAAGTAAAAGTTAGGAGAAACTAAATGGCAGAATAGAAATACAGATAGAGGTTGACTTCCTATTTTTTTAATGTCTCAATTTTTTATTTAAATTACAGCTAGTTAACGTATAGTGTAATATTAGCTTCAGGAGTAGAATTTAGGGATTCATCTCTTACATACAACACCCAGGACTCATCACAACAGGTGCCCTCCTTAATATCCATCACCTATTTAAATTGTAGTTGACTTCTAACTCCTCCTCAGAGTGACTTTAATGATCAAAACATCCAAGATTATGTTCATACAAGGGTAGACTCCACTCTTTAGAAATAAATGACTGAATAAATAAAAATGTCAAATTCAGTTATAGGCAGTACAGTGTAGAACCAGAATAACTAGTATGCTTGAGAATCTTCTTAGGTGTCACATCCTTAAGTATCCATATTTCTCTGCCTCATTCTCTTCCACTATTTTCCTAGTTATAGGCTATAAGAGGATAAGGGATGAAATATCAGAAAGCAATGAGATTATCTGAAACATTTTAAATTTTGGTGCTTGGCCGCGGGATGCTTGCTGTCCAAAGGAAAGAGCTTAGAGACTCAGCTACAAAAAATCACCCAGAAGTTGAGTTCAAGAATATCTAAAAGGCTGTGCTTTTGTTATTTTGTTTTGTTTTGAAATCTCCAGAATTTGGAACTAAATTATACCTATTGCATTTGGCTCTGCATTTTCAAGTAATGTGAGTTTTTGCTAGTATCTGAGCAATTTCTATATATTTAGTGGGATACAGTTAAGAGGGCTTAGGATGAGCCATGTTAAACATGGGAGAATTGCCTGTATCTGGGCAATATATAGGAAGGGAAGTTACAAAACAGGTACACACAGGAAGACAGCATTTCTCAAAATGAGTGGTAACTTTTGGGGTCCTAAATTTATAAGAATTGTTAAAATTATTTTTTGTACATTTGATAAACTTGCCATGCGTGATTTTATACAATGTATTGACAGAGATTTTAGGTTTTTATTGTTCTTATGATGATGATGCAGGCCTAAAGATGATTTTTTAACTTATGTTTTGTTTAAATCTTAAGCACATGAAATAATTCCAAACTTAAAAAAAATTGTGAATCTGAGCCCATATTTTCCTATTCAGAATCATATTTTATATCATATTTTAAAAAATCAGAAGTCATTTGTAATTATTGAATAGAATTATGATATCTTCTATAAAATATCTTCTGTTGAAAACAGTTGTCTAAAATTTGCTTCAGATTGTCATATTACTGCAATTTAAACCCATAGTAAAGCCAAGAGAAGATTGTGTATATATAATATTTCCCCTCAATCACAAGGTTTATGTACAGAAAATCCTTGAGGCAGATAATTCCCACATTAAGAATATATAATTTCAAGGTTATATTTGCACCAATGAAAGTTTGTATAAATAATTTTACCTTGATGAAAAGTAAACATATTAAATGAAGGCATAGTTATAATAATTTGTATATATTAAATTAGTAATTGTGGGTATGCACAAAATCTTTTTTTCATTTGTCTATTAATTTATGTATTTATTAACCAGTCATTTCACTAGATGGTAGAGATGGATAAAGGTGAAAAAAAATAGCTGTTTTCAAGGAATCCATAATCAATTAAATGGAGACAACATAAAAGCAAATGAGTATAACACCATTTTATAGTATCTTTTAAAGCAGAAGCACAGATAAGCTAGTATAAGTGCCTACAGATAGAGTTTCTACTGTAGACCAAATGCTCCAGATGCTGGTAATACAATGTTGAACAAAACTTCTTAGAGTAGTAGAGGCACATGGTAAAAAGAAATAGAGTATATTAGATAGTGATCAGCAGGGGTGTTTACAATATTTCACAGTCAGTGAAAATGGGTACAACTCATCAAATAGACATCCATCCACCCAGAATAAAAGTTCATTCTACCTGCTGAATATCAGGCTTTAGATTAGTACTAACAGGAAAAATAAAACCGGAAAGGAAAATCAAAGTATCAGATAAGGAAAATATTGACATTTTAGAAATTTTGAACTGAGAGATAACTTTTAAGCAAAACTTTAAGAAAGTAAAAAGTTAGACCTGTAGATAATAGAGGAAGACCATTCTAGAGAAAGGAAACGGGAAGAGCAAAGGCCACAAGGAGGAAGCTTACCTAAAGTGAGGTGTAGTGAGAAAGCCATTGTGGCTGTAGTGCCCCGTACAAGGGAAGATAGGAAGAAAAGACTTTTGTAGCTGGCAGTGAGAACTTTGACTTGTATCCTAAGTGAGATGACATCTCACTAAAGGTTTTGAACAGTTGACTAATGTGGTTGGTAGGTATTTTAAGAGGATCTCTCAGGGTTCTGGGTGGAGAACTGACTAACAGGGTCAGGAGCAGTGATCGGTGTATAGAACAGAGGCTATTGCAACTATGCAGCAAGAGGTAGATCAAGTTAGGGCTTTGGGAGTGAAAGAAGTGGCTGAATTCTGGATAGGCATTGCTTCAAAGGTAAAGCTACCTGGATTTGCAGAAACACTACATATGGGTGTGACAAAGAGGGGTAAATAATGACACAGACCAGAAAAACCAAGTAGCTGCCTATGTGCCAGAATCTTTGCTAATCCTAGGGAATATAGAGGGGAATAAGACAGACATAGTGCATCTAGGATGAATAGCCGATTAAATAAACATATAAGAGAATGCAAATATTCCTTATATATGGGGAGCACAGGAGTTTATAATAAGGTTGCTTAATCTACTCCAAATAGGTAAGGGACAACTATTATAGTAATGAAAATTATGCCTGAGTCTAAGGGCTAGTCAAATTTATTCAGGTGAAAAGAGGGAGTGGGAGAGAAGGAAAACTAGTTATACTCGAGTATGAGATTCCAAGCACTTTAATTTTGCTAAGATCTCATTACTGACTTTATTGTTATGTCTCTTTAAGGTTAGTATATTCTTAGCAAACTATTTCTTGCCACTGTTGGAAAGTTGGTTCAAAAGGTATATTCTTATTCATTCATTTCTTCAAAAAAAAATTCACAGACAACTCACTTAATAGTAGGGTCTCTGTGCTAAGAAGAGTGTACCGGGATGAATTAAATTTGGATCCTTCCCAAAAGAAGTTAAGATCACAGTTTTGTCTTCCAGGTGATCACCTAAGTAATTAAGTCTACTCAGGTATGCACTTATGTTTTCAAGTTGTTAATACACTGGATTTGTAGTAACATACATGGTGAGTTAACTGAGTTACTAACTACTCAACAGATTGTTTTAAAGACATGTGATTTGTTTTTATCACCTCCGTCAAGTATCCTTAGTACCCATTTAACAGTGTAGCCTATGATAATATTTTTTAACAAGTGAATATATTAATTTCTCAACTCTAGCCTTTTTCTACAGATCATTGAAACAGCCTTGAAGAATTCTTATACCTTTATATACTTTTTAAGATATATTCTATGAACTTTTTAAATAAGATATGCCAATAAGCTCTTACATCATTGCTTCTATTAAGGTTTTTCATATATATTCATATATATAATCAGTCATTAATAATCTTGAAATTTGTACTACTTAGAGAAGAGTAATTTTCTTCTCATTGACATGTGTACTTGCAATCTTTCTCCCCTTTTTGATATCAATTACTTCCACAAAATTCTAATTCCCATCAGCATATTTGACCTTGCTTTTCACATATTCACAATTTTCCCCATTTATAAACTTCCATTTATCACTCTTGTCTAAACATTGATTTTAAAGCTTTCAAATTTAAGATGCCGAGAATCATTTTTCTCATTTTTTTCATGATCATTTCCTTTTCTTGAGGGAGAAAGTTTTTCTTCCTAATTCTACGTGAAATCAAGTATAATTTTGTTCATATTAAGAAGAAATACCAATAATGATTATAAATACATTTTAATGTGAATATTATTTTATAATCAGAGTCACTCCATCCCACACCAATTTCCTCCTCAGATTTTGTAGGAAAAAGGAATTGATCTGGCAGCAAACAAATGCAAAGTTATGGATCTGTGAACATTATTAACCTCTCAATGCCCCATTTAGCTTTTCCCATTCCACAAGAATCAATGATAAACACGCCCATCCATTTTATGTTCCTTATTAAAGCAGAGAGTTAACAAGCAAGTGCCTCTTGTTTTGTCTTCAACTTGGTAATGTTTATATTATTCTAAGAAGGTACTGCCCCCCCCCCCCGGTGGTACCATAATATGGCAGGTACTTTTTAAGCTTCTGTGGAGCGCTATACCTATGATGTTGTGGAACCCGTAATCCACTTTAAGTTCTACTTGATTTGAAAGTACCAGTCACCACACTTTTCTCTTGAATGGACTTAATTCCACAGATCCAAATGCTGGCTTGTTGTCTTCTGGATCAGCTTTCTTTCCTCCTATTCTCATCTTCCAGTCAATTGCTTTGAGACTTTTGGAAGTCAGAGGTTGAGAAATGATAAATTCTTGACTTTTTTCCTACTTGTTTCTCTAGGTTGAAGAGAGATATAAATAAGTGTGTATTATTTATACTTAGTATATTCCATTTTGTCAAATTGTCTTCCCAAAGCTGTTTTCTTAGCATCCACTTAACCACAGCAGTGAAACAGTGAAACTGCTTGTTGCCTTCCATTGAAAATTAAGCTCTGGCACTAAGCCAGGCTGCCTGAGCCAGCACTAATATAATTCACAACTGGAAGAAGACAATCAATTAATCAATACTATAATTTGGAACTGACCATGGTAGTAACACTCACAGCTATTAGACTCAACTGACTGACACCATTTAGGATTAATGAGGTAGCAAGAACAGGCAAACCAAAGATTCATTTAAAGATTTTTCCTCCTAAAATCAAACTACCCAGTCTATTTTGTTATTTTTTCTTATTTAGTGATGCCACAGTGAAATCTAATGTAAATAAGAATTTGAAGGACAAAGAATCTTACCCATTACAGTGATTTTGAACAAGAACTTTAATGAGCCAATTAGATAAGGATTGTAGGAAAACAATTCAGTTCAGTGTTAAACTCTTCTGAAAATTCTAAAAACATGACTAAAACTGCTTTTCTGAAAATACTTAGGCATTACTTGAAACAATCTTATATAATCAGAGATTTGTGTATCTATTGTTTGGATAAATAAATAACCACCTTTTAAACTGCAAAACTTTAAGATAGTTTCCAGAAAATCCTTATGGTTTGCTCTGTTTAACTCATGCAATAAAATAATGAAGTAAAAATATGAAACACACAATATCTATGGTACTTGCAGGATGACAACAAATACCCATCAATTCCTCCCAGCCCTTTCTAGAACTCTCTAGTCCCTTCATATCTTATGGATCTTTTTGACAAGACAGAAGTTTCCCTAAAGATGTTGGTTGAATATTTATAATGATATATCTTTAAGCCAACCAAGAAATTTGTGTCTTTGTTGTTGTTATTTAAGTTTTCTTTGGGTTAGGCATACTGAGGTTCTGAGCCCTCAGACTACAGATGACTTTTAGAATATTTCTAATAGGAGATCTCAAAAGCCTTCCCAGGGGACTTAAGCATGATGACAGATTTTTGTTTTTCAACTAGAAGGCAAAATACAAAAGAATCTCCTTTAAATCCAGCAGAAAACAGGGTGCCTGGGTGGCTCAGTCAGTTAAGAATCTGCCTTTGGCTCAGGTCACGATCCCAGAGTAATGGGATCAAGTGTGGCATCAGGCTCCCTGCTCAGTGGGGAGTCTGCTTCTCCCTCTACCCCTCCCTGCTGCTTGTGCTCACTGCTCTCTCAAATAAATAAATAAAACCTTTTTAAAACAATCTGGCAGAAAGCAAAAAGGAAGAGTAACACAACTGTACATTTTATAACATCATATATCTGAGGAGTAGAATTGACCAGCAACATAACAAATTCCATAGAAAGAGACTCTCTTAAAACAAGTGGTTACCTCCAGTTTTTTTTAATTTGGAAAATTCAGCATGGAATTATCTCAATCTCCTAATTGTAGCATGGCAAAACTGAAGCAAAGTACTTGGAATAAAGCCTTGGGATTTATATGTTCTTTCCAAATACTTGCCATATATTCATAACCAAAAGGGCATTGAAAATATAAAAGTCCTCTTAGTATTGAATCAGAGACACTGAATTTATAACCTTTAATATGGTCTAGAATTGGTTAGAAGTCAAGATAGAATTTTTTGTAGTGTGACCTTTTTATATATTATCTTCGATGTATTTTTGAATTCTATAAAGTAAAATAAAATTTTAGAAATATTATGGAAGTTTTGGATGAGAGTGGTTAAAGAAAAAGAAAGATTTGCTAAAAAATCTTTGCGATTTGCTAAGAAAACAGTGTATTAGACAAAACAGAAGCATTCAATTAGAAAGCCAATGTGATTTTATCCATATTTGTTTCCACTGATGTGGATTTGTATATATATACACACTTTATAGCACACAATGGTTATTTATGTAATAGAATCATGTATTCTAATTTAAGTGACATTTCATGAAATGAAGAACACATATCCAATTTAATATCATGTTTATTATAGACAGACATAGGAAAACATTAATTTTCATTCCACCTGCCTATGCAAAATCAATAAAGAAATAAAAAATAAATAAAGCTTAACTTTATTTTTAAAAGTTAGTACTTAATGCTTTTAAGAGACTGATATTTTGGATCTTAATTCAACTTCATTCACCCTGTAGTAAATACATTGCTGTTGTCCTATCAGAAAATAAAGCATAGAATTTAAAATGAATTATTATATTTATGGTGTGTTAGTCTGTTTCTGTTAAAATAATCACTAATGCTTCTAAATCTTAAAAGCTGAGAAACAAGTATGTAGTGTGTCATCAAAACAAAACAATAAAATATTCAAGTCAGTGCAACAAAAACTATTTTAAGTTTCTTGTTTCCTTACTCATTTATTTCTTTATATTCAATTTCATTTAAGGCAAAATACACTTTGAAACTACTTTCAAAAAATAGTATATAATATGATGGTTTATTTTATTTTGCTTTTATGTTGTTTTATTCCAAAAGTAAGTTGAAGCAGCTTTTGAAGTTTCATGCAATACAGTAAAATAAAATAAATTGATTGCTAAAAATATATGTAAAGGATAATAATAAAGATTAGAAACTAAGGTAAAATATAGGAGGTAAAAATAGGGGATAAAAGTTAGAAAGTCACTTTTGTACTTTTGAGGAACGGGAGGGCAATATACTATCCAACAGTATTTTATCCAGGATCTTAAATAAAGGAAAGTCCCAATCTAAGCTTTCAAGGGCAAAGGTCAGTAACCTTTTTCTCTAAAAGGTCATATTGTATATATTTTAGAACTTGTAGGTCTTTTTTTTTTTTTAATCAAAGGCATGCGCTAAACCACTGTGCCACCCAGGGATCCCCTAGAACTTGTAGGTCTTAAAGACTCCATGGCAACTAGTCAGCCCTGCCATTTCATATGAAAATAGTCATATACAAAACATAAATGAATGGACATGACTATGTAACAATAAAACTATTTATAAAAACAGGCAATGGACTAGATTTAACTCAGGGGCTGTATTTTGCTCAACACTCTTCTAGAGACTAAGGCAAAAATAGAAGTCATTTACCTGATTTTATGATAAACACTTATTCCAAAAAGGAGAGCTTTTCTTGACACTTAAGATGTGCAATAAAATGCACTAGAAGAAGCTTGGCAGTGGACAATGTTAGTTACATCTCTATAATAATTAAAATAGCATGTTTCACGCAGCAGCTGGTCACAGTCTCATGAACATCTGTAAAATGAGTGTAAAATTCAGCATAAAATTGAATTTTTGGTCTTTTGTAGGCAAAATAATGGATTATTCTCTTTGTCTTTTTAATTGGCTGTTATAGCAATGGCCTTTTTATGTTTTGGGATTTTTTTTTCTTCTTAAATTTGCTTTGCCTTGCTTCTTTTGTTTGCCATTGTTATTAAAAAGAAAAATCATTCCCCCTATATAGCATGTGAAGCAATAAACCATCTCAAGTTGCATAAAAAACTGAGAATGACATCAGTGATAAGACGTAGGTGAGCATTACAATGAAGGAAATAAGAAAGAAAATTATAATCTGATATGGAAGATGGACATTTAAACAAAGAAAGTACATCGAAGGTCATGATATAAGGAGACATGAATTTTGGTTTCGAATTTTAGGTTCAATGTTTGTCAGTAACATGATCTTTAGTTAATTTCTTAACCTCTCTGACCTTGGTTTCTTCATCTCTAGAATGAGGACAATATTAATGCCTTTCTTACCTGAGTTCAAAAGGTGGATAAGGCAAGACTTATTGCAATGATACATAGTGTTCAATATGTAACTCTGAGGGCTCACATTCAAAAATGAGGTTCTAGACAATGATGTGAGTTTTCAAAAATAGGTGTCTGTGATATAGCTATATAACTCTTAAATCTCTCACACCCATAGGTAGTTATTTTTTGTGTTTTTGTGTTTTTGTTTCGAGAGAGGAGATTTGAAGAGATTTTCTTGGAGACAGGTGTTTTGTGAATGTTTTCTTTCCCCAACAAACATGTATCCCCAAAGGTTTTTTAAAAGACTATTTAGGAAGCATAATAGGTATCCCTTTAATTTAGAGGATGTAGAAGACTAGTATCCGAGCAAAACCTAAGAAGTCTATGAGCAAGAAGCTGGCTAAAGTGGTCTGGTATAGCAGAGAACAGGGCTGGTATGAAGATATTAATGGCACTGCCAGAGTTTGTAGGGACAATGGATTCATCAGCTTTTCCTTGGACTACTTTTGAAAACACATAGGAGAGGAAGTTACAGTGGGGTGATCTGCTAGAGGGGTGAAGAGACTTTGACCAAAGGTAGAATCTGACTTCTAAGAACATAGGGGTTGTAGAAGACAGCTCTTTATGGATGGAGTTCAATAGTCTATGAATGAATACAAGAAAGAATGCTTTGAATATCTGCCAAGACCGGAGTACTAAAATTATATCACCCCTATTCTAACACAGAAAGGGTCAGAAACTGCAGTAAGGAAAATGTATGATGGGAAGTGATTTGCCTCAAAAGTGAACCCAGAGTTTCAACATATTCACAAGATGGGTTATGGTATTTACCTAACTGAAACCATTTTTTTTTTTTTTGTGACTTAAAGTCACAATAGGTTGTTTTAATACCTGAAAGTGGACAGAGACACAATTGTGCCTGCCTGAATTTTTATTCAGGGACATGATGAAAAACAGTCCTTTTGAAAAATTTAAAGGGCAACAGATGGAAAAAAATTTAAAACAACAACACAACACTGGTTTGCAAATACATTCTGTTGTTTATGATTATATTCTATAATTCATACTTGTTTGATGTTATATAAATGTATTACATCTACATCTATACCCATGGTTAGAAATCACATCTAGAACTACGTGTGTCCTCATAATAAATAGCTACTGAATACCTCTCATGGGTCATTCAGACACTGTGTTGGGCACTGGGAATGAAGGCTATTTCATAAACCTAATAGGAAATGTTAATATGAGGAGAATAACGCTCCCCTCTAAGAGGTCTGCATCCTAATTCCTGGAGCTTGCAGAGATATTCGCTTGCATAGCAAGAGACTTTGCAGGAATGATTAAGTTAAGAATATTGAGATGAAGAAATTATCCTGGACTATCCAGGTGGGCCAATTTAATCATAAGCATCTTTACAAGGAAAGAGGGAGGGAGGAGAGACAGAATCAGAGAAGGAGATGTGGTGACAGAAGCAGTTTAGAGAAGCAGATTTGAAGGTGCTACATTACTGGCTTTGAGAACAGAGAAAGGGGCCATGACCCAAGGAATGTAGCCAACCCTGAGAAGATGGAAAAAGTAAAGCAGTGATCTTCTTTTCCCTAGAGCCTTCAGAAGGAACACAGAATTGCTGAGCCATTTTAAACTACTGACTTCTAGAACTGTAATATAATAAGTAAGCCACAAAGTTTGTAATAATTTGTTATAGCAGAGATGGGTAACTAATACAACGGGCAATGATTCTTTAAAAAAGTATTATAGAAGAAGTACATAAATGTTGAAGTCATTTTTTCAGTAGGATATATTAAGGTAACCCAAAAATTCAAGAAGGGCTGCTTGAGGAAGGGATATGTAACCTAAGACTAGAAGGAGCAACAAGATCAATCAAAAACAAGATTGCTAAAAAGTATTCTAGAGAAGGGAAATAAGATGCGAAGGCTTAGACGTGGACAAGAGCAACTTATATTTCAAAGAATTGGAAGTAGTTCAGTATGTGTGAATGACAGAATTTGAGGAAGGGGGTGAATGATGTGGCTACCAAATATTGAAATCAGATCATGAAGGCTCTGATCAGTTACGACATGCTTTGAAGTTTGAGCTTTATTGTAAGAGCAATGGAGAGGCTCTAAGGATTTTAAGCAGGAGAATGTCATAATCCTATCACCATAGGTACACTCTGGAGAGTGAATTAGAGGAGAAAGATATTAAAGAATGAAAAGACAATTAGGAAGAGGTGGCAACCGTTCAGAGAGGAGATAGTATTTACTTGGACCTGGATGGTAGCTGTAGGAACAAAAAGAAATATCCAGAAATCAATTTGACAATGGAATCTAAATGGTTTGGTGATTTATGAGATGTGAGAGGTATCCTCGGTAGGTGGTGGTAGCATTTCAGGGACAGAGAACAAGATGAAGATTAAGTGTGGATGAGGGATAAGGAGATCATGTGTTTGTCAACATTTTGGCTTAGGGTATCCAAGACATATACACATGGACATGCTTAGTTAGCAGTTGGATATCAATACTTCTAGGAAAGAAATCTGTGCTGGATGAGTAGACTTGGGAGTCACCAGTTTGAAAATGATTTTTGAAGCTTTAGGTATAAATGCATTTACCAAAGGGCTACAATAAATTTAATAAATCCTTAAGAGTGAGGCAGAGAAAAAGACTAGAACAAGCCTTGAAGGTCATCAATATTTAAAGTGGAAGTAGAGCAAAAGGATAATTCCAAGGATAATATGGAGAGACCAGAGGGGAAGGAGGCAAAGTAAGAGACAGTTGTACCATAGGACAAAGGGAAAGAGAAGTTTATGAAAAAAAATTCCAGCAGTATCAGATGCATCTATGAAGTCAAACAAGATAGTTGAAAAGTGTCCATATTTTGCAATATATAAGCATTGATAGCCCGTGTGAAAGCAAGGTCAGTGGCATATTGCAGGAAGAAATAACATTGTATGACTTCAGGAAATTGAGACAGAAATTATAGATAATACCTTCAAGAATTTTGGTTGTGAAGGGGAGATGAGAGAATAGTATTTGCAGAGAGAATTTAGATTGATAAAAGTTGTGTTGTTTTGTTGTTTTGTTTGCTTGATTGTTTGTTGGGTAAACCACACATGATGAAATTCTAATGAGACTCATCCAGAAGTGGAGGAATTCAAGATACAAACAGATGGAAGGTGGAGAATTTACTATATTTCTAAGCAACCCAGGAGGAAATGGTTCCAGAATACAGATAGATGGTAGATCAATTATGCAGATGGAAAGCCAACTCTTCCTCATTCCAACAATAAGGGAAAAGATGGATGCTGTTATAGCCTAGACAGTGAGAAGTCCAAGAGTTTCTCCCCACTGGTTTTAAGTAATCTTCTGGATTTGAGGGAGGAGATGGATGAGCTGAAGATTTGGGGAGAGTTGGAGATGTTTGAAATAGTATCTGTATGGAATGGGAATTAAGTCCTGTAATGGAAGGCTAATAGGATTCTCAGAAACTCTTGAGATCCTGGGAGAGATTAGCAATCACAAGTATATACTGGCACCATCTGCCCCTTTGAGTGACATTCTTTAGCAGCGTTCAGCAGAATTTAGCAGCCTCGGTGTGTGCAGAGGGAAAAATGTCACTGCAGATAATTTTCTATGCCAAATGACCAAGTAAGTCCAATAGGCACTGGATGCTCAGATATCAGCAAGAGAGTAGTTGAAGATCTTCTAAAGGCCTGGCTTTCATATTTCCTTCTTTGACAATGCCAAGTCTCTTCCCATGTTACCCTTCTGCTTTTTAGGATTCAAGACAAAGAATCTCAAAATGAAATGCTTTTAAGGCACTGCTATAAATTAATAAGCTGAGTCTTATTTCATGAAGGTATGGGAAAATTGAAAAATTTAGCTAATTATGATATATATCTTTATGTGTAGCTTATATGGTAATGTTACCATTACCATTATATAATGTAGTTTGCCATTTAAAAGTAAAAGTGTAGTATGATACACAAGTGTATATGTATTTATCTAAAACATTTTAAATGTATCTATAATTTTGCCACAGATGTCAATGTACAGCTGTGTCTTTATCACCAAGGCGACGTGAGGAGAATAATGTAAAATGCTGATATTTTCATTCCGAAGCCTGCATGAATCTTTAAGTGTGTGCTCCCCCAGGATTTTTATTTTTTAATTTCCATTTCTTGAATTTTGTTAACATCTCTAGCCTCTTGTTTTAATTAAAATTAAATTTAAAAATTAAATCTCTACTGCTAAGCTGCCTGGCTTACAGCCCAAATAAGAACCACACATTCTTTTCTCTTCATCTCATGATCACTTTAGCAAATTAAATATAAATAGAAGGAAAGTGCCCTACATATAAAAGCAAAGAGTTAGCTCTCCAATTATATCTTATGACCACTAATTCTTTTTGCTCTCACAGAAAAGAGGTTAATAGATGAATATCTTTGCTACTTATCCTCATCAAAAAATCAGAAAATATGCTGAAAGGCTTTGCTTAACCACCATGTAGCAGAGAACAAGCATGGTGGTATTTTTGAGAAGCAGCTACCTAGGCAGGGAATATATTTTCTTGATTTCTTGCCTCTTGATGAAGCCATGTTACTCATTTGCACCAATACAATACAAATAGAAGTGATAAGTAACACTTTCCAGGCAAATGATTAAAAATCAGGTGTGCTTTTTCTCCGATTTCCTTCCTGATCCATCAGTTGGAGAAAACTAAGATTCTTGATAAGATAGAGCCACAAGATGGAAGGAGCCTGGGTTCAAGTAAAAGATGACTCTATCCGGAACACCTGCTGTGGATTTTGATATGAACAAAAGTATGTCAAGCCACTGGGAATCATTATAATAGATATCCCCAGATCTCAGTCACACATTTATTGATACTCTGTTGGTTACTTCTATAGGAAATCTAGTCTAATCAATCATATGTTGGTTATAACCATTTTAATGGTTTTTATAAAAATCTATTTTAAATTGATTTCCCAGGAATAAAGGGAAAAGGAGAAAAAATAAGCGGGAAATATCAGAAAGGGAGACAGAACATGAAAGACTCCTAACTCTGGGAAACGAACTACAGGTGGTGGAAGGGGAGGTGGGTGGGGGGTGGGGGTGACTGGGTGATGGGCACTGAGGTGGGCACTTGATGAGATGAGCACTTCATGCTATTCTATATGCTGACAAATTGAACAGCAATAAAAAATAAATTTATTAAAAAAATTAAAATAAAATAAAATAAATTGATTTCCCAGGTTGGAGTGTTTCTTAATTAGTACATACTTGTATAAAAGTGTTTTCTTTGTGGCAGACAAATCTACTCAGTTTAAAGCCATTATGGGCCTTTATCATAAAAATGTTAAGGTTAATATGAATATCTTAGAAAAAAATGGGAATTGGGGGAAAAAGAAAATTACTTTTTCTGTATTCTAAAATAGTGTGAAGGTATTTTTATTTGGAAATAAGTTTAAAGGCCTAAGAAGATAACCATAATCTTCAAAACAACTTTAAAGAATGTACATATCTGGCACAAAGACTGCTTTTATCAGGGCCTTTTCAGAATGAAGTATTTGATTCTCATGGAGCCTTGGGTAAAAGGGATAACTATTTTATGAGTAAATAAATACAAACTGTGGACAAATTTTGTCCAGTTCAGAAACAAATCTCAGGCTGGAAGAATATCCCTCATCAACGTGAAGAAAATCTGTAGGAGTTTTAGAGACAAGGGCCAAGTTACAGACTCTATTGTGGAAGCTTATCCAGAAGGTTCTACTGAAGGAAGCCGAAGCAGGAGAGAAGCCACAGGCAGGGACCAGGAACTAAGCTCCTGCATTGTTTGCTAGAGGGAAATGTTCACAGTGGTGAAGTTGTGAAGTATCAGTTCAAATCAATTTGTTTGATAAATCAGTGGTTTTCAGAATGCACCCAAGGAACACCACCGGTGCATAGTGTAACTTCTTAGCCTTGCAATAGGCTTTTGATGCCACTGTGGGATCATTCACAGTTTCACAACCATGATTGATGCACATAGCACATTTACATGAAACAAAGGTGGTTTCTTTTCAGGATAAATGTGTCCCTAAGAGTACTGTCTTAGCTTGGAGTAGGAGGCTAGAAGTGCACAATCATACTGAGAGGGAACCCACTGAGAAGTGATCCTGATACAACTCCAGGTTAATTTATCAGTTGAATCAATCAAATCATGGTACTGGCTCTCTGTGCGTGCTACCTTGGTAGGCCACAGATCTACTCCTTAGAACATTAACTTCCAGTGGCACTTCTTTTGCACCCTTGCATCAACCAGAAGGTTTCACTTGCCCCCTCCTCAACAAGTATAAATGTGCCCTAAAATCTTGTACTTTATGGTTGCTGTTGCTATTTATACATCATGTCTAATAATGCGCTTCATCATATTTAGATTCAGTTCCTTTACAAAGACAATCTGTGTTGGGAACTCACAATTTTAACTAAAAAAAAATAACATTGTAGGGGTACCTGGGTGGCTCAGATGATTAAGCGTCTGCCTTTGGCTTAGGTCATAATCCCAGGGTGGTGGGATCAAGCTCCACCTAGGGCTTCCTGCACAGCAGGGAGTCTGCTTCTTCCTCTCCTTCTGCCTCTCACCCTGTTTGTGCTCTCTCTGTGTCTCTCTCAAATGAATAAATAAAATATTTTTTAAAAAGTAGCATTGTAGCTACTAGAGTTCTACATCTAAAAAGTAAAAGGGGAATAAATAAATTACTTCTAAAATCAAAAGAGAAAAATAGACTTCAACGCACCTTGGAGTAGGCATATATATTAAGGCAATAATCATTCAGATTATATAATAAACTGATATTTCTATATGTCTAAATCCCATCAGATTATGAGTATACCCATTTTGCATTTCTGCATTCATCAGACTGTACCCAACAGAGAAGACTTAAAAAAAAACTATACAATTTCATATTGTAAACACACACGCACACACATGACTGCATGCACCACAGAAAATGAGATGTTTGTGTTTTCAACAGTAAAAAAAATTATATGCATCTAAATGTAGTGAATTTGATCATTTTACACAATACAAAATATTTTCTACTTACAAAAAGTGTTTATGTTGGTATAAAATACAGACAACGGTTTAAAACAAAAACAGCGACATAAAGAAAAGTACTCCTGTTTTGATTGCCCACATCAGAATTCTTTTTCTTTCTTTCTTTCTTTCTTTCTTTCTTTCTTTCTTTCTTTCTTTTTTTCTTTCTTTCTTTCTTTCTTTCTTTCTTTTTCTTTCTTTCTTTTCTTTCTTTTCTTTCTTTCTTTCTTCTTTCTTTTTCTTTCTTTCTCTTTCTTTTCTGATTTATTTGTTGCTGTTTTTGGAGAAAACTGATGCAAAGATCTGGGACAAGCTTTAGTAACATGTGAATATTAGGTTATGCTACAATAATGCTGCCATGGACTGAGTGATAGCACCCCCAAAAAATTCATATGTTGATGCCCCAAACCCCCAAGGTGACTGTATTTAGAAATAAGGCCTTTAGAGAGGTAATCTTTATAGAAGTAAGTAAGGTTAAGTGAAGTCTTAAGAAGGTTGAGCTCTGATCCAAAGGGATTATTGTCCTTATAAGAAGAGACACCAGAGAGCTGCCTCTCTCTCACTATTAAAGAATATAGTAAAAAGATGGCCATGTACAAGCTAGAAAGATAATCCTTACCAGGTACCAAATCTCGAAGGAAATTTGATCTTAGATTTCCCAGTCTCAAGATATGTGAGAAAATAAATTTATGTTGTGTAAGCCACCCAGTCTATGATATTTTGTTATGGCAGCCAAAGCAGACTAAAACAGCAACAAACAATCCTCAAATGTTCATTACAGTAAAAATATTAGCTCTTATTCATAAGCCTGTGATTCATTGTGACAGCCTTGTTCCAGGCTCACGATCAAATCTGATTTTTTCTGATGTTCTGAAGTAGCAGCAACTACTAGGATTATATTCTCCTTCTGGTTGATGCAAGGGTGCAAGCAGTGAAATCAAGCTGTACAAAATTCTACTGAGATATGCTTATATCATATCTATGCACATTCCATTGACCAAAGCAAGTACCACACTAAATTCATTATCAATGGGGCAGGAAGTATAATTCTCCAGGGAGGATAGGATTGGGGTTAGTGAATATTTACTGAACAATAATATAACTACTTCAATAGTCAACAACTTAAATCAGATAAGATTTTTTTAATCAATTCCTGGTGCTTTAAAATTCTACAAGAAGTTGTAGTTTAAGGAAACAGATTTCTATCTCTTTATTCCCTAATTTTATTGCATTTTGGCTTTAGAAACTGTAGTAAATGAACGCTGACTTTTCTAGAAGATAATTGGGTATGGAAATGTATTAAAACTATGATACCTATTTATCAAATGTATTTCATATTAGAAAGGAGTGTTTTGTGAAGACCTAGACACTTGTATAAAAATTTACAAAATGCAAATGTATAATGTGTACCTAGTATCATTGATTGATTGATGAGGGTGCAGGAGCAGGGGAAGGGGCAGAGGTTGAGGGAGAGAGAATCTCAAGCAGATTCCATGCTGAGGTATGGAGCCCAAATTGGGGTCCCGAGCTCATGACCCTGAGATCACGACCTGAACTGAAACCAAGAGGCAGATTCTTAAATCACTTGAGCCGCCCAGGTGCCACAAAGCACTCACATTAAAAAAAAAAAATGATAATTTTACACACATTTTTAATTCTCAGCTATATGAAACTTGAAAAGAAAAAAATGTTATTTCTTTTATCAATATCGAAGTAGACATTCCTACACACAAACATACTCACACTCATGCACACATACCTCTTTAACATTGGCTATGTTGTGGCCAAGAATGTAAGCTTATTCTATTCTGGCTAACAGTAACTCTATCTTTATAAAAAAAACAAACAAACTGCAAAGTCTGTCTGGTTTTGTTCATCTCATCCTTCAATTAAGGAGAATTTATATTTGTTTGCTTATTGTGTTCATAGAGGCTAATACTATTGAAACAAAAATAATCAAACTGACTTCAAAACTAGCTGAGTAATAGGTTTGATTCTCTCCTTTGCATCTCTTATAAGTACAGAACGAAGGCCAGTACTCCTCTGACCAGAATTCCACTTAAAGTCTAACATGAGACTTGCAAGAGAGGCATGGCCAATATTCAAACACCACGTATTCATGCAAAAAACCTGTAATATGGAATGACCCAAGGTTTGCAATTAGTAAATGGTACACAGTGGGGGGACATAAATATGTCTGTCAGCACTGGGCCTGAGAAAGATGTATTTGGTTCTTAATTCACAAGTAAATGTGTGCCCTTCTCATCAGTTCAGGTTCATGAAGATTCTAATCAAGCAATTTATCTGGTTCATTTCTCATATGCCCTCATCAACTGAAGTGCAAAGTCTACTCAACAGCCTGAAAAGATAAGGTCAGCCTTGAAAATAAGTGTTGGCCCATTTTCCCAAAGTCCAGAAGAAACCAGGGTGAGACAAATGAGATCAGTCTCTTTGGACTAACTAAACCCTGTAGTGCTACAGCAGTATTTGGAAGGCAAAAATGCCAGTTGTTCGGTGCCATTTATATCTCCTCCATTACCAAGTGATAAAGTTGTTTGATAACTGCTTTTCTTTCTTTTTCTTTCTTTCTTTCTTTCTTTCTTTCTTTCTTTCTTTCTTTCTTTCTTTCTTCTTTTTCTTTCTTTCTTCTCCTCCTCCACCTCCTCCTCCTCCACCTCCTCCTCCTCCTCCTCCTCCTCCTCCCCCTCCACCTCCTCCTCCTCTTCCTTTTTTTGCTGAAGATGTATTCACATACTTGTCTTTAGCATTAATCTCATGAAGTCATTCCCATTAGGATCCTAGAGTCTATCTGAACCAGTATATGATTATTGCAATTTACCCCTTGAAACTTAAGAGTAAATCAAGGAGCGAACGTGCTCAATATTTACTACAGTTTCCTTTTAGTAATGGATTCAGAGAAAATTTTACTTAAATATATAGGGCAGAGTATTGGGTCATGCATGTTAAAATGCAGATAAACAGTGCATCAGAAAGAGAAATTTGAATTCTGAAATGAAGTCTTTACATGTGTTTTCAAATCAGATACCCATAGATGATGCCATGACTCTGATTTGCCAGAAAGCTTGGTTAAAGGATTAGACATGGTGCTAGTTAGCATTAACTGGTGCCTGCAAATGAGCAAGAGCAAGAGTTGCTCAGTGACCAGCTCTAATCATTTGCACCTCATGCTATCACACAGAAGGACTCAGCCTAAGTCATCAAGGAAGCAAAAAAATCCGTAATACATTTCCTTTTAAAGAAGTCTGGCTGGCTGTGTTACCTTCCATTCTTCCAACTATTTATAAGCAGCAAGATCCAAGTCAAATTCAGTCCTTAAGTGATTGATGAAAAAGTTACTCTCACAGGTGGGGATCAGAGAACAATAAACACATTGTTGGTAAGAGGCAGCCCCTCCTGGTTCTTAGCAACGCAGTGGGTGCCATCACCAAACCGGCCCTGGCGTGATCTGGAGTACCGCTTCATTTGCTGCTTTATATCACATTGTGATGAAAACTGTCACAATGCCTCTTTAGGCACTGAGCAATCTGTGATTTATCAAAGTGCCATCTTGCTGATGAACTGAAAAACAAACCCTGTCTCATCAACAACTAAACCATTTTACATTAAAATTTATTCTGTGATAATGTCTAAAATTAATCTTCCAAAATGGTTTCCTCAAATAAAAATAAAAATAGGAAGAATATTTTCAGGGATTTTGCTATGAATTCGACCCTCAAGTTTCTGAAAGTGATCTCATTTAAACAAAACATGTAATGTTAACTCTTTCACACCACGTTCCTCAGAATGAAATTCAAGGCCAAGTGACTGATGAGACATTCTGCCCCAATTCCCAAGTGCCTGCCTGCAGTCCTTGTCAGTACATCTGGAGTCCACTCCCACCCAGGAACAAGGGCTTTCACACCTTTGCCAGGGAAGGTTTTGGTCTGAGAAGCCTGGCTGATGGGTGTTCATCATCATGTGCTTTTGAGATGCTAAAGTGAGAGAGGAGAAAGCAGAGACACAATAGCATAGGAGGTGCTCAAACAAAAGCCCTAGGTTCAACAATCATGACTCTGAAGGACTAGAATTCATCGAGATCCCATCGAGATCCAACATAAGTGCAGGAAAGAGAAAGTTTGAAGTCTGATGGCAATGGAGACAAGAGCCAACCCTGTATTTATAAAAGTATAGTTATCTTTGATTTGCAAGGAAGCATTTAAGGATACAAGGAGGGGTAAAGCATTAGTTTGGTGATCATGTATGATCTTGTTTTCAAAGTGTATTAGCATATATTTTTAACTCAGTAAACTTCTACATTTCAGTTTTGTTTTTGTTTCACTAAATTGTCTCATTGGTAGAAGGGCATGAACAAGCTCTTCAGGGAGAACCTAATTAGACTTACTTGTTTTATCAGAAACATGCATTCAAAATGCCCATTCTAGGTCATAGTATATTTGCCAATGTTTGTTTTAATATAAAAATATTTTTTAATTAAATGACTAATCTCAATGGCATGAGAGATTGTGCTTGTGTTATTCACAACTATGTCCCCCAAATATAGTCTAGCACAAAGTATATGTCCTTAGCAAATATTTGCAGCACATGTGTTGATAGTATAAGAAGATACAGAATTGTATGATGGTTTCTCATGCATATTCCTGGCAACATTAATTGTACCCTCTAATGTTAAGAAACAGGTGACATGACATATCTGTCACCACAGTAACTTCTTATGGTTAGGCATAATAGAAAGAAACTTAAATTTTCAAAAACAAGGTTCCCGTCTGGATTTGACATGAATCTGGGGGAATCTAGTGACAGTTGCTCTGGTAATGGGGATCAGCACTTGTTCCAAAGCAAAATGTTATTTATAAAGTGGGTCTTCATATATAATGGCCTGCCTGTATACAAAGTTTTGCCGGTGTATACTTTTTTATACTAAGTCAAGTCCTCAGACTCTTTAACAGTCTGCCATACATGTAGACTGAGGTCAGGCATTAGAGCTGCCAGCAGCACACCCTTAGGAGAACAGCATGGTGGGGCAAAAGCAGCATCCAGATGTCGGTTAAGCAAAGATGGAGACAGATTTGAAACTTATAGGTCAAAGCCTAAGGACAAGAGTACTTTTATTGACTATGTTTCTACTTGCAAATTTTAGCAAAGAATCTAAAAGAGAGAATTTTTCTTTCCGTATCAAAGTGAAAGTTGATATCACCCACTTGGGTTGGGATAGAGCCTGGATTTTTTTTTTACCTGGATGAATGCAGTATTTGATGAGTGAGGTGACTGCCTGGTGTAGCCATGAGTTTCTCTGTAGTCTCCAAGTACAGGTTACTAAAACAACTTTTACAGAAGGGGATCACTAAATTGTTGGAAGGTTGATCTAGAAAGCAATTCTAGTGAACAATCTGATCTGATTTGTAAGAGAGCTGTGTGTTTGTTGGCAAACTGAGTAATCTTTAACTACCCCCTGTCACCACCATCGCCTTGCAAAAGTGTGATCAACAACAAGGACAATAACAGTGGCAAACACTTTCGAGTATTCACCATGTGCCAAGTGTGAGCTAAAGAGCTTTATGTGGATGCTTCATTTCATCCCCATAGCAATTCTTTGAAGTAGATAACATCGTCCATTTCACTTGATTTATAGGGAACTGAGATGGGAGGCTGTTTTTGTGTCTTGCCAAAGCTTACCAACGTAGTAATAGGCAATGCTGGGAGTCCAGCCTAAACAGACTGCAAAAGCTGAGTTAACTACCTCTGCTGAAGCCATCTTCCTGTCAGTGAAAGAAAGCCTCTCATATAAGTTTACAGAGCTGTTTGGAAAACTAAACCTGACTCATTTGCATATTGACTCCTCTGTTGGCAGTGTTAGCCAGCCTACTAAGACCATACCCCACAATTACAATCCCCATTTCTAACTGCAACATGTTCCTTTTGCTTTAGTAACCATATTATTTTCTTATTTTATCACCTCAGGGTTTATTGTACTAGTAAATAGAACTGAAATTAAATATTCATTAATATCCTGAAATAAATATCACTGAATGAGGATTGAATGGTACATTGAGCCATTCATTTCATTAGAGTGGGATGTTAGGAGTCATTAAAGGGTTTTCTTTAGTGTGCTTTTCAAAGCAATAGTCTCACATAGACTCGATTATTTTACTATATTTTACTTTCAAATGATGAGTCTTTATGCCTCCTTTCTTCCTCAGCTGTCCCAACAGTTTCAGTTCAGATTGGGACCAAACAGTCTTTTCTTCAATAGTGGATGCAAAAATATCAGCCATATGTGAGGGTGAGCACCTGGTGTTCATGATACATATGCATCAAATGACAGGACATCAAGATCAGGTTCTTCTACAAAAAGGAGTTCTATACCCCCCTCCCTTCTGTTGAGTAAATTTGATTTGATTTCCACATATAATTTCAGGTTGGGTTCTTTAAATTCATATGTAAATAAATGAGGCATATTTTCTTCTTTATAAACCAAATGATAAATCCTTTTAAGTGCCACTGAAACTCAGCTTCCAGAAAAGTTGCCATTTCATCTTTCTGATTTATCAAAGCTACTCTGAGGTAATTTTATAAAGCCTACTAATATTAAAGTAACCCCTTGAAGTAAGATGTGCAAATTTTTTTCTCTACCAACAGCTATTTCTCTGACAACAAAGAGAGTTCACCAGTGTTCATCATTTTCTTCTATATATTTATGTTTTCCTTCCAAATGCAATATAAAAGCGACACTTACATTTGTATATTAACTTATATTTTCAAATAATTTTTTCTCATTGTTTTTTAAGAATTTCAATCTGTCAATTTTTAAAAAAGATTTAGCATAATTATTTGACAGAAAGAGCAATCAGGGGGAGCAGCAGAGGGTGAGGCAGGCTCTCTGCTGAGCAGGGAGCCCAATGTGTGGCTTGATCCTGGTACTCCAGGATCATGACCTGAGCCACAGGCAGATGTTTAACCAACTGAGCCACTCAGGCACCCCTCAGTCTGTCAATTTTTAAGAACTACTCAAAATACATTAAAAAAAAACTGAGTCAAACTATTTTGAATGATCATATTATCACAATACCACTCCCCATATATGTTTCCTTGTTTTTGCTCTAAAAACTACCTAGAGCTATTGAACACAGTAATAGTTTATATATCCACTACTTTACATTATGCTTCTCAAATCACCCTTCTGTATCTGAGGATCATTTTTATTAGTTACTTACCATACATTTTCGGTTCCTTACAAATGTCTGTTATTGCTTTTACTATGTCAGAAATAGACTGAAAGGCTGGCTTCTCATTGAAATAATCAAATATTTTTTTAGAATTTCAAACACATCTTCATTTAATCATGTGGATGCTGAATGAAGTGATCTCCATGGTCCCTTTGAGCTCTAAAATAAATTAGTTGTGAGGATCTATTCGTGGTGACTATAAGCCCTAATCAAAGGAAAATGTCTTATTATGGTAGTATTCAATGTTCAGTGTGCATAAGAATCACCTGGGGTTCTCATTAAACATGCACATTCCTGAGCCTCACCCCACAGATTCAAATTCAAAAGGTTTAGGGCTCCAAAAATTGCATTTAAAACAATACCCTAGGTAATCTTCCCACAGCTGGTCCATAAATATCACACCTTGAGAAACACTGACTTACTACAACCAAATATGTAACTGAGCTTGACAATAGAATTAAATAAAAGGAAAACTAACAAATTTGCTTTTGGCCATGCACAGTGGTGGTCTAATAATATAGTCAGTACAGAATAAACAATCTCAAGTATAGAATTTAATAGGCATGGCATTCTGGATCACTTTGCTTAGCATTAGGAATTATGATTGGTAGAAATTGCTTAACAAGACCCCTCTTTAAGCCACAATCATGGTCTAATGTAATTAAACACTATTGGGGTGATTCTTTTTTTAAAAGGAGAATCTGTTAAGTAGGTGTGATCAATAAAGATGTTAGGTGAAAGTGGCATCAAGCCCCTGTCATCCTGATCTCCATGCTGATCCCAGAGTAGGATATCCTCAGTCAGGGTGTTTTTTTTTTTTTAACTTTTTTTTTTAAATTTTATTTATTTATGATAGTCACACTCAGAGAGAGAGAGAGAGGCAGAGACACAGGCAGAGGGAGAAGCAGGCTCCATGCACCGGGAGCCCGACGTGGGATTCGATTCCGGGTCTCCAGGATCGCGCCCTGGGCCAAAGGCAGGCGCCAAACCACTGCGCCACCCAGGGATCCCAGTCAGGGTGTTTTTACCTGAGTTGCATTGGTTGGTGACGCATAACTACGTTCGCTACCTTTCCTTAGATATGATTTAATTGCTCATGGGTGCTATGTTCAGGTTCCTGTTCCCTGAGGAAAATCACAGATAACAGAGCATCCTATGAACTTGTACAAAAATAAGTACATGACCAAAGTTCCAGTTTCCCATTAGAATTCAGTTCTATTATATTCCAGTCACTCCTTGCTTCTACATCAAACCAAAGGAGGTTACTCCCCATAGGCTTACTTAGACATGAAGACTTACCTCTTTTTACCTTATTTCCTTCTAAGATTCTAAGAAGTCAGATTCCTGTTATTGTTGGATCAGCTGCTTTTTAATTTGGGGGCTAGGGGTAGATTTAATCATACTTTATTATATTAAGCTTAGAAATTAAAGCATTTTGATGAACAGGTATTGTTGACTAATTCAGAGGTGTCCTTGATTGTTGTGTATTCTAAATTAAAAGCATACTTACTAGGTAAAACTACAGAAATTCACTATACTTTTCATTTTTTTCTGAAAGAGATTATCACAAGCAATAATCATAGGAAATTCTCTGCACACAGCTTGTCAACTACTATCTTACACTCATTCTTCCAGAGATGGTGGTCCTAAAGAGAACATTAAGAAATGTCTACTCATATTTAACAGGACACTTAGATTATCTGGTTTACTTACGTTGTGTGTTCAATAAATTGGAAAGTGATTCACAGTGGCCAACATAAATATGTTGCACAGCAACACACACTTAGATTCTTAAGAAGAAATAGAATATGAATAGAATAGAATATATTTAAACAACATTAGTAATATGCTCTAGAATTTAGGCTCTCGGGCTTATGATTTTTAATGATATTAAATGATTCAGGTCACAATAATCTCCTTCCGCTTATAAATATTTGTTTAAAAGTTGCCTTTCAGAATATCTTTATAGTGATCAATTTCCCATGAGGTGCAGTTATAATCAGAGCACGATATGAATACTTTGAAGATATGATGAAAACATTTTCTTATGCTTTTAATGACATTATTGCTTTTGTGATATACCAAATTGCCATTAAAGGATATTTTAAATCACTTCAATAAATCTTAAAGTGATTTTCAGATCTCATTTAATGTTTCCAGTTGACATAACAAATGAACCATTTCAGATTTCACTGAAAGCTCTTTAGTACATGTCAGCAGACTATTTTGGAACAGTTTCAAAAAGTGACAAATTGCAGTAAATCATCTCAAGGCAGCTCAACACCGCTGCAGCCATTACAAGGTAGAATGCAGGCCTTTGTAAATCACTGAAGATCACATATCACCCCAGTTTTGTCACATAGCAGAAACAGCAAATAAAAGCTGTCAGAATGGGATGTTCCCTTTCCTAATATTTCACTTTATTTAACATTTTTTAATGTTGACACATTATATGGATCTGTAATAAAGGAAGGAAAACACTCTCTATATTCATTTATCAAACATTTGGTGTGGTTGCCAAGGTATCACTGTCATAATGAAAGAGTTGACCTTAGGAAAAGAGTGCCATCCTGCTCCATTCACAGAACATCTGCTCCTAAAGGGACAAAACAAAAAATCTTAGCACCTCTCACTGAATGATCACATAAAGAAACCTCATAAAACCTCTACTAAGACAGTATATAGACTAAATTATTTTTGGTTCATGTCAGATCACTTGGTACAACTATTCAAATATATTTTGTAAATAAATGTGTTACTGTTCAAGCCCTAATGATTTTTCACATAAGGACTGGCAATATTATACCTACCCTCCTCTAAAGATGGGTCAATTCATCATTCAAAATTCACTAACAAATTATTAGGCAAATTATTTTTCCATTACATGCAAGGTTTATGAAGGCCTGGTATACTAAACTTTTAAGGCTAAAGATATTCGAAGAGATCCATGTTGTGATGATCTTCTGTGATTGTTAATTATGCCATTATAAAACATTCACTCTTAAAAATTACTGTGATTAACATCTCTATTTCCATGAATGATTTGCATCAGTGATTTTCATTTAAAAGGATGCTCTTTCAATGCTTGATCTTTACTTGGAAAATATAATAGAAAATGATAACTAGTTCAGTGTTAATTCAGTATAATGTGGTTAACGTGATTAAATAATTGTAGTAAATGGAAGCAGTGCAGGAGAGCAGAGGTAACATTTTAATGAGGCAAAATTGCTGAATTCCAACCGTGGACTAGCTTTGTGACCTTGGGCAAATAATTTGATTTTTCTGTGTATCAAATCCTTCTATTATGAAATGGGGCAATTTTTTTTTATAAAGTTGATGTAAACATCAAATGAATGGTAGATCTGCAGCATCTCAGAGGCAAACAAATGACATCGTCCAATTAGGATTTGATAAGGACTTAATAAAGAGACTATTTGCAAAGGCAAGAAGAGTAGGGACCAGGGATCAGGAACTGTTACCATCTGAAGGCATAATGGGAGGGAATGAGTACTAGTACCCAATGACAGGAAGAGCTATGGAGAGAGTGAATTGTCATAAGCTCTGACCTTCCTTGGAGGGATGCAGCTAGTCCCTGGTGAGCACTCTCTTCCTCTGCCCATGCCAATACTCACCAGTGGTTAAACTTTACAGGCAACCAGAGGCCAAGAAACCCAGCAATATGGCCCATGTTGGTCAATCTCCCAGGATAAGAGCAAGATGCAGCAGAGAAAGAATGAAGGTAGGGGAACAAATGGAAGATATCTAGGGCAAACAAGGTTTGCAAAAATATCTTGAAAATATGAACCACCGGAGAGCTAGAATTCAATGACAGAAGTTAGAAATTTGGATTCATCTCTTTTACTCTGCCATGGAGTAACCTTAGATAAATGTTGCAGTTCATTTTTATATCAAGTGATCTATAGAAGCTATGAACATCTTTGGTTACATTTATAACATACAATGAACATTATTAGAAAAACCTAAAACACAATGGTCGTTTCAGGTGGAAAAAAGTCCCTGCTAAATTAGGCAAAATTTCTGAGCGCTGACTTTATAGCCAAAGAAGTAATACAGTTTGAAGTTGTTGATAGCAACCACTTAACCCTTCATAACTCAGTAAGATTATCCAGCTTAGGGGGTTAAGAGGAAAACATATTGTTTGAGAATGAGATTCTCAAATTCATTCTAATACCTTAACTAGAGAAATTATAATTCATGGTCCATTGACCCACCTGTCCAGTCACTTATGCCAATCATTCCACTGGTCCTGATGTTAAGTCCCTAAGCACAGAAGTATCAGAGTTCTTTGGTGGTGGTGCCAGAACACCCGCTATGCTGCTCTTGTAGGACTTCTTGAACTTTGTCTCCATGGAGCTTAAATTGTAATGAGCCTGCATTCAAATAGCACCTGTCCAAAGCCCACGCTTAGTTTATAGAACTGCAGGAGGTTACCATAAGCATAAGGAAAAGGCTAGAACATGACATTATTCAGTTTCATCAGCACCCCATTTTAATTTCCTAATTGAGCTCCCACTGAGATGATCACTATCAGGATGGATGTGTATGTGTAGTAGTTATACCACATGCTTTGCAGGCATCACCAAGAGAAACTATTATTGCTCCCTGGGACAAAGGAGACATAAGGAAGAGCAGCTATTTATTAAAAAATAAACACCTCTCATGATATTTATACCCACCTTCAATGATGAAGCAGGTATTCTAGCCTAAATAATAACACTTTTCTAGAAACTTAGTATATATCTTCTTTCTTGATTGTGTCCACTGTTCCACATTAGTCAAAGTAGGAGATTTTCTTCTCAAAATAATGTAAAGACCAAACATAATTGAATAAAGAAAATGGTACACTGTATTGAATTTTATCCTATATACAGAACTATGTTTAATATAGTAGAAAAATAATAAACTAACTTTTTGGCTCACATTCCCAGTGCATATGAGGTTATCTATAAAAGAGAAACCATCATTCTAAAGTACATCAGAATGGACAGACGTTTCTCCAAGGAAGACCTACAAATAGCCAATAGGCACATGAAAAAATGTTCCACACCACTTGCTATTAGGGAAATACAAATCGAAACCACAATGAATACCTCTTTACACCAGTGAGAATTGTTAAAATTAACAAGACAGGAAACAACAAATATTAGCGAGGATGTGGAGAAAGGGGAACCCTCTTACACCGTTGGTGGGAATGCAAGCTGGTAAGGCCACTCTGGAAAACAGTGTGGAGGTTCCTCAAGAAGTTATAAATAGAGCTACCCTATGACCCAGCAATTACACTACTAGGGATTTACCCCAAAGATACTGATGTAGCGAAAAGACAGGACACCTGCACCCAAGTGTTTATAGCAGCAATGCCCACAATAGCCAAGCTGTGGAAGGAGCCACGATACCCTTCAACAGATGAATGGATAACGAAGATGTGAGATATATATATATAGAGAGAGATACACACACACTCACACACACACATACACACACACCCCCCACACTGGAATATTACTCAGCCATCAGAAAGGACAAATATCTACCATTTACTTCAAAATGGGTGAAACTTGAGGGTATCATGCTGAGTGAAATTAGTCAATTGGAGAAAGACAATTCTCATATGGTTTCACTGACATATGGAATAAAAGAAATAGTGAAAGGGACTATTATTTCCTACCTAGGAAAAGAGAAAAGAGGGGAACTGAGTGGGAAAAATTAGAGAGGGAGACAAACCATGAGAGACTCCTAACTCTGGGAAAGGAACAAGGGGTAGTGGAAGGAAGGTGGGGGGGGAATGGGGTGACTGGGTGACAGGCACTGAGGGGGCGGCACTTGATGGGATGAGCACTGGCAAATGTTGGCAAATTGAATTTAAATAAAGTATTTTTAAAAATAAGGTAAATCAGGATAGGATAACTGCTGTCACAAAAACCTCCAGATTGTGCTGGATTAACACAACAAACATTTCTTACTTATTCATGGGATAGTCCAGAGCAAGTTTCAAAGGTGCTTCATTCCATGAAGTCATACTTCTGCCACACCTCAGGTTCTCATTGATTTTCCCTAAAAAGAAGAGGAGAGAGGGATGCCTGGGTGGTTCAGTCAGCTAAGTATCCAACTCTTGATTTCAGCTCAGGTCATAATCTCAGGGTTGTGAGATCAAGCCTCACATTGGGCTCTGTAGTGGGTGTGGAGCCTGCGTAAGATTCTTTGTCTCCCTCTCCCTCTGTCCCTCTGCCCCTTCTGCCATCTCTTTCTCTCTCTCTCTCTCCCTCTCTCCCTCTCTCTCACTCTCTCTTATCTAAAAAAATAATTTAAAAGGAGAAGGAAAGAAAGAGATAAATGATATAAATGAATGAAGGAAGGAATGAAGCCTTGAGGAAATGTAAGCACCATCTTACATTTCATTAGCATTTAGTCATATGGTCCCACCTAACTGCAGACACTGAAAAATGTAGTACAGCTATATGCCCAGAAGAAAATGGAAGTGCAGGCTCTTGAATGCACAGTGCTATCTCTGTCATGGTGGCTTTCAGAGCTTTAGTATTGCACATATCTTCTGTGTAATACAGAAGAGCAGTACTGAAGAATAATAGACACAATCTTGGAAAAATATCTGAGGCTCTTCTGGATTTAAAAGTTCAGTAGTCTAAACAACAATGTTTAGCTAATAACCAGGATGGCATGCCGTATGGGTTCTTAGTGGGGATATGAATGTGTGTTGTGTACACATATACTGAATGCTCAGCAAAGCACAAAAATAAAGTGAGGTGTTATCTTTGGAAAAACAACACTGGGTTTAGTGACATGCAAAAGAGGTCTCTTTCCCCCCTAAATCTAGTATTACACAGTCACTCAACTGCCATTGAGACTGTTTTCTGATAGTAACTGTATTAGAGAAACATTAGACTATTCTTCAGCATTATAAACTGCTCATTGACTTAGGTTTTACAACTGTAATAAATCTTTTTTTAACAAAACAATCTGCTGTCTTCATCAAGAATCACAGAAGCTATTGATACAGTATACTAGATACCCCCACCATTTCCTTCAAATAAACATCATAAGGCAACGAGGGTATTAAGGCCCTATAAATTTATCTTTGTGATCTTTTAAAATCAATTTTAATGAATTAGTCTCAATTATAAATATGCGTCTCCCAAGGTTTAAAATAGTAAACTAAAACCTTGTCTGCCAGTATAATGTGCTATAATTGGAAGAACACCAAATTTGGATTTGAAATCCATAGGTGAGGACACCTGGGTGGCACAATGATTGAGCATCTGCCTTTGGCTCAGGTTATGATACCAGCGTCCTAGGATCAAGTCCTGCATCGGGCTCCCCGCAGGGAGCCTGCTTCTCCCTCTGCCTATGTCTCTGCTGCTCTCTGTGTCTCTCATGAATAAATAAATAAATAAATAAATAATAAATAAATAAATAAATAAATAAATAAATAAATAAATAAAATGTTTTTTTAAAAAAATGAAACCCATAGGTACCTGTCCTGCCTCTCCCATTTACCAGCTCTATGTTGAGGAAGCAACTTGATAAAGACAGCAACTTAATGAAGCTAAGTATTCTTATTATTACTGTTGTGCTATACTTAATGCCTAGTTTAGTTATAATAATCACATCTGATGTTGAAAATACATGAACTATAAGTAACTTTGTTCTCTAATGGTAACATATATTAAACACAAAAGGGCCTAATTTCTTCATTTTTTTCAATTATTCAGCAATCCTTATTAAAATTTTGAACTCTTTATATAGAGAAGTTCTATATTAAAATATTAGTCCTATATTAAAATGTATAACATATACTCAATTGTTCCTCATGATGCTTAGCTTGAAAAAAAAAAAAGCAAGCTAAGAAATATACCTTTAAAGGTTTGGATACTAGTCTACTAATCTTTTTCTCCCATGTAAATACAATGAATATATCATAATTTTTAAAAGTTAAGACATTTATTAAAAGTAAATGATATGAAAAACTGTCATGAGTTGCTTTTAAAACAACTACAAAGAAATATTTTGTGATAGTTATACATTTCTGGTAGAGCCATCCTTAAAATAAGAACTGCCTCTGTATCAAGATATATTTGAGCTTTATGGACAAATAGTACTAAAGGATGGTGGTGGTGGTGGTGATGATGATGATGATGATAGTGGTAAATAATAATTTATGTAACAACCATTGAGGACCTCTCTGTGCTAGGCACATAAGTGATTTCATGTCACATAATTGCACTCAATTAACTCTCACCACATCTCAATATGAGGTCCCCATTTAGGAAATCATAAAGTTGAGACTTAATGTGGGGTAATTTCATTGTTCTTGTTTATTTATCTTTATATTTCTAGATAAAATAGTCACATTTTGGGAGGTTTTTAGGTATACAATATTTCCAAGAAAAATGCATTTTATTCAACAGGTGTTATTTTATTCATCTGTGTTGAAAAATCAAAACCTTCTTATTAGAAGCTTCTCGATCAGGGTACCTAGATGGCTCAGTTGGTTAAGCGTCTACATTTGGCTCTGGTCATGATCTCAGAGTTCTGGGATCAAGCCCCAGCTCAGGCTCCCTCCCAGCAGAGAGCCTGCTCCTCTTTCTCCCTCTGCTGCTCCCCTGGCTTCTGTGCTCTCTCTCTCTCTATCTCTCTCTCTCTCTCTCTCTGTCAAATGGATAAATAAAATCATAAAATTTTTTTTTTAAAAAGGTCTTGATCTTTAGCATCAGACAGATCTAGGAAGTACCCCAGATCCACCCCTTACAAGCTGTCTCGTTTTTGACAAGTGAAAAAATATCTCCGAGCCTATTTTTCTCAACTGCAGAATAAGATAATAAGCTGTACCTAATGGATTATTTTCTGGGGGAATCAAGATATTACATACAAAGAGTAATGCTCAAGAAATGGAAAATAGTATTATTTAAATCAGAGTTGAGGCCGGGTATAATGGAGATAAGGAGAACTCCTTAATCCCTGCTCTTCACAAATTTTCCAAGTTTGTGAGATAGACTGCTATACCAGGAATCTAGCTATAATTGACAACTGAGAGAGAAACAATTTTACAGAAGCAGAGTATACAGTGAGAGCACACTACAGGAAAGATTAATTCTGACTTGCCTAAGGCTTTTGTTTGATAATTTTGTTATTGTAAGTCAACTAAACTGGGTGGTAAATGATCCAACTACTTGATCATAACATTTGATGAAGAAAGCCATTTACAGATTTCAATATATACCCATAGTTGTTCAATAGAGAGTTAAAAAATAATTTAATAACTTCAGAGACATCAAGGCTAAGAGGAAATTACATTTAAATTTGTCCAGTATCCTAATGTTCAGACAGTAAATATGGAGACAGTATAAATAAAGGTTTTTGCAAAAGTTTGCCAAGCAAGTTATTAGTAGCTTTATAACACCTCAAGCCCCATATTGGACAGCATTGAATCAAGTAAGGTTTTCAAAAGAGAGCTAGGGATGAGAAGTTCAGACACGATTGTCCTATCTGGTTTAAAACAACAGGCCAAGGAGAGTGACACAAGACTCAAGGCCTAAATATAAATTATTGCTGCAATAGAAATAAAATTCCATGTATCAAAACTGAAATGCACCTCTTGTAACAAGAGAATCAATAATTCCTCTTCAATAGCAATTTGCCTTACTTACTTGACTCTACATTCCATAAAATGTGGAAACATTTTTCTGTGATTCCATTAGCAATAAATTACTTTTTGAGCAGGTGAAATCATGTAATTGAGCTTTCAAGATTGTTGAAAAAGTTGATGTTTTATACTTAAGGACCAGACAATAAATAAACAAGAAGAAAATAACACCTTCCTCTCCGTGCATTGCCATTGGAAATCTAGTTTATCCCTGAGTGAGTCAGAGAAAGAATAAGTCCCCTATCAAATGACAAACCTTAAAAGCAATCCTGGATGGGCATTTCTCAAATTGGAAATTCACAACTCCAATACTGATATGTTGTTCATTTTATTTCCAAATTATTCCACAGCCCCAAACACTTTTTACATTTATATTAAACTCATCATATAGACAAAGACCATAGGATTGATGTTTGGTCATGTTTTTTCCAAGGAAATTATCTGCAGGAGCAAATGCAAATAGTTACCTTACTGATTCTTCATTGAAATTCTTAGTTACATGGAAGCATTGTTAAATGGTTTCCTGGAACTACAAAATTTTAACGCTTAGACATTTTATGAAAGAAGGATTATTTATTTTATGAAAGAAGGATTATTTTATGAAAGTTAATCATTCTTGATTCCGTATGTTATTATTAGACATGCTAGTGTTTCTCCTTCTAATCTTCCCTTCCTAGAACCCAAGTGGTAGTCATGTTTGGGGTGTTCCATTAACTGAGTTTTTGTCACTTTGTCTACATGTATGCCAAGGAGTTCAGATGATGATTTTAAAGTGTATTTCATTCTGTAAGAATCTGTAACTTGTTTTTATTAACTTCCATAAGTAAATACCAAGAGGAAAGTGTAATAGAATGCTATCATGTTGTAATAAAGTAGTTAAACCAATTTAACCTAAAAACTACCATGACTAAAAGTAGATGCTAATTAAAGACTTAAAAATCAAGTAGAACTAAAATACTTGAGATTCTAGTGCTTGCCATTTGTTTCTCCTTGAAATGAACAAACTCCTTGCCACAGTGAATAACTCTTTTCAGCATTTGATGAGGTTATGAAAGCTGAAAATTTACCTTCAGATATCACAACTCTTCCTTACAAAATGAATAAAGATGTTCCATTAACAAAAGAAATAATTTCTTCTCTCAAATTATTGTTTGTGTGTACGTGTGTGCATGCGTACCCACACGTGCACATGCATAAAGGTTATATGCAAGATAATTTCATACTAAAAGCAGAATTTCATAATGTTCTCTTTTATATCTAAAATTCTATCATAAACTAATGATCTTACTTACTCCAAAATATCTACTCAGCCACTGGAGAATAAGAGGCAGGACAGGGAAATTTTCTTTTTAATATGAATATTTCTAGTTATGGCAGTTCATCTAATATTTTTCTTTAAAATGTTAAAAAGGTATTTAATAAAATAATTCCTTATAACTTGTCATGATAACCAAATTTTGAATTTATAAGATACATTCACAATATTTTGACCCAAATAATTCTGCATAAAATGAGTTCTTTATTAGATTAATGTCAGCATTTCTCAGTAATTGAATTCAAATCCAATGGTTTCCCTGTTTAGGGTCCTTTATTATGCTTAGCATCCTTCTGGGCATGTAGTGGAGAAATAATGCATTGAAAGCCTTTTTCTTTCTGTCTAACACTGCCTTTTGCAATAAGAATTAGTTGACAGCAATGTAAAGATCTCATGGTGTCAGCCTGAGCGGGGAAAATGATCCAGTCATCTTGAATGTCTTTGAGAGATCGTGTACACACACATTGATTTTGGCTGTTTTACTCAAACAATTCAATCCAGAACTAAGGGAGTCACATGCTTCTCTGAATCAAAGGATTACATAGGAAGCAATAAATCAAGAAATATTTAATGTATTTTTCTACTATGTGCAAAGGATCATGGAAGGTGTTGGAGGGATGATATGAAGTGTAAAATTTTCTGAGTCAGAAGTATAAGAGCAGAGGGAACAGACACGAGTTGCCTCCACAGCTCCCCTGAGAATTTAGAAAAAACACTACATTTCTTTAAGCTTATGTAAAATTACAATTCCAGACCTGACTCCCTCTACCCTCAAGGAATTTACAATCTGGTTAACACAGATGTGATTTCAAATTAATATAATTCAAGGTAAAGCATAATAAGGCTAACATGAGTGCCATTACTATGTCATTGCACAGGGAGGCCTAAAATAGTTGGTTATGCTATAGACACATTCCTTACTTCTATTTTCTGAGATAGTAACCATTCTGTGGTGTATCTACAGATTTTTATTTGACATTCTAAAATTATTTATTGAACACCTGAAAAATGCTAGACTGGTTTTTGGGGGGCAGTAGTAAAGAATACACACACAAACACACAGTCACATACACAGACATACACACAGACACACTGAGTCTCTGTATACAAAAATTTCTGATTTCATGGAACACGTAGTCTGTTGGGGGGAATCAGTAATCAATAAAGGAATCAAATAATACAAAAATAATTGGGTAAAACAGATAGCAAGTTAGATAATGAAAAATGCTATGATTTTTTTTTTAAGATTTTATTTATTTATTCAGGAGATACACACAGAGAGAGAGGCAGAGACACAGGCAGAGGGAGAAGCAGGCCCCATGCAGGGAGCCCGATGTGGGACTGGATTCCGGGACCCCAAGATCATGCCCTGGGCCAAAGGCAGGCCCTAAACCACTGAGCCATCCAGGGATCCCAATGCTATGAATTTTTATTCACTTTTATTCACCAAGTATCCAGAGAGAGACAGGGAACACTGTGGGAAAGGAGAGGTGGCTTCGCCGTGGCCATTTCAAATACCAACAGTTTTACTCTCAATAGTAAACCACTGTATTTATATGGAAAGGATATCTGATACAATTCAAAACCGTGATTTTGGCTTGGTCAGTACCAGAGAGGCCTGTCTGATGGCTGTTGCAGTATTCCATGATTGTAACAGTAGAGATGTGAGAGGTGGTGGGGATACTTTGAAAGTAAAGTCAGCAGAATTGCTGATAGATCAAGTGAAGGTAATGGGGAAAAAGAGGAGTCAAAAATGACTATATGATCTATTAGAATTTGCAGTTGCCTGTACATTATGACTGTAGAATTTGCAGTTTCCTGTACATTATGATTGTAGAGTAGCAGGATTTGAGCATTGAGATCAGAAGCAAGGCTTTGGAAATCTTGCTTGTGAGTCCTATTATAACATGAAAATATTTCTCCTGGTCAAGCAATACATATAGCCTCATCCAGTTCTCTTCTCAGTAGTGATGTGGTTTGGATGAACTGGGAATGTGCCAACACCCTCAAAAGGGAACAAGATCATTTCTCATTCTGCATGTGCATGGATAGCTCAGTCCTTGTTGTTTAACATCTTGTACTGTATTTCAAAGATAATAAACAACTAGAAAGTCTGTGTGCTATATGTTACAAGTTCAGTGATGATATAGATAGGATTGTTCAACAATGATTCACTGAGATACTTAGTGTGTCTAACATTGATTTTGACACAGCACATCTCAAATTCCTGTGTATCCATGTCTTCATAATTAGTTTTCTAATAACTCTCTTGACTTAAAAAGCTTCCTGCACAAACTTATAACAAGTTATTTTTTTGCTGTTTATGAAATCTTTTGTGAAACTTCTTGTTTTTTTGGTGTGTACAGTATAATTCTTAATTCCTTAGCATGAAATCATCATTCTATCTCAAATGGATACTGAATCAATGTTATTCATTTGGAGATATTGTTGATTAGTACTTAGAGAACTTCACCTTATGCAAAAGAATGTCTCTGAGGAGCAGGTTGTTAGTGAAATAAATTTGAGGAAATTTGCCAAGTCTGGAACATCATCAGAGTAATCTTAGGATCCCCACCTACCTGTCAGCCAGTACCTAGCCATACCTGAAATTCTATCACAGTGAAAAGATGGTTCCTGGAATCTGTTATTCACATATACTCTCCCATATATTCTGATCAGCCAAATATGGGAAATTCTAGGCGACGTTCTGCTTTAATACCCCTAAAAAGAACCTTGGTTGCATGATATGAAATGGACCAGTAACAAAATTAAATAAAATATCTTCTGTTGAAATCATTACTCTTAGGGTAGCTTAAAAAAAACAAAAAAAAACTAGTGTCTTTTGTTCCATATATCACACTTTATTTAATATGAAAAATCAATATAATTCAATTTATATTGCATATGTAATTCAGTCTTACCATCGATGATTTTTTTTTATTCTTTTGTAGTCTATTTTTTAAGTCACATATCACTTTTTGGTAGGAGGAGGTGATTATTTAGCCCTATATATTTGCACACAAATGTTAATGTTCTATAGTGCATCCATTCCCTGAAGCGTGGAAAGGAGAGGATTTGGAATCTGCAACATTGCCTTCAGTTCATTTAATTATGATTGCATATTTGGTTAGGGACAAAGTAAATTCAATGAAGCATTAAAATCAAACATCCCTTTAATTAAACTGGAGAAGAGACTGACTTCGTCTTAGATATTGTTTATTTTTATTAATAGAATGAGAATACTATGTCTCTAAAGAAGGTATCATAATTTTTGTGAACTTAAGATACTTCTATCCAGCTGTATTGTCTGTAAGCTTGAGTTTGACACATGTCTAATTCAGTTTAATATTTCCTGAACAAAAGCTTTTAAAGTATGAAATGTTATACAAATTATTATTGTTACTGATATTTTGTGTAGTAATTTGCACACTTGCAGATGGTACAGATGGACTTTACCCAAATCAAGAAGGATTTAGGAAAATTCACAGCCTTCAAAATAATTGGCCCATACTTAAGTTCAATAGACTAAACAAGTTCTGCTCATATGAGAAAAATTGTGCAACTGCCTTTCAAATTAGTTAAAGCAAAACTCACTAAGCCTTATCTCACTGATAAATTCACTGTTTTTAAATATTTTGGTAAGTCATAGCAAGAAATATATTTTACTCTGAATCACTACTTACATATATCTCCAGTACTAACTAATTCTCATAGTGAAAGCACTCATCTATCTCAGTAAATATTTGAATTGGCTATTCATATGTGATATTTACATTATAAATAATTTTTTTTTGCAAAGAAACTTTTGGGGCATAACCTAGTACTTCAATTAGTGTCAAATACACTACATTTTTCTTCATACTTAAGAAAAGTCTAAGTGACTATTAGCAAATGCATCTCTCTGTAAAATGACGATTTCCCCCACAGAGCCTATTACAAATAGAATATGTCATATATATAGCATGGTGGGTCATTTGCACAGTGGTAATGACCTACCCTACAATGGGTTCCTTGTGATTGTATTGTTTGAACTCAAGTGTTTATAGACAAAATTATCGATGTATCTTTTTGCTGCCTCATTGGTATACATTTGTATGGGATCTAAAAAGGCAACTGTTTTTAGTTAGAAGGTATCTGTGGCTACAGGCCATGCTTTATTTCAAAAAGATATTTTTGTTCTTTCACAGAAATAAAAATCTGAAAGAAAAAAGACTAATCAAAGGAAGATTTAAATTGTATCAAAATGTAAACAGCATTTTCAAATGAAAAGAAAAAGAAGAAAGCATTAAAAAGACTAGCATATATATGGTTTGTTCCCAAATACCAGTTTTTATACCCTCCATTTATTTTATTCCTTACCTCAAGCTTTGCATTTCCCTTTTCCCTTTCCACTTATTTCCAGATCTCTCTTCCATCCTAGGAAACCACTGGATTCATTTTTTAAATAAAAGGTTTATCCTGTATTAAAAAAAAAGTCACAGAATTTAAATTTGCAAAGATAAATGAAGATAGAATGAAGTATTCATCATGAGGTCCATTAAAAACAAACTACTTTAAATGGAGATTTGATTTATATGTGATTTCAGGGTCTACTCCTGATGCATAAAGTGGAGTATAACTCTATCTTCATCAAACTGGCACCTGCTGAGGCCAACACTATAAAATAACCAACCAGAAATATCTCAGCAACCCAAATATACAGTCAACTAATTATTTGCTTTCGCTTGTTTTCCATACAAGACTCTCAGGAAATCACGACCCAGTGCTGTCAGTAAGAAAGACTTGTGGAAGCAAATAATACTCTCTCCCTCTCTTGTATGTGTGCATGTATAAATGTAATATATATACTTTGATTCTTAAAATGGTCCCTCTAACTTTAGGGTAAGTCTAAATAAGAAATTAATAAATATATGAATGAGCCATAAGGATTTAGTATGCAATATTTTTTCTTTGGTTCTCAGGTATTGATTTTTTTTCTGGAATTTACCGGAAGGCTTTGTTTCCACAAAGAAAACTTGACCAATGTATTGCTTGAATTGTAAACCATTAAATTAGCAAAACACTAAAACAGAAAGATGGAACTTTTAAACAGTTGAAATGATTCTGTTCACATGATTTCTTGGAATTCCGGTGATAATCATCTGGAAAAAGTCTTTAATATTTGTGGAAAATTTTTGATGTTTTATTGTAAAGAAAGAAGTAAATGTTCATGTTTTTCTTTATAGTCATTTCCCTCTAGCATTCGTCATTAAACCAGTTTTCTATATTTAGAGTAAATATTCCAAGGTCTGGACTTACTCCTGCCAAAGCACACAATATTTTAAAATTATCTATATCATTCATGCATTTCCCCAGCCAACCTTCAAATATCTTCAGTGCCAGATTTTTATTGTTTTTTTTAGCAGTGTATCTGTAGCACTTAATATATACAAGCACATAATAATAATAAAGATGATAGCATACATAATGGTAAGAACCTACTATGTGCCATACACCCTTTTACATACTTAAAGTGCCTTAAATCATACTCATGCTCAAATGCGATTATTATAACAGCATCACAAATGAATGAACTGAAACAGAGAGAAATTATGTAACTTGTCCAGAGTTAAACAACTGGCAAAGCTGATATTCTAAACTAGGGAGTCTGCACTCCTCTAAACACTATGCCATAGTGCTTTGAGTATAAATAAATCCAAAATAAATATTTGCTGATTGCACAAATAAATGTAGCCTTGATATGAATGCAGAATTCAGTCAAACAGTAGATCTCAGTTACATAGTAGAAGGGAAAAGAATCTGGCTAATAAACTAATCCAATTGATCTTGAGATGGGTGTTTGTTATGTATGTAATATCTCCTACCTTCTGGGGGTGTTACAATGACCTTTAAAGAAGTGGAATATTACCCACAGTGATGAATAAAGTTTTAAAATCCTATCAGCAATTGAAAAATATACAATCTCTCAGGAACTGAAAGCAGTAAGATTCATATGGTTCTATTGGAGGAATGAGGGTAAGGAATGATAACCAAGAAATTAATTAAATATGTAAATAAGGAAAATCAATTAACTTGCAATTGAATATTTAAGTCAGGTTAAATAAAGCTTTGTGTTAGAACTATTTATAAGAGCAATAGCCACACTAAATTTGGTTGATGTCGACATGTGTTGAAGTATTAAATAAAGCTATTGTAGAAATTTCCCAAGTAGACTCTTATTGTCTACTTGCTAATTATTCATTTAGAGTGACTTCCTTAATACCTTTTAGCACTAGCTGTTGTGTTTAACCTTTTTTAAAACTGAGGATTCATAATCTTTAACTTCTGCTTAAACCACAATAAAATAATGCTATTCTCCTGAAGGTGTGAATTTTGCTAACTTCTTCGTTCTGATATATGCAACGAGTGACCCCAGAAATATAGCTGCTGCTATAATTTAATTACTCTTTTCTTTACGTGAACCCCAAGCTCCTTTTCATTTACTTGTACTGAGTTCTACAAATCCTTTGGTAGGCATAATCTCATCCCATGCATTGTATACATTAACAGCCAAAAAAATCATATAATATTCAGAAATTTATGTATATTTTTAGAAGCAGCTTCATGTAGAGGTTATACTCAGAAACCTAAGAGTTGTTCATGCTAACTAGATGTCTGGATATGTTAGAGTTTCCAAATAATTGCACCATTTGACATCAAAATAAGATAATGGGGCATAAGACCATTGCATAGGCATATATAACTGAATGCATGTTTTAAAGAGCGTGCATTAGAATATGGGTATTTAACAAGTAATTCTGAATTAGAACTCCCCAATCTTCTATTTACTAATAATTAGACAGTGTGCATGTTTGTTTTTGTATGGATAGGGAAGGTCAACAGGAGGCCAATGAGCTGAAATATATTGAATTATAGATATACTCCATATTCAGAAACATCTATTAATGATGGTCTTCATTTGTGAGTTTCATATAAAATTGAAATAGCCAAAGCATCCTGTTCAAGTACATTCTTTAACCTGATGATGCAACATCTATTATGTCCATGAAATAAAAATATTTAAGGTTAAATAAACACATGCAAAATATCTTTCATACCCGCATATTTCAATAATGCAGTTGGGTATTTATTTTACATCTGTAATAAAATTGGCAGCCAATTTAGAAGGTGCCAAGGTGAATGGAGAGTTTGAGGTGCCGTGTTGACCAGATATTCTTGCAGTACCAAATTTGGGCAAATTTAGGAGACAGATGAAATTTAACCAACTGCTTTCTCTTGCTAACTTTCTGCGCCCGAGGCATTCCCTCTAGTTGTCCTCATTGATTTATTTCCTCTAAGCTTTTCTTTACTCTCTCCTAAGGTGATCTTATCCAAAAGATCCAGTAAATGCTGATAATCGTTAAATGTACATCTCCAGCCTTGACCAATCCCCTCAGGTCAAACGTGGAAGCCCAGTCATTTATTCAAATATATTCAATCAAATGGCATAAAGAGATCTAAATTTATCAGGTCTGAAACCCAACTATTGATTATTCTTCATTAAAACAGAATAGACATCCATACCATTGTTTGCTCAATCCAAACTTTTCAGTTAGATTTACTAAATATAACCTCTCTTATCTAGGGACCTCCTATATTCAGTCTATCTGCAAATCCTTTCAGTTATACCTTCCAAATATATTTTTCATCAATTCACTTCTTTTCATTCTTTTACTACCTACTTAGTTCATGCCACTGTTATTTCTCACTGCATGTTACAAGGTTAAGCAACTATTCAGCATATATTCAGATATTATGGCCCATTGACCAGTGTCCATTCTGATTGGCTGGTGATTTTTCTGATCCACAGATGTCAGAGGCTATAGAAACTAATAAATGTTTTGAATCTCATTCCCACCTGATTGTTTTCCTTAATTCCTCTCTTGTTAATTCAGACTATTTTCTACAACATATATTTAAATCAAATACTGTCTTTTATCTCTCTTCTGCTTAAAATTCCACAAAGACTTCCCCTTGGTTACAGAATAAAACGGTAACTCCTAGCTTTAAGATCCCTGTGTAATTTGGTACTGCCTATCTTATAGATCTTATCTCTTCCTATTCTTCCCTCACTTGAACACTTCAAAGTCTACCTCACACCCACTCTCCTTCTGCTATAACCATTCTCTGCTTTCTGCTCGGTGACTTCCTCCCTCTCACTCTTCAGAGCTCAGCTTAAACGTCACCTCCTCAGAGAAGCCTTCATATTCTACAACAGCCTTCCCCAGTCAACCTTTATTTGATTGTTTTCTTTATGTTGTAATTGTTGCTATAACAATTTCTTTATCATGTGTTATTTGTATTCTCCCTTGAGGAGGCATAATCTGTAGGGACATGCAGCTTTATTTCTGCTATATACCTGTGCCTGGTGCTTATAATGTACTACAGGCTCCATAAATATTTGTTGACTATTTTGTCAGTGATTCTCAACTGGGGAAGATATTCTCTAATTAATTCATTTACCAGATATTTCCCATCACTCACTGTGTGCCCAGTATTTTGCTAGGCATTGGGAAACTGAAATGAAAGCAAAGTTCCTGTCCTGAAGGCTCTCACAGACTAAAAGGGAGATAGCTCCCTCACCAGACGGTGACAGCACTGTGACAGAAAAGCAAGTTAGAGGTAAGTGCAGGTGTTGTGGGAAGGAAGTCCAACTACACCTTAGTGGTACTGGAGTGGGACAGCAGGTAAGAGAAAGGAATGCATGGGGCAATTCCCGCTGTGAGTCTTGATGGCCAAATACAAATGGCTCTAATGGTATCACTCCTCCTCTGACAGCAAGGTGCTCTCACAAAAGGCAGTTTGACTTTTAAAGTCAAGCAGGGTTTTGTGA